>NC_051851.1:167819412-168120948 GCF_905115235.1 Hermetia illucens
AAAATCTGCTGTGGATTTTCCAACCAGGGCCAAATGGAAGACCGGCGGCGGGTTGCGAGGTTATGACACAGTATCCTTTACCGAATAAACATAGTGTATTCGAGTCATAGTGTATTCGAGTCGTATGGGCTTCCAGGTTTCGCCAGTGTATTCCAAGCGAAAGTACTGGTGATACTGGAAGTCTGTCGATAGCTGGAGGGTGATCCTGGCCTCGAGGGTAACATAGCCATTCTGACCGACAGCCCAGTGGCCATCAAGGCCTTGTACTCAGCGACGATATCCTTGAAGCTGCTGGAGCAGTGTAGAGACGCGTTGAACAGTCTAGGTAGCACGTTCAAGGTAACCCCCTTTGGATTCCCGTACATAGGAATATAGAAGGGAATGTGTATGCTGACGGATTGACCAGGCGGGGCTTTGCTCTTGGCAGCCCATCGGCGGGTAAAATCGGTGTCTCGCTGGCTGCTGTCAAGGGCGGAGTCTACTCGCACTATTTTGCAGGTATCAGATGGCGAAGGCTTACAAGCTGTGGCAAGTTCAGGAGGATGTGGCCGCTGTCAAGGGCGGAGTCTACACGCACTACTTAGCAGGCCTCAGATGGCGAAGGCTTACCAACTGTGCCAAGTTAAGGAGGATATAGCCAGCCGGTGAGAGCTCCTGTGCCAGACGCGCATAAATGCATTCAAGATTACGGCAGTCTGCACAGGGCCCTGGCCCATAGGGTAGTTCGGGTGTAACCACGGGTCAGAAAACTTAGATTTAGATGTTGCAAAGAGTTCTTTGCGTTTCCCAAAGAAGCATGTGGCCTCAGAAGGCGTGTGCTCATCTAACAGCCAACCCAGCGCGTCACCTACCACATTGTTTCGTGCAAGGTCATCTATCAGCTATTTCAGGGAAGGCTCCGTAATGTGGAGCGAAATGAATAATTGAAAGGGTCTTCCACATGAAGCTTCGATCCAACGTTGAAAATGGAGACGGCCTGTTTGCAAAATGGATAGATTTTGGCATGTCTACGTTTGTGCATGCTGTCGATCTAGGAAGAGGCGTAGTTAATTCTGGCAAGTGCTGTGCCGTATTAGCATTGCATGTAAAAAATGAGCTCGTATTTTGACTTCCTCTCGAACAAAATCTTGTTGTCGTGGTTGACCCTGTATTAGTTTACTAGTACACTAAGGGTGTCCAAAATACATGAAGATGGAAGCAACGGATTATAACTCTCCAGTTGGTAAGAAGTCACAGATTTCGAATCAACCCATTACTTTGAATTCGAGTTGTGGCCGAGGCATGCATTTTGGAGGCCTCACCAGCCCACCGGCATTTAGGTCAAGGACCAAACAGGCCAAGTAACGCAGGCTAGCCAGCCAGCGCAGGCCTTCCAGGAAATAATGAAGTAACTGGAGGGGAGATTCATCATCATCATCATTTATCCTTCACACATTGCCACACTAGCATGAACGAATACTGCGCACACCGCTTTTGGATGCAAGAGGACAACGGCAGCAGCAAGTAATTTTAGAGCATGGGCTGTTAAATTGGTTAGTCGGAGAACCCTCTGGACGTGTTCTGTTGGATGCATTCGGGTAACTAAACAGGGCACTAGCGAATTTCCGGAACCCATACACTTTTAAAGAAAGTGGGCTGGTTTCAGTGCACGTGACATACGTGAGCTTTGCTTTTAATTTGAAAGGTAGTGGTAGGATTGATGGCAACAAGGCCCCAGGTATAAATGGCGTCCCTTACAGAGCTTTGCAGCTGGCACTGTAGACTAGGCTCGACCATTTCGTTAACCTGGATATTCAAGAATTATCTCTGAGAGAGAAGTCTCTGCTGCAGGACAGATGAGTCCATTATCACAGCCAGGGTACCACAGGGCTCAGTACTGATTCCCCAGCTGTGGAATGTTATTTATTATGGAGTGCTTGTACTTCCCGTTCGAGAGGATACGATTTTCATCTTTGTCGATAAGATGGCTGTAGTGATTCCAAAAAAGCGCCCAGATGGTGGAGGGGGGCTACGCGATGGAGATCGTGAGATCAGTAGAGATCTGTTTCACCCTGGCGGACGGGAAAATGGATGCGGAACCATACAAAGAAAAACACGGCGATTGCATTCAGATACGAGTAAGATGAGGCAGTATTGCTGGCACTAGATATAACTCACGTCAACATTCCACGGAAAGAAATGAGATCATTGTATCCCACAAGACAGAACACAGGAATGCGGCAAGATCAGGCGGCATAGGATGAGTTGTCGCAGCAACGGTGGACGCACAGGCTCATTCACAATATTAGGGTATGGCTTCAGCGGAATCAAAGAGGGACCCACTACTGCACCAATCAATCCTGCAAGGGATACGATGGTTTCTAAAGGCAGTATCTGCACCACTTTGATGGTTCAGTAATCAGTGGCACACAGTAGGATGTACAGCATGTGATTTTTCATGGCCTAAAGTTCAAGAGAAAGAAAAGGAACCTGAATTAAGTACTGGAAAGTAGCGTGGAGTCAGCCAAAAAATGATACCTGCTTTTATCAGTTTTTAAAATATAAGCGAAAGGCTATGCACTCTGCTCTTGGAGGCAAATTTCGAAATATAAGCCTTAACATAACATTAACGTTCAGGCAGTAGAACGGACCCTAGAAGCATGTCCCAGATATGATATCAAAATCAAACTTGGGGATTTTTACAGTCAAGTAGGGACGGAGCCTGTATTCAGGGGATACGTTGGCTTCTTCTTCAATGAAAACGGACTGCGGATTATTCAATTAGCAGTGTCACATGGAATGGTCGTTGGTAGTACCTAGTTTGCGCGGAAACGTGGGCCTTTCTACACGGGACCACTTTCAATCAAATTAACATATAGGGGTCGCAATATAAACTCGGATCACTACCTCGTTGGCATGTTTCGCCGGCCTCGTATATCAATGCCACCTAGAATCCCCTCTGATAATCAGGTGAGAGTTAACACTGGAGCCGTACCCAGAACGTTATCGTTGATATGGCTACAAACATATTTGGCCTCAGTTGCAAAAAAAAGTCGGAATGAATGCAAGCTAGCAAAGGAACGGAAGAATGCAGCAGTAATGTTGCATTCTCAAAGAATGCGTGTACGCCTATCACGAACCTATCACGAACTCCGTCGAGCAGAGAAATGACGTGAAAAGGAAGCCTGGGAAAACCAACAAGTCTGTGAACTCGAAAAGCACAGGGAGCAGGCGCGCAAAGTTTTACAAAAAGTCGGCAGGATGAAGCCTTATACACGTCGATGCACATCTTGCCGAGATAAAGTGGGAAATCCGATTTCCGACAGAACGAGTATTTTGATGAGTTACTCAATCCCGCCAACTGAAGACGACGGAGAAATGCTGCCACTACCACGCATAGAAGAAACAGTTCGTGCAATCCACCGGCTTAAAAACCATAAGTCCCCAGGAGCCGATGGAATCACAGTCGAATTGGTAAAATATAGAGGCGAACAACTACACGAAGCGGACCATCAACTGATGTTTAAGGTATAAGACATTCTCCTCAATCTTGCTAGGCCGGATAGCCCTATGCGCCTAGAACATCATTGGCCCATACCAAAGAGGCTTCGTCGACTTTAAAGCCAGCTATAACAGCATAGCCAGGATAAAACTGGAAGAATTCGGTATCCCAATGAAAGTGATAAGACTGACCCTGATCAACGTGCGAGGCCAGATAAAAGCAACAGGATAGCTTTTCAGACCATTCAAGAAACCATTTAAGAAAAGGGGATGCCCTATCATGCGTCCTCTTTAACCTGACCCTGGAGAAATTGATTCGCGATGCCGATGTAAATGCGGGAGGTACCATCCTTTTCAAATCTACCCAACTACAGAGTCAAACAGAGTCTATTTCAGCTTACGAAAACTGTTCAGCTCGAAACGTCTCACCATAGGGTCAAAGCTTTTACTGTACAAGACAATAACGCCAATGACGGTAGAGACCTCATATCTGTCCGAGTTTCGTTGGAGTCCGTGGGACCAACTCGAGAGGCAGTCATGCATCGAGCTACTTCCCAAGAGAAGACACCCAAATTACGCTGGAACTAGACGATAGACTGGTGAAGGGCTATGAGAGGAGGGTGGTACCACTTCTCCTCGGCCGTCATGAAAATTCACATCTTGAGATCTCTGGAATTTATCATTCACAATAAGCTAGAAATATTTAGTGTAGGGAATACGCCAGGCAAGAGGTGATAGACAAAACGCTAGGGAATACTCTTATGAATGGGTTGGTTAAGACCTGGAGGGTCTCGGACGAACCCTCTGTGTCGATTCGATATTGACGGCAACTGTGAATTGGAAAAAAACGTGAGGATCCTAGAAGAGTATACTCAGACTTCCATATAAGTTGAGCAATAACAGGACTTATCTATAAGTAGGGGGTAATATCAGGAGTGAACTTAGGAGATCATAATAGAGTCGCCACTGACGTATATGAGGCTAGCTTCCATTAAGCGATGTAACCAGGTGGAACGGGAACCTATCCAGAATGAGAATGGAGGTTCGAAAAATGTTCTACCGGGCGAAACAAACCGGCGACTAGCCAAGGTAATAAATTGCACTAATGATCTTCAGTAACACGATAAGGGGCGCAAAGCAAAGTAGTTTCTGGATATTCTGTGAAAGGATTGAACAAACAACAGAAGCATAGAGGCTATACATAGTGCCACATTCCTTACCTGTTTGAAGAAGGAAGATGAAACATTTGCCGATAATAAGGAGGACAGGATACATTTGTTTCTCAAAATTCATTTGCCGGAATCCTATCCCATGCCAGAAGAAGAAAGGATTGTTCCAGGTATCTTAATAACAGATAAAAGAAAGAAAGAAAACTGGAAACTAGCAAAATAAGTATGCTCAGAAGCAAGAGTAAGGTAGTTAGTGAGAACATTTAAACCAACGAAATCACCCAAATTGGATGGCATTTTGCTAGCACTACTTCAGAGGAGCCCAGAAATCATATAAGGATGCCTCCTAACTAGAGCTCTATTCCCATTCTCTAAAGTGTTAACATACAAGGAGTTTATTAGGGCAATATTAACATATGGTTCTCAGTGTGAGCAACTATATCTCTTACAGTGGTTGCTACACTCAATAGCATAGACAAAACTTTAAATATTTTAAAAACGTTCTTCCTTATGGACCTTCGGGGGTAAACTCTTGCGAGATAGATAGAAAATCGGTCACCTCACTCAAATCACTTGATGCGGAACTTCTACATCTGAGATAGTTAAGCTGACCCCCGAAAGTTCTATGTCCTAGAGAGGAGGTATGCTTTCCTAACTTTAGACCCTTTTTTAACGTTAGCTATCTTCTACTAGCTGAGTGGTGACGGTAACTTCATACCAACGTTGTGTCAATTCATCGGTAATTTTAGATATGTTTCAACCCTAGTATGACACGAAACCAACCAACTAACAACATCAAACTGCACTGGTCAAACGGGAAGAATAAAGATAGGAGAATACAACTTTAAGACAGTTGACAATTTCTCCTATCTAGGGTCGAAAATCACAACCGATAACAGCTACGATGATGAAATCCGCGCACGGTTGTTGGCAGCCAACAGAGCCTATTTCAGCTTACAAAAACTGTTTCACTCGAAACGTCTCACCAAAGGGTCAAAGCTCTTACTGTCCTAATGTATTCCTCGGAGACTTGGGTTCTTAGCAAGAAGAATTGCGAACTCCGAAGAATTTTTGGCCTTCTACATGATGATGGACGTTTCCGTAGCCTACATAACGACGAAATCGATGAGTGATAAAATGACCGTCAGGTTGTGGATAAAATCCGGCTCAATAGGTTACGGTACGGTAGAAAAAGAAGACGAGGCAGACCCTGCCTGAGATGGAGCGATGGCGTAGGTCAGGACGCCAGACAGCTTTTAGGGATATCGAATTGGTGGACCTCGATGCAAAACCGGGATGTCTGCAGTTCCTTATTGAAGCAGGCCTAGACCGGATACTGGTTGTTGTGCCGTTGATGATGATGATGATGATATTTCATTCGAAAGAGGAGACGGCGCAGATTGGAGAAACCCAAGAATTTTCAAGCTATGATGTCGGGTGGCGTCTGCCTACCGCACTGTCTCTGAACCGGCTGTGATGGTGAGCTCGGGAGTGATCCCCGTTCTCCTTTTTGCTAAGGAGCGCCATATACAAGCGCAAGGGGGAAGAGTCAAGGGAGGTGGTTGGTCATAAAGTCCTGCAACGCACCCTAAATGAGTGGCAACTCTCTTGGCAAAATGAAACAAGAGGCAGATGGGCTGCGCCGCTCATTGGCAACTTAGCATGGTGAGACTGACCATTTTCATACTCAGTTCTTAAGTGGAGGTCACCATCACACTTTTTTTCAAGTGGAAGGTGGGATTGGATTCGTTAGCAGCCCTAATTAAGCGCAGTGGAGGCCTCTCCAGACAATATTGTTGAGGAGTTGCTGAGGAGCGGTGACAGGTGGACCCGTGTTTTATATTATGTTCAGGTCCTTCTCATTGCAAAGAAGATAGAACTCGACCGGTGGAGGAGCCGCATGGCAGGGAGTTCCTTGAACTGATAGCTCCCTTCCTCCTCTTCCCTCCCGTGGTGAAAGGAATTCCCTGATTTGAGAGCTCCGCAAGGTGGAAGAGTTCGGACACAAGCCCGAAATAATATGAAAAATTTTTCCAGGCTAGCTCTCTGACGATGGGAAGGTGTTTAGTTGGTAGTCCAACGACGTACCGTTGTGGAAGTCCAACACTCTGTGCGTAAATGCATTCACCTACCCCACCAAAAGAAACATTAGGGTATGGTTTGAACGAAGACAAAGAGAGATCAACAACAATCAGTTCCTCGCAGGACATAGTATCCGCATTGTTTGATGATTCGCTGAATTGTCCATGGTTCGGGATAGAGAAAAGGGACCTGAATTAATGACTGGGAAGGATCGTGAGCCGGGAGAGTATAGTTGCAGAGATACTGAGGCCGAAGGAGAACTGGCTTAGATTTTTCTTCCCAATTATAAAAATACAGAACGAGGTGGTGAAGAGGGTAAGAAAGAGGATAGCTTAAAGGACGAGAAGCCTAAAGACCAATCCACTCCGCGAAGTAATACTAGTAATGGACTAGCAGGGCAGGAGCCGGAAAAATAGAGGACGTTCCAGGTGGGCCAATTGACCCTAGAAGGCTCCACATCTTAAGAATGTTTTATTTATTTGGAAAGCGGTCCTTTCGGATTTATGTATCTGAAAATGCTGCATTAGCCTTCTACTTGCTTTCCCTCGCGAGACAATTTTTGGAGTACTTGCTTTTGAGGAGTCATTTTTGGAATCATTCACTCCCGACTATCAGTTGTACTTTGATGCAGCTCGAATTTTTTTAGTTTTTGTTGTTCATAAATACAAAGATTATTCGTCAAGTCAATTTTAAGCCGATAACATTATCATTAACTTTAATGGTCGCATTGAACTTTGATATTTTTTTTCTGTAACTGCGGTTGCCGACAACTGAGTTTTTGGGTGGCGTCTCTGAGGGGGTGGTTTTTGGTAAAGTTCTTAGCAGATTCTTTGCTCTATCTCTCAACTTCAACTTACTTCTTTCATCAAATCTAGACGGGTTCAAGTTTGTTTACTAACATTTCAAGACTTCAATGCAAAACTTGCTTCCAATCTTTTGTGTGATTAAATGCATGTAGTTATTGTGAAGATTAGATACGGTCGTTCTTGGAGGCGATATTCCACAAATGTTTGAGTAGTGACGAGGAATTTTCCACGAGCTTTTATTAGAACAGTCGTTTTGGGGTATTTTATGGAGTGAATGACCCTCAGGTTAGTAGAGAAACAAATTAAAAATTACTCCCATCTACAGGCAGCCGTTACAGGGAACAGTAAACTCAACTATTGAATATCTGAAGCAAACTTACCGGGTATCGAGCTAACCGCGAAAACTACTATAAATTTCAACGCACGTCAACAAGATAACAATAAAACGTACAAAAACTGAACGAGTAAAGTTTGATAACAATTTAAAAACTAATCAAAAGAGCTGGGAGCGCCTTCAACTATCTGAACGCTACTACAAATCCACTTCACTAACTTCACTGCCACACTCAGCAAAAACGCTCGGTACGAGTATGGATTTATCACAAATTTATGCTAAACAGAGGTGGAAATAAATTGAGCTACCAATTTCGCGAAGAATCTAACAAGCACTCGAAGTATCTTGATATAAACTTCATTTGAGGACGAGCAATAACCGCGAGCACAAGACAATCTTGCGTTCAAAAGGCCATTTGCAATATCACTGGCGCTCGATAAGGAGCCCGAAAATCAGCATTCACAACGGCAAATAGGAAAATGTAGTTATTATCAGTAAAATTAATGTATTACACTTTCCGACTGACCGAATGGTGGCTGAACTCATACCCTCTTATCTTGCATCTTACTGTTGCCCATTAGCAAAGATGCGTATCATTAGCTTGGCATGTTTACTCGGTCATTGCAGATAAACGACAAAATGTTGTTCATCAACGAATCGTTTATATTTTCAAAATACAGGAATTGGAAAAATGGAAAAATAGCAAAATGTATCTAGATTTTGCGACAATATTTTCCTGTGATTACCCCACATTCAGATTGTTAAATATTTGAGTATCTGGCGAGCAGCAGTTAAAACAATCAGTGGTGCATCAAGTTGCATAAGATGAGTTCTTCGTAGTAGAAAGGTTGCGCAAACTTAAGAAGTGACCAGACGAGTAACAAAACAGAGATGAGCCACATTTCATCTTTTCAGAAGAGTCCACGGGGCCGAAAAAAAAACCCAGAAGTGACTAAGTTTAACCATATCAGGTTTTAGAGTATCTGACCAAGTCGGACTTCGCACTGAGTGCTAATAGGCTGAATCTGAACTTTACCTAGAATCGCAAGTGATAAGTATGATGAGTTCACTGAGTCTTTATTGAATGTTTAACAACGAGAGAACCGTTCTATCTATCTTAGTATCCACGAACTGCCGAATTCCCGGGCTTGATGGCCAAACTCTCGGCTACCACTGAGTTCTGTGGCATGATCTATGTATGCCTTGAGTACTTTTCACAAATACAAAACAAATTATTCGGAAAAATATAACATTGCCAAAAGTACAAGATACTATCTGGAGACAATTTTACGATCCACTAATCCAGATAATGTGGTCATAACGAGATAGTTTCGTGGCGGAAAGTAGTGATTTCTGTACGGAATCGGTTGACCATATCAAGTGTATTGAAATGTCGCAGTTGGCATTGCCGAAAAAATTTAGTTTTAAATTGACATTTTTTTTTTAATTTAGAAATAATATAAGACGCGGTTCAGTGATCTCGTCTTAGAATTTAATGGTCATTCATTTAATGTGATGCTTATGTAACTGACCCAGGTACATCTTCTTCGTTAGCCATTATTGTTTCGGAATTGCTCACTTATTCCGTCTGGATGGAGTTTGGCACTGTCGCCTGTCATAAGGTTAATCTGGGTGACTAGCCCAGCACCTAGGAAAAGTCAGATAAATTCGCCATAAATTCTCTCAAGCGGAGTATGAGTACTGAATTTATGGGACTTCTTTACTTTCTCCAGATCTGCTAAAACGATTCTAAAACCGATACTTTTTTCTGAAAGTGAAAAATAACTCCGCCGTACTCAGTCCCAAGTCCGGTTGTGAAAGGAGGAGGGATGGATAGCTTCAGTCTGAATGGCTGTACGTCACCGCAGCGTCTCATTGGGAAGGTGATTACTCACTGAGGAAGCTATCGCCAAACTTGGCAGTTTGGTATAAAATGCAAATCCATCGAATGAGAAGAAGGGGAAATTTGAGGTCCGGTTCAGATAACCAACAAGAGTCGTTTGACTTGGTGACTGGGTTGGCCTCACGGAATGGACAGGACGGCGTCGAAACCGCTAATTACGGGCCGGTTTGACATCTAGGCGCCACAATGGCCAGAATCATTACTCTACCTGCTGCAGCTGTTTCGCCACTTACTGTGGCGACCACCTCAGCAGGTTCGCATAGTGGACCGAAAAGATGAACCACTTTATCATCCTCTTCTACTGTGGCGGAGCGATATCGGGCTCGTTGGAAGAGGGCATAACCTGCCACGAGGCCCATTTGGAAGAGCGAAGCTACTTCGCGCGGACTAATCGTTATCGTGTGAAATAGGTCTTGCCGGCTTAATTAATGTACCACCCCTTGTGGAGGCGGAATTTACCCGCAGCACAATCACACTTGGCCTTACAGTGTACGACTCTCTTAGTGGCTGCAATTATCTGGTAGACGTAGGCGCAGAAGTCCGGGTCTTTCCCGTCAGACCCAACAAATTATTTCCCCAGCAGTTAAAATCAGCGGCAGCAAACTCAACCCCCACCACAACGTGCTTGGCCTGCGTAGGACCTTTTCGTGGCGCTTCATTTTGGCTGACAGCAGTGTCCCTATATTAGGCCTAGACTTCCTGTGTTACTATGGGCTGCTGCTAGGTATGCAGCATACGTTCCTGATAGACTCCACAAGCTCTCTTCGGTGGTCGACCTGCTCTAATAACAACAGATTTCCTTCCCACCCTTTCTTCTTTTGCGGGGATTTTAACCTGCCCATGCTCCACTGGCCTAATCATCCTAGCCTTCCAATTCCTTCCAACAACCTCTCCCATTCTTCCCTTCCACTTTCTTCCTTTATGAACACTTGCTCTGCCTGAATTTCAATATCACCAAAAACTCATTGGGCCGCACTCCCGACCTCTCCCTTTTCAGCCTCCCCGAGCGCTATCTCTCTTTATTTCCTTGCACATCCCCGTATGTCAAAACTAACGCTCATCATCCCCCATTACCGCGGAGCCCCTTCGTTCAAAATCCAAAACTAAGCGTAACTCCACCAAGTTCAACTTCCGCAAAGCCAATTTTGACGGTTTGAAATCAGCTTTAGCGTCTTTCAACTGAGTACATATATTAAGCAACCCATCATGTGATCAAGCTCTAGACACCTTTTACAATATCCTGTCCGATCTCCTCTCCTGTTATGTCCCTTCTTCCCCTCCCCCCCCCTGTCCTTCGTTCGTACCCAACTTGGTTCACAAAGGAAATTCTTATTAAATTCTTATTAACATTCGCCTGAAACATACACTACGGAAGAAGTTCCGGGCTTCTAAGAATGACGTCGACCTTGTTCAATTTAAGACTATACGCTCTACTGTGAAGCCAATGATCAGAAAAGCGCGTGAAAGGTACTTATTGGGCGTCGAAGTCGCCCTTGCCCGCGGTAACTTAAAATCATTTTGGTCTCACGCTCGCCATTCCCGCAATCCCACTCAATCTCTCCCTTCTTCTATCAGTTTCGCTGAGTCTACTGCCAACTCCCCACAACAATCCTGTGACTTACTCTGGACCTACTTCTCTTCAGTATTTTGTCCCTCGAGCCCTCCATCCTATACACCTCTCATAACTGCAGACTGCTCCGACTCTCAGGCCATTCCTCTCCTTACACCTTCCTTGGTTGAGCTCCTTATTGGTAATCTTGACCCCAATGTCGGACCTGGCCCCGATGCGCTTCCTAACCTCTTCTTCCTTAACTGTAGAAAATACATTTCCCTCCCCCTGAGTATAATCTACAACAAAAGTCAAGATGAATGCTACTTTCCCCGTCTCTCGAAAGAGGCCCTTATCTTGCGTATCCTCAAGAGCGGGGACCCTTCTCTTGCTGTGAGCTATCGCCCCATTTCTCTTCTCTCCTCTCCTCTTGCTCCAAAATCCTCGAAAGATACGTCAACGACTGGCTGACCCCGCACTTCGGTCACCTCATTGTCAAAGAGCAGAATGGTTTCGTGAAACTTATATCTACGGCTTCAAACCTTCTGGTCTTTACCAACTTTGTTGCTAAATGTTTGAATTCGCGACAGGAGGTATATACTATTTATTCCGATTTCTCCAAAGCCTTTGATACCGTTGAACATAACATTCTCCCCTCTAAACTTTCATTACTAGACCTCCCTCCCTCAGGCATCTCCTGGCTGTCCTCCTATCCTACAAAGTTTCTTTTCATGGTTACTAATCTCGTTCCTTCTCTCCTTCCTCTGGTGTTCCTCAAGGCACTATGCTTGGCCCGCTACTCTTCCTGCTTTTTATTAATGACCTCGCCTCCATCTTCACCTGCCCGTATTTGCTTTACGCAGACGACCTTAAATTGTTTGCCTCTGTTTCGTCTCCGTTGGAAGAGAGCACTTACAGTCCAACCTTGATAATTTAGTCCGTTTGTGTTCGATTAACAAGCTAACACTGGATGTCAACAAATGTCACTGAATGTGCTATTCGCTTAAAGCCTCCCCCCCCCCCCAACATCCTTTTCCTATTCTCTCAGTGGACAACCCCTTTCACTACTGACCTCCTGCAACGACCTGGGTGTAATATTCAACGACAAAGTTCGTTTCAATTCCCACTTCGTTGACATCATCAATAGAGCTTCCAAAGTGACTTTACCTCAATCCAGCCCTCCTTAACTCTCTTTAATTCCCTTGTCAGAGATATCCTTGAATATTGCTGTGTGGGCTGGTTCCTCCCCCCCTTCCCCATCCGTGACTGCCGCGCTCTTGAAGTTGTACAACGTAAATTCACCCGGGCCCTCTTTTACAAAAAGAACCTTCCACGGGTTGATTATCCGTCATGACTCCTCACCCTCAATTTACACCCCCCCCCCTACAGCAACGCCGTATCTTCCTTCATATGTGTACTCTTTTTAAACTCTGCAATTATCTGATGGACTGCTCCGCCAGCTCGGATATTACTTTCCGGAAAGAGTTTGAATAGTTAGTTAAATAGGGTACGTGCAGACCTTCCAACGGCAGTTTATCATGTTCACTCCATTTGGTCCCCAAGTTCAATGGCGACCTTGTAGAGATTATAAAGGCCTGAATGCTCAGACGATTCCAAAGCCAATACTACGCGCATTATTTGGTAGACGGTCGTATTTTTTCAGTCTTGGATTTCGTCAAGGCCTATAATCAAATTCCTGTAGCTCTCGAAGATATTCCAAAAACAGTAATTTGCAGATACGGACTCTTTGAGTTCACATGGATGACTTTTGACCTGTACAATGGAACCCAGAGATGCATCCACTCTGTTCTACGAAACTTGGACTTCTGTTTTGTCTACTTGGATGACGTTTTGGTCGCTTCTTCTACTGAATTTGAGCATTTGGCACATACCGAGTGTATTTTTTAACGCTCCCTTGAAAACGTGAACGAATCCAAATTTCTGCAACAGAAGGTGAAATTTCTAGGCCATTCTTTACCCCTGACGGCATTCAGCCCGACCCAGTTAAGATGCGAGTGATCGCGAGCTTTCCATTGCCAAAGACGGTTAAAGACTTTAGAAGGTTCTTGGGTATGGAAACTTCTACTGTTGTTTCCTGCCCAAAGCCGCTCACCACCGGGTATTACTTAACGCCTTCTTGTCTGATCCTAAGACCAAAGATTCGCGATTGGTTGTAACACTCCAAGCGTTTGAAACCGCGAAGCAACAGCTAGTAGACGTTACACTTTTGGCATTCCCGCAAAAAGATGCAGTTTTAGCCGTGTTCGTCGATGTCTCAGACACAGCAGTAGGCGCTGCTCTTCACTAAAGGGTGACTGAAAGCTAGCACCCGTGAGTTTCGTCACAAAACAGTTGAATCCCGCTCAACGCAATTATAGCGCCTATGATCGTGATGATCGTGAATTATTAGCCGCGTAGATGAATATTAAGCACTTCCGATATTCACTTGAAGACAGGCCGTTCACCTTGTCCACGGAACATAAGCCTCTGGCCTTTCCCTTATAGCAAAAGCCCGACAAAGCGTCCCCTCGCCAACTTCGGCACTTAGACTACATCAGCCAGTCCCTTTGGTCCGGATCTCCGAAATCAACATCCCAGCCGCAGTCGACTTTTCGACAATTGCTGTAGCCCAGAAGGATGACCCAGTTCTTCAGACCCTGCAATTGGACTCGAAATACAAGTCCAAGGAGTTTCCCATCTTCAGCTCATTATCTATCATATATTCCGGCCGCTTCTCGTAAAGAAGTGTTTCGCACGGTTACAAGCATTGCCTTACGATCATTGATCGGTTTACGCGGTGGCCTAAAGCAATACCTCTGGAGAACACAACAGACAGTCATGTGCTGAGGCCCTCTGTTGAGAGTGGATTTCGCGCTCTGGTGCTCCCGCCTTAATCACAGACCAGGGAGTGGAAGTCGAAAGCTCATGGGATTGAAACGTGAGCGCGCGTTTGTAATACAATGTGATACTAGAACATTGCACCTGTATGATGAGGGTAGCCATTATGGGGACCTGGTCCTCCACCATCTGGTCACATGCAGCCGGTGGTCCACACCCCTGGGAACTTGAAGTTTGTACCCATCTTCTGGTGAGGGCTAACGCCTTCCGGAAGCCATTACATCCACCATAAGATACCCGAGCGTGGGGAGCACTCTTTCAGCCAGTGGGAAGCCCAGGAGGATCTCCTTGGATAGGCTGAAGCCTTTCTTCCACGAAGCAGACGGCAATGGAAGGAAGCAAGAGCGCTGCGTTTGTTTTGACGTCCGCCTGTTGACCGTAACCGTGTAGCTAAAGGTTTTAGCTGGGAGCGGAGGGCTGTGGCGGAGCGATACCGGGCCCATTGGAAGAGGGCACAATCTGCCACGAGACGGGATTACTTCACGCGAAGCGGATATTGCTAGGCTGATTCAAATCAGCATTGACAATGCTGACAGACGGGTGAAAAATAAATGCAGAGGGTTTACAGGAACTATGGCATTCCCAGACATACAAAGACAGAAAATTATTGTCGTATGCAGTCCATTATGACGGTGTGACAAAAGTCACTCCAGACGTGTTCAGAATACAATGTACGCGAGAAACCAGCGGAGCTTTTTTAGATCACTCAAGGAATGCCAACAGAACGTCCAGATTGGTAATGATGCATTCGGTGAAGGAAGTAAAAGAATATTATGGTGAACTGGGGGTTACCCGCCCAATGTGCTGAGTGGATCACGGTCATGAGACTACGCCTGGAATGAATTTTGCGGATATTACCGAAGAGGAGGTGCGACGAGCCATAAACAGCTCGAAGAACTTAAGTGGTACTGGTCTGGATCGGGTGCAGGATTTCTGGTATAAAAAATTGACCATTAGCCATTAGTCGGGTGGACGAATTTTCACTGTTCCTCACTGCGGGAAATACCTCGCAGACGCAAGACCGATTATTTGCTTACCAACCCTCTACAGATTCATAACGCCCATTATTAGAGGAAGGGTCAATACGTACCTCGAGACTAACAACATTTTGTCCTAGGAGCAGGAGGGCTGCCGAAGGGGTTGTAAAAAGCGACTCATTGTCGACTCGTTAGTTATAGGACAAGTAACAAAAGACCAAAGAAATCTCTTTACTTGCTATATTGATTATGCCAAGGCTTTCGCCATCATTCCGCATATCTGGCTAATCGATGTCTTCGTCTGTAACGCATTAATCCGAAACTAATAAAGTTTTTGGCGCCAGTCACGGAAGGGAGGGATACCATCTTATTAGTGCTCTCATCTGAGACCTTTATCTTTTGAGTAGATAGGATCGTCCGAGTATAAATGCTTAGCACTTGGTGCTAGTATCAGGTAAAATCCAGCATCTACCGAGATTTTGACAACTCTGAAATATCTACTCCATCGTAGCCGATCCCAACTCTGGTAATGAAAGATAGTGCTGTGAATAGCTTCGGTCTGAAGTCGGTGTATGTAGGCGTCCACGGACGCTCCTGGGAATCTAATTAGGGCTCTGTTACGCTGCTTTGATATCATAAACTCATAAGATGGTGACTGCTTTGCGATGGGCACGGGGTCTAGAATCCAACCAGTTCAGATTTTCAGTGCCAGCAAGTAGCATTTACGAAGGATTGATCCTAATCAACAACTAACGATCTTTTTGAGGCTCCCCGCAGGCACGCTCTAGCTAGCGCTTGACAATTGCAAAGGAAATGCTTAAGAGATTCACGGCATGGTTCCTTGTAGGTCAGTGCTTTGTGGAAACCGGTCGTAATCTTCTACGCATTTGTACGAATCTGGCTCAGAAGCTCTCTTGATCGGGCTTTGTTTTGGGAGGGCTAATTTCACCTTGACTTGGTACAGGTGGTGATACTTAGCCGTTTGAGGTTAGCGTGTGAAATAGTACGAGTAGATTCCACTCGTGACAGTAGCCAGTGGGACATTGACTGTGCCCACCGAGGAATTGCCAAGAACAGGATCCCGCCTGGCTAGTCCGCCAGTCCGCTCACTCCCCTCTACGTTCCTACAACCGGGAGCCCAGAGGAGGCGATTTTGAGTCTGCCGCCTAGTTTGTTCAGCGCATCTGTGCACTACCATAACACGGATGCGGAAGGGGGACCAGACTACACAGCAATCTTCAAGGATGTTTCTGACAAGGGAATTGAAGCGTGTTAAGGAGGCAGGATTGAGGTAAAGTCGGAGGAGGAACGTAAGATAAAATCAGACATTTTGGAAGCTCTATTGATGATGTCAACGAAGTGGGAATTGGAACGAAGTTTGTCGTCGAATATTACACCCAGGTCTTGGAAGGAGGTTAGTAATGAAAGGGGTTGTCGACTGAGAGAATAGGAAAAGGATGTTGGGGAGAGTTTCATTCGAATAGCGCATACAGTGGCATTTGTTGACATTCAGTGTTAGCTTGTTGGCCGGACACCAACGGACTAAATTATCGAGGTTGGACTATAAGAGAGCACAGTCCAACGGAGACGAAACAGAGGAAAACAATTTAAGGTTGTGCCCGTAAAGCAAATACGGGCAGGTGAGGATGGGGGCGAGGTCATTGAAGAAAAAACAGGATGAGTAGGGGGCCAAGTATAGAACCTTGGGGAACACCGGAGGTAGGAGAGAAGGAATCAGATGAGTAACCATGAAAAGAAACTTTGCAGGAACGATATGCGAGATAGGAGGAAAACCAGGACATGACTGAGGGAGTTAAGTCTAGTAATAAAAGTTTCGAGAGGTGAATGTTATGGTCAATGGTATCAAAGGTTTTGAAGAAATCGGTATAACCGGTACCTCCTGTCGTGAATCCAAGCATTTAGCAACAAAGTTGGTAAAGACAAGAAGATTTGAAGCCGTTGATCTATGTTTCACGAAACCATTCTGCTCTTTGACAATGAGGTGACCGAAGCGCGCGGTCAACCAGTCGACGTATCTTTCGAGGATTTTGGAGCAAGAGGAGAGAAGAGAAATGGGGCGGTAGTTCACAGCAAGACAAGGGTCTTGCTCTTGATGATAGGGATGATAAGGGCCTCTTTCCAGAGACGGGGAAAGTAGCATTCATCTTGACTTTTGTTGTAGATTATACTCAGGGGGAGGGAAATGCATTTTCTGCAGTTAAGGGGGAAGAAATTAGGAAGGGCATCGGGGCCAGGTCTGATATTGGGGTCAAGATTACCAATGAGGAACTCAACCAAGGAAGGCGTAAGGAGAGGAATGGCTAGAGATTCGGAGAAGTCTACTGTTATGAGAGGTGTATAGGGTGGAAGGCTCGAGGGAGAAAACAGGGAAGAGAAGTAGGTGCAGAGAAGGTGGCAGGATTGTTGCGGGGAGTTGGTAGTGGAGTCAGCAAAACTGATAGAAGAAGGGGGAGATTGAGTTGGATTCCGAGAATTGGAGCGTGAGACCAAAAGGATTTTAAGTGACCGCGGGCAAGGGCGGCTTGGACGCTTAATAAGTACCTTTTACGCGCTTTTCTGATCATTGAATTCACAGTAATGCGTATAGCCTTAAAGTGAGTAAGGTGGGCGTCATTCTTAGGAGCCGAAACTTCCTTTCCCGTGTGTGTTTCAAGCGAATGTTAATAAGAATTTCCGTTGCGAATCAAGCTGGGTACGGACGTAGGCAGGGAAGGGAAGAAGGGACATAACAGGAGAGGAGATCGGAAAGGATATTGCGAAAGGTGTTTAAAGCTTGATCACACGATGGGATGCTTAATATATTTACCCAGTTGAAAGACACTAAAGCTGAGTTCAGACTGTCAAAATTGGCTTTACGGAAGTTGAACTTAATGGATTTACGTTTGGTTTTGGGTTTTGAACGAGGAGCTCTGCTTCAAATTCAACCGCGGGGTAGTGAGCGTTAGTTTTGACATTCGGGGATGTGCAAGGAAATAAAGAGAGGTGCGCTCAGGGAGGTTAGAAAGGAAGAGATCGAGAGTGCGACCCAAGGAGTTTTTGGTGGTATTGAAATTGAGGGTAGAACAAGTGTTCATAAAGGAAATAAGTGAAAGGGAAGAATGGGAGAGGTTGTTGGAAGGAATTTGGATGCTAGAATGATTAGGCCAGTGGAGCATGGGGAGGTTGAAATCTCCGCAAAAGAAGAAAGGGAGGGAAGGGAATTTGACGGTAAGGAGTTCGGACAAACTGTTAAACAATTCTTTACACAGGTAAGAAGGGCTAGCACAGGGGACATTTACACAAGATAAAATGAACGGGAGGAAGTTGGGCGGGGAGACACGAAGAGCAACACAATCAAAAGGAAAGCAAGAGGAGGACAAGACGAGTTCGGCGGGGAGTGTATCTTTTATTGCAATTAGGACCCCACCACCGGTGGACTTACGAGATGCATCCCGGTCCCTGTCACAGCGAAACGTGGAGTACCCTTCGGTGAGCTCGGAGTTTAATATGGCAGGTCTAGGAGATACAGATGGGATGGTGTTGTTGAGCCAGCGTGGATAAATTGAAGGCCCCAAGCTTGGTTATTAAACCCTTAATGTTCTGATAAAACAGACGGACAGTGAACGTGGATCCAGTTATATAGCTCGCCGAGGCAGGGAAGTTGCCCTAAAATTTACCCGCGAATTGGGGCGCTTGTATGGCCTGATGAATACACCTTCAGGCCAGAAAGAAGCGTTGCCGAGGACGTCAACTTCGTGTGGATAAGTAACCTTGAAAGATGCAATCACCCGGTCGGTGGTGTTGTTGTCTTTCGTGAGTTTAATGAAGGACAGAGGAGAAAGTAAACCAGCTTTGCTCTTTATATACTCCAGAACATCGTCCGTAGAAATTGTGAACGCTAGCCTGGAGATAAAGAGCTGTATAGGAGGGGACGCCACCTTTAGCTTGGAGCCACTGGTATGGATGGATGAAGTGCCAGGATATATGGCAGCGGCGAGAAGTGGAGCTTCGTTGGCGACAGGAACGCTGTCAAAAAGGGGGGCGGCTTTGTTCCGATTTGTGACTTGCTGAGGTGGCTGCGGATATTGTCCCGTTGAAGGCGTGATGGAGTGAGGCAGGATCGTAACTCATCGCATGGGGGCCGCTGGATCAGGGGTGTAGAGCCAGTGGAAGCAGCGCTGATGTATGAAGGCATTGCAGACGAATTCAACATAGATTGAGAGGCCCGGTGTACAGACTCCTGAGATGATGTTGAGGCTATACTGTTATGCACAGTAGGAAGCACCTTTTCGGAAGTCACAGTCTTGTCTAACGAATTCCTGAGCTGCCGGGAACACGTAGATGATGACGTCGATCGCTGCATTTTTGACGCTGCACCAGTGTTGCGGTTCACGTTTTTGGCGGAACTTAGTGATGGTGCTGAATCGGTGAGCTTGGTATGGTCATCTTTGGTAGAAGGAGAAGTAGAGACAGCTGAAGATACAGTAGATATAGTAGGAGCCGCCGCGCCGGTACCAAATTATTTCAATTTAGCTTTGTATATCTGATGGTTTCCAAAGGCCGTATCTGTTGAATAAACGAATATCACCAATTACGTTGCCGATTTGAAAGGGTCGAAAATTGGATTTTTTAAACTAAAATATACTTGTTGTTCCATCCCCATTTCGAGATATATGTATTCACCCTCAACTCTACACTACCGCACAGTAAAGTTCGTTCAGGCTCATAGACGATAGAATTTACGGTATATCGGTGTGTTGCGTTGCCATGAAAATTTATATGGTCGCTACTAGAGTGGAACTCATTTTGTGGTAAGAAAGCTCCGAAAAGCTGGGTTGGACTGAGAATCCTCTCTAGTATAGAGGATGATGTTCTCTTAAAATAAGTGCTGGCTCGGCTGTCTCTTCGAGAAGAGAAAGATTTCTCTTTATTCAAAGTATGGTAGGTATGGGCCACGATTTCATTCATAAAGTTCAGAACCCTTGCAAAGTCCCTTCAGTATGAAATTTAAATTCTATGGGCTAGGTTCCTTCAACGAAGGACCGAACGGTCCTTGGCCTTTCGTTTCCACCTTCTTCATATTCACGTATTTTCCATAAATCCTTTCCATTTTCATGAGAGACAAGGAGAAAACGGCTTGAGTTTTTGCTCAGTAACTCATTCCGTATGATTCAGTGCCTGTTTTTGTTGGGATCGCTTGCTGGCTTCTTCCTCGTCGAAATTCATTTTGGCATATTTCGTGCCATAAAGTGATTATCCATTAATTACCTGTAATTATTCATTATGGGTATTTGGCTTAGTACATTTGAAATTGAGTGAAAAAAGAATAATTTTGTGTTTTTTTTCCACTGAGAGTAAAAAGGAAGCGTCCACAGTTGAAAAAAGGAAGTCAACAGAAGATGGGACGGATTTAGGGGAAATTAAGGGCGAATGAATTCCAGTTAATTTCATTATGTGATTTTTCATTTGGCGAAAAATTACTTAATAAAGTTGTTTGTATTCAATAAAATTGAGGTAATGTCCTAATTTGTATTCAATTGTTCTTTTTTCTCTTTGTCAAATGAATATTCGATTGGTTAGGCGAATGGGACGGATACGATATGATTAGGCTCAGCTTGTGTATGATTTTAGTAGTTTTTTATTACTTCTGGTCTGAAGGGTCCTTTCTTCCATTCGTTTGCATAATGATATCCACAGTGAATCATGGCAAACTCTAATAAGGTAGTTTACTATCGAGAGTAGCTCTCACGGTTTCACTTAAAATAAAAGATGTTTTAGGAATAAATTCTTGAGACTCCCCTGGCAGTATAGGGTCCTGTTTCTTTGTTAATTTATTCTCACCATTAATATCACAGAGTTTTGCTTAAATTCTGGGTAAGGTTCAAAGGAATTTTCATTTTGTGAAGTGTTTCCTCCTACACTCCTTGAAATGATGTAAGGGAATGTTGCGCGTGGTCGTGAGTAGCGAATGATAAAGGTAAACGTCTAAATTTAAATGGGGATATGTTTTCTGAAAACACTTCGGAAAATGGTAAATAAATGATAGACCCATGCATGCCGCTATGGATGACATGGTTTGTGACGTTTGCTCTGATTGGTTTTTAATATGTCCCGGTTTTTGCTTCCAACTGTGTCATTCGGACAAAATGCGTTCGCTTACATTCAGGGGAAAATTCTTATCTGGGGGATGAAAAGTTATATTAAGTTTAGTAACTGAAAATAAGTCCATATTGGGCTAGACGCCCTACGTAAAAAAGGGAAGGGTGGAGTGCTAAACAAATAAAAAGGTTCTCCTTCAATAGCTTCAACAGGACGTGCCCTTTTGGACTTTATAAAATTGGCGCCCAATGTGGGCTGAATGCTTTGTATTGTATTTTATTTGCATAGATGACGGCGAAGCCATGGTCACATTTCTATTATTTGGATAAGCAGTCTAGCCAGGGAAAATAGCCCCCAAAAGACGTCATGCTAAATATGGACATTTATACAGAAACGAGCTTCTCATTGTTAATTCAACTTAACAAAATTCAACGTGGCCTTTAAGCTTTACAAAATCGGCGCCCAACGTGGGTTGTATCCTTTGGTATTTTTAGGTTATGGATAAGTCATGGTCATATTTCGATTAATTTGGAAGGCGGTCTAGTCAAGGCGAGGAGTTTTCACGAGATACCATGCCTAATACGAATATTTCAAACAGCTGCCAGATTCTTTTTGCCAATTCCACATAAAGTATCCGCGTGTGGACCGTGGTTCAGTAAGGAAGGGAGAAAAGTGAAAAGGGGTTCTTTAAGACGGTTAAAAACTGAGGCTGAATTTAACAATGATCGTACTTGTAGGAGCTTCACTGGATCGCGTTAAATAAAAATATTTAGTTTTGGAATTAACATAAAAAGGAATGCCTTTTAATATTCGTAGCTCAGCTATAACTCCAAATACAATAAAGTATGCAATAACGACGCCAGTCGGTTGGCTGCCCCAATTCAACTGTTATGTTGCTAACTGAAATTTTTGGAATTTCTAGTTGATGGCCGAGGAACCGTTTTGTGTTGGGACTTTAGTTTAGTTTACTGGCCGGAGCCGCAGCTGCGAGCTTTCAGGCCATTGTTAGGCCCATTGTAAATCGCTAATTCAATGGCTTCTCGCCTATGGCGTTCGCAGGCTTTAGCGAATCTGAGAACCTTCTGCAGAGGGAAAGAGTGTGCAGATTCTTAATTGAAGAAAACCTTGTCAAGGTGTCTTCGTCTAAGATCTGAGGAGGGCGGGCAACCGCATAAAAAGTAGAGGTCCGTCTCCTCCTCTTCCTCACATTGGCCTCACATAGCCGAAACCACCACTCCAATCTTTTCCATATGGTAGTTTAAGGGGCAGTGTCCCGTCAAAAGCCCTACTAGGGTTTTCATGTCCCGCTACTTAAGGGACAACAAAAATGCCACTCTAGTGACCCTAGGCTCTTTCACAAGGATTTTCGCTTGCTGGCAAAAGTCCAAATTTCTCCACTTGGTTGCGTGAATCTTTGCAATTTCACCCTTTAGAGTAGACTTGACAGTTGATGGTCGGATTCCAAGAGCTGGTTTTGGCCCCACCATTGTGGATCCAGACCCTCGGCTAGCCAGTCCGTCAGCCTCCTCATTACCGGCGATGTTAGAGTGCCCCGGCACCCACATCAGGAATGTTTCGTGCAGTCGGCCAAGTTTCAGCAGCACCTGATGACAACTCCAATCCAACTGGCTTGATATGTTGTTGCCATTTAGTGCTGATAATGCTGCCCGACTGTCGCAACAGTTTCGAATGGGGCGATTGGTCGTGTGATTGGTCGCATTTCCACGCCCTAATGGTATGGATTCTATATACGTCATTGGCTGCTTTCCGTTTCACCTCCAAGTGAATGGGGGATAAATTTAGGACAGCTTCAAGTGCCGCAATCGGCGTAGTACTCATTGCTCCAGTAATACTTAGGCAACCAAGCCTCTGAATCTGCGTTAACAGCTTCCTGCTGTTAGCAAGGTTCAGTCTCGGCCACCAGACGATGCATCCATACATCAAAATGGGTTTTATTATGCATGCATGCATCCAGTGTATCCGTTTTTGTGAAAGTCCCCAGATCTTACCTATCGCATTCCTACAGCACCACAGCAATCTGCAGGATTTCGGATATTGTTTCTGGATATGGTGCATCCACTTTAATTTGGAGTCGAAATGTACTCTTAAGTACTTGACTGTTTGTGCCAGCTGGATTTCCGCCCCTGTTAAGGTGGGTAGCATATAGCTGCCCCACCTGACATTGAACATAACTAGTTCAGTTTTCCTAGCGTTCACCGTAAGTCCATTGCGGAGGCAGCAACTGTCGATTTCATGCAGAGTTGCATTCAAGCGATCGCATATTGTGTATTGGGCATTAGTTCGAAAGGCCATGTTGTTGGCTGACTGTATTCCGACTACGACATCCGATTGCCCACCTCGTATTCTAGGAAGGCTCGTTTTAGCCTTTCGGTGGAAATATTCATCTGCTGTTAGGATCCACCTTGAACAATACAGGCGAAATGCGGTGGATGACGCGATGAAGTTCAATGCATGGCTTTTAGTGACCACGGCTTTGCGACTGGAGCGGAATCTCATTCATCTTTTTCTGAATTAATTTGCTCCAATAATGCATCCCATAATGTACAATTACCCTAGCTTTCGGCGCAGATTGCACATTATTGAATGCACTCGAGCTGTCGGAGTTCAATCGAGTTCAAGGCGAGCGTTGCGGCATAGGGACCGGTTCATGAGAGAACAGCAGATCAACGGCCAGTGGGATTGAAAATTTTTTTGCGAGCGAGGCGGTGGATGACAGGAGGCTTCCAAGATTTAGGATTGAATCGTATTTTTCTTAGTAAATGGAAGTTGTCTCGAAAGTGTCATGATACATCGGTGTTTCAATTCAAATGAGTTTTGGAGAAAAAAAGAAGTGAATACTGGGATTTAAAAATTTCGTCATTTTTGCTGGAGCCGTTTGGATTGGGATTGTTCAATCGCTTACGTTTGAAGTGGTTTCTTTGTCTCCCGAATTTCAGCTTCGTGCATTAGTTGGTTACCAGGTAGGCTTCCTCTTCAAAATTCTTTTAAATAATATACTTTCTTGAAGAATGCATTCCATCCTCGCAAGAGGTGGATTCCGGTGGATTTTTTTGGTAAGAAAAGAGTTGGAAAACGTTGGGATTCTGAAAGGAAGTTGGCGAGCAAGGATGTAGATGTCGTGGAGGCATTGTCGGAAGGTCGGAGAATTAGTTTTATGAGCTAGCGGTTGAGCCGTTTTTTTTATTTTCCAGGTTCAGCTTAGGTTTTTTTCGTTAGGCTGTCGCGAATTCCTCTCTTTGTTGTCTATTTTTAGATCCGGTGCGGAGCCAAGCATCGGTATAGACACGTTATTTTTTTACAAATGACACGTCAAGGATCAAAGGTGGGCGGTGGGTGATGGTCGTTAGGCGAACCTGTATGACATCCTAATGGATTTTACTGAGAAATAAGCTGGTATGTTCATTTGGCAACTGCAATGGGGTGTCCGATAATAGCTCTGCTAATAACGCGTTCAGGTCTTGTTAGGCACTTGCTCGTAGGCCCAGGAGAATCATAGGCAAGACCTCTATCCAGCCACGATTGTCTTCCAAGCACATGATGGTGGCCTTGAGAGAACGGTGCCGGATGATATGAGGATATTCTGGTCCACCTGGATCCCAGTGTTTTGGCTATGGTGGCTAGTGGTGCTATATCCGGCCAACGGGAGAATCTGTCCTGGGTCGTCAAACAATATCTCTACCCGTGGGGACCCAGAAAATCCTAGTGAACCTGCTGGAATCTTCTGTAAAGCACCTCGAATGGCTGGCACGGGTTTTCTTGGGTGCCGGCCGACTTTGGCGCGCTGACAACGTAGACAGTAACGACTTTATTGCATTACATCCTTTTGCATGCCAGGTCACACGAATTTTCTGTTGATCGCGTTGACCGTGGCACGGCCTTCTGCTGTGTCGAATATGCTCCTTTGAAGCGCAGCTCGAGTGAACATCGGATGTGTGAGCGCGAAGTCTATTGGTTCCACTTTGAGCAATGTGGTTCAATGGTGCTTGAAGCGTGGTGGCGTTGAATAAAACGTCTGTAAAAGTTAAGGACTCTCAGATATCGTCTGAGATCTCTAGCAGTGGTTTGACGTTTTTTCCTTCTGGATTGCCTCGATACTGGACTTTGGTGGTAAAATTCCACGTTCGTTAATTATATGGCCCAGAAACTCGATTTCGTTGTTTCTGAACATGCATTTTGACATGTTTACCACGAGACCGTAATCAGTTGGAACCTTGCGCAAGTGTTCGATGTGTTGCTGCGCGATTCTTGGATGCGACCAGGATATCGTCGACGTAGCATACAGAAAAATCCAGCCCCCGGACCCCAGTGTTTCGTTCATGAAACGCTGAAAGGTCCGGGCAGTGTTCAGTAGGCCGGATGTCATTACAGTGAACTCGTAAAAGCCAAATGGCGTTGTCAAGGCGGTTTTGGGGATATCCACCTAGAGGATTGGTATTTGGTGGAATGCTCTGTGAAGGTCAATCTTGGAGAAATCGCGCTTTTTGTTTAGTCCGACGACGATATCCTAGATGAGCCGCATTGGATATCGATTCGCGGCTGCTACCGCGTTGATTCCCCGGAAATCCCCATGTGGCCTCCACGTTCCGTTTTTTTTTTTGAGCCAAATGCAGGGGACTGGTCCAGGGACTGATCGACGGGCGTCAATAATTCATCTTGGCTGTGAACTCAAACTCCTTTCTGGCTACCTCCAGTCGATCGGGTTTCAAAAGTCAAGGTCTCTCTGCAACGGGCAGTCTGTTGGAAATAATGTGGTGTTGGACTCCATGTTGGCAATTGGTTTGAACGGATGGGTTCGTTATGTTGGGGAACACTTTGAGTAGCTGATGATACGTTGAGTTGCTTGCCACTGTAAAAACGGATTAATACTCCACGCAGGCCAAGAATCCACGCGATGACAACTTAGTGTACGGGTAAACGATTCGTTGATTTCTGATATCAATTATTATATCTCCTAATAAAATCGGGACCAATGATGGATGAAGCAAGGTTTTTCGCACTCTTCTTTTTCTTCAGCCTTTGTCCCGTTCACAAGCGGGGTCGGCTCGTCGTGATCGGCTTCGCCATTTGGCTCTATCGAATGCCTGATCTGGGTGCAATCTCGAGGCTTTCAAATCCCCATCCAGCGTATCAAGCCACCGTTGCTTAGGTCTGTCTTTTAGTCGTTTACTATCGACTTCGATGTTCAGACCAATTTTGGCAAGTGAATTCTCGTTTGCACGAATTGCGTGACCATACCATCGAAGACGCCTCTCTCGCAACTTTTCCACGATCGGTGCAACCCCATAACGATCGCGGATATCCTCATTTCGGATGTGATCTAAACGTGTGACGCCACTAGTCCAACGTAGCATCTTCGTCTCCATTACCGCAAGACGCCGTTCATTGTCTTTTATGGTCGGCCAACACTCAGAACCATAGAGAGCGACTGGACGGACGACATTGCGGTAAATTTTATATTTGAGACGTTCGCTGATACGTCGATCACAAAGGATACCAGTTGTGGAACGCCACTTCACCCAGGTTGCGTTAATGCGTGAAGCAATTTCATAACGCAGCTCTCCATTGGCTGATAGCGTTGACCCGAGGTATTTAAAGGTTTTTCGCACTGCCGTGCGTATTCTCGGAATTTTCGGTGGCAATAGCACAAGGAGCGGAAATATGACTCCCGACGTTTTTTGGAATCCGCGCATTTACCACGGCTGGTATCACTATGGCTTGGGAGTCAGTTCACACTCATTCGATCGAGGGGGCTGCGGATTTCTGCCAACTCCTTTGGCAAGCTGCTTCACATAGATCTATGCATACAAAGAGTGAAAACCTTACCAGAACTTATTGCATAGGCAGTTATGATCCCTTACTCTCGACCCCATCTGTCAGATAGTGAATGGAAATCCATTAGATTCGGAACTTATTGAAACTGAAAGACTATTTAGGCACGTTTATCAGGTCAGTCAAGAAATACAGCGGAACCTATCGCCTACTTATCCATTTCCTCACTCCTGGCGTCAACCAAACGATTATTGGTCTCAGGTGGAATTATCCCCAGGATTCATTCATCGTTTCTGCGATTCGATGTCGTTGCTCTGAAGTAATTTTATACATCCGCCGGTTATAGGCTAAAATTAGCGGAAGTTGAATTTGTTTTGACAGAAAATAAATGGACGCTCTTACTTAAGAAAACTTTAAGGAAATAGGATTGCTGTAGGCAATGAGATGAGTTGGAGTAATTTGGAATTATCTGTTGGTGTTGAATAATCGATGAAGGAATGACGTTGAAGATAATTTTAGATTTGGAGTAAATATAATTATAGACCATAAAATGGCCAAAAATAGTTTAAAATGGTTTCATTGAATCAGATTATGCTGAAAATTTGATTGAAAAATATTATAGATGGTCAATAAGATGCTAACAGAATAATTGGAGAAGTTTGGTATAATTTCCGAAGCAAATTTCGCAGCAGATGCTACCGGATTTAAGCTCTCAAGAACACAAGTCGTACCTGTCATGTAACAGATGTCATTTTAGAGATCATTTCCACAAAGGATTGTTCTTTTGCTTCCTTGGTGATTTTTTTTTTTTTTTGTGGGAGTAGGGTAGGTGAATGCGTTTACGCACAGAGTGTTGGACTCCCGCAACAGCACGCTGGCGGACTACCAACTAAACACCTCCCTGTCATCAGAAAACTAGCTTGGAACCGTTTGACACATTACTTCGGGCTATCCCTCCCGCTCTCCCGGCTTTGGGAGCCTTCAAGTCAGGGAATTCCTTTCACCAACGGGAGGGGAGGGGAGGAAGGGAGTTGTTAGTTCAGGGAACCCCTTACCGTCCGATCCCTCCACCGATCGAGTTCAATCTTCATCGTAGTAAGAAGAGCCCGAATATAATGCGCAATACGATTCCAGCTGCCAGCGCTCTTCAACATCTCTCTGACAATGTTGTCTGGAGAGAGCTCCCCTGTGTCTGCATAAAGCTGCTGGCGGAGGCCGTCCCACCTCTCGCAAGAGAAAAAGGTGCGTTCAGCGTGATCCGCCACTCCATTGCAGAACACACAATCAGGAGATCGCGCCTTCCTAACCCTGTGCAGGTAAGACTGAAAACCTCCATGACCACTTAGAAGTTGAGTAAGGAAGTAATCAATTTCACCGTGCGTTCTGTTCAACCATGGGTCTAATTTGTCGATGAGCCGCGCAGTCCACTTGCCCCTTGGCTCATTTTGCCAAGAAAGTTGCCACTCGTTAAGGGTGCGTTGACGTTCTTCACGGGCAACCACTTCTCTTAAGTTTTCGCTCTTACGGCAATATATAGCTTTGCGCTCCTTAGCAAGGAGGGCAACGGGGATCACTCCCGCAATCACCATCACAGCCGGTTCGGAGACGGTGCGATAAGCAGACGCCACTCGCAAAGCTCCCCGCCTCTGCACTTGAGCGAGGCGTTTACGATGCACCTCCTTGTCAAGGGCATCAGCCCATACCTCCGCACCATAGAGAAACACGGACTGCGTTGCTTCCATAAGGAGACATCTCCTAGTTGATATAGGGCTCCCGACATTCGCCATTAGCCGACTCCAGGCCGCGACTCCTGCTGCAGCCCTGTCCGCGGCTGCTCTGATTTGCTCGAAGAAGCTCATCTTCGAGTCGAGCATTAAACCAATGTATTTAATCGCTGGTTTTGACTCTATAGTCAACTCGCCGATCGATATGGGACGCAGGGTCGGGATTCCCCTTCTGGTCAGGATGACTACTTCGGTTTTTTCCAGCGCTTCCTTGGCGATGGAAGTGAACAAAAGGAGTAAAATATCGGCAACAGCTTGGATGGAAACTTTCAAGAAGAAGAAGAAGATTTATATTAGCTCCTTCATATGTGTCAAAGATTTTCCTTTAATTTTCCATTTTATCCGTGAGCTTGATGCTAATGTGAAATGCTGTTTCCACCTCATAAGCTGCTCATCATTGTGGATAAGTAGCCCCATCGTTGTCACCATTGACCTGGCGATGGAAAGGCTTGCAACTACCTTTAAGCTGCTTTGTGATGTGGAAGGGATTGCCAAAGTCCTCATTATTCGCTGCAGCTTCTGCTTCCCTGACCAGACTAATGGTATATATCCTATTGCTGCAGTGAGTAGAGTGTGGCAGCACATCGGAGGCAAGAACCACATGTAAATATCAATTCGTTATAATTAAGAGTTTTGCTATCAGTCCAACGATGCGTCCTGTCGCTCAGGAATTGAACATCGCTCTCTATGTCCCTGAAGTCGGCTATTATTCGAGCCATTATATTATTCTTATTATCACAATTGGTGTCTGTGCTCATTGGGGCTGGAAGCGTGGCTCTACCTGATTGGGTTTGTTTTCAGCTGCGGTATTATTGTCAGTATTTTGGTGATGAGTTTGAGTGCTTGCCGCCGTGGTCTTGGCTGACGTGTGCGCATGCGGGTGACCCTTCGTCGTCATGTACACTGCCTGATAGCGATGACTATTGGGATGCACTTGTACTGGGTGCTATCCGTTGCGGTTCTCTGCTTCGGGCTGATTCCAGTTAACCCGTTGGGGAGTTCCGTCCCCACGTACTCGACGAGGGCGATCAGACCCGAGTCTGCAAGGGACTCATCTGAAGTGGCTTCGGCCACGAAGCCTCACCGGAGGTCATCATGGGAACATCACACCCCACCCACTGGTATGAATGCTGAGCCTGCACTTAGTATAAACCAGAACCGCTGTGCTTGCATGGCGGGGCTCTGATTGTGGTCCCAAAATCAATCCGTCTCCGAAGAGGACCGTGGGATTATGTCTACATGGCAGGTACTCACGTTAAACCCCCAGGACTTTCATGTAATGGGTGCTAAAATTATATTCACTAACTAATGGGTTCCCACTGTAACATACTTTGTAGCTTATTAAGAATTGGCTGACGCTCGGTAACCAGAAGGCAGAAATAAGGCAGTTGTGTGTAAATAAGGTCGGCTCAGAGGAGTTACGATCGAGGTCTGCTTCTTTAATGGGGCGTTCGGGTCCTTTATCAGCCTCGACCATTTACTGGTACTACCGTAAATTCGGAGATCAAGCGACTAAATTTACCACCGGATGCACTTTTAATGTAATAAAAAACTAGGCTCGCTGGGTTCCTCGGCGGTGGCTACCCGAAGCGGAATACCACGTCGCCCCACAATATTCGACCCTCCGAGAAGGCATTGCTTTCTGGTTGACATGTTGTTTTTGGGGATATTGCCGACTATCAAATGCGCACACTCCTCCGAAAATATCGCAACAGCACTACTGAAACTAGCTTCTCCCAACTGGTTCAGCATGATGTGCAGCACCACATCAACACTACCGGCTCCCTGATCTTCTCAAAGGTGCGTTCTCTGTCACCTCAGAAGCTAGCTGCCGCAAGGGAATAGTTTGACGATCTTATGAAACAGGGTATTTGCAGACCTTCTGATAGCAGTTGGTCATATCTACTCCATTTGGTTCCTAAGCCAAATGACGATTGGAGGCCTTGCGGATATTTCATGTTTAGACAATTCCCAGCCGGTACCCTATTCAACTCATTCATGATTTCGCGCATTTACTCCACGATCTTGTATTTTTCCAAGGCGTATCGTCAACTCCCTGTTGCTCCTGAAGGCATACCGAAAACGGCTATCGGTACACCTTCCAGGTTCTTCGAGTTCGCCAAGATGACTTTTGGCTTGTGCAACGCTGCGCAGATTCAGAGATTCATCCACTCTGTCCGATGTTTTGGTCGCCTCTTCTTCCGAATCTGTTCATTTGAACCATCTCAAGTGAATTTTTCAACGTCTCCATGAGGCCGGGCTCATTCTAAACGTTGATGATTACTAATGACAGAATTCAACCAGACCTAGACAATGTTGAAGCGACAAAAAAACCTTCCCCTGCCAACGACGGTGAAGGATCTACGAAGGTTCTTGGGCATGTTAAACTTCTATCATCGTTTCTTGCCCAAGGCCGCTCATCACCAAGCGATCCTCATGGCTTACTTGTTTGAGCCCAAAACCAAGTATTTCCGCGAGGTTGCGTGGTCTACTGAGGCTGTCCAGGCATTTGAAACTAAAACGACAGCTTGCTGATGCTACACTACTGATACATCCACAGCTGTTTTTGTCGATGCCTCAGATACAACGGTAGGCGCCGCTCTTCATCAGCGAATGAATTAAACCTGTCAACCGTTAAGCTTCTTTCTGAACCAACTCAAACCAGCTCAATGTAACTACAGAGCCTACGATCGTGAGCTTATCAAAGTCGGACTTCAGAAGAGCACAGTTAAGCGGAGACGAAATAGAGGCAAATAATTTGGGGTCGCCTGCATAAAGCAAATACGGGCGGCCGAGGATAGAGGCGAGATCATTGATGAAAAACAGGAAGAGTAGGGGGGCAAGTAAAGAGCCTTTGGGAACACTAAAGGAAGGAATAAAGGATCGAGATGAGTTACCATGAAAGGAAACTCTACAGGAAGGAGATGAGATATGAGATGGGAGAGGGGGAAGTTGAGTAGAGAAATTTTAGAGAGGAGAATATTATGGTCAATTTGATGCAATTGACCATAATATTCTCCTTTGGACGCTTTGGAGAAATCAGCATAAATAGCATGTAGTTTCTGTCGTGAATTAAAGCATATAGTAACGAAATTTGTAAAGGCCAGAAGGATTGAAGTGGTATATCTATGTTTCACGAAACCATGCTGCTCTTTGACAACGAGGTGACCGAATTGCGCGGTTAACCAGTCGTTGACGTATCTTGCGAGGATTTTGGATCAACAGGAGAAAAGGGAAGAGAAGGGGGTGGTAGTTCATAGCAACAGAAGGGTCTCCGTTTTTGAGGACAGGGATGATAAGGGCGTTTTTACCAAGATAGGAAAAGTAGCATTCTTCTAGATTTTTCTCAACTGCAACTGTATTTTCTACAGTTAAGAAGGAAGAGGTTAGGAAGCCAATTGGGGCCAGGTCCGACATTGGGGTCAAGGTTACCAATGAAGAACTCAACCAAGGAAGGTGTAAGGAGGGGAATGGCCAGAGATTCGGAGCAGTCTGCAGTTTGAAAAGACGTAGAGGGTGGAGTTGTCGAGGGAGAAAAAAGAGAGAGAGGTGCTTCTCCGCCCGCTCTTTGATTATGAGCTTTTTATGATTTCAGGTGGCGACTACGCCATCCTGAACGGCACATATATATGACTCCCTCTTACTAAAGAGCTCCCCAGAACAGAACTATCTGTTTGACAAATGCAAATGGCTGCTAAAGCAGTTCACGTGTTTGTCGTGCATTGCTTTTGACTTTCATTCAGCGATCTGGTCCTGATATGACTTCATCTCACTCAGACGATGGAAAGATCGATCCTTCAAGTTAAGTGGAATCAGCCCGAAATCTGGCTTACAAACAGCTGGATAAGCCGGCTTAGCGGTGATGCGGTGCCGCTACGTCATCCACGCCCTTACCTCCGGTGTCACGAGGTAGGTTCATCCACTCCACGGCAGAGTTTGAATGATATATTTGGAATTTGGACAAAGTAGTTCGTATCTGCCGCTTGAAGCATTCCAGATCAGTTTTTGTCCACAGAAATACTCCGAATTCACAAGCCTGTGATGGGATAGCGAATATATTCAATGCGCTTATCTTATTCTTCCCCAAGAGATGCGGTTTCAGCACCACCTTTACACGTCGCAGAAATTCGGACAGCAGAGCATCCTTCACATCATCAACTTGAGCATGGGTTCCTTGTAGAATTTTTAGTTATTTGTAGAAGTCTGTCTCGGTCATAGCTTTGATGTGGCGGGTAAAAATGTTCATTATGGCCTTTGCGGATAGCTTGGAGCCAACACTTGTTTAATCCAAATTCCATCCGAATATCACGGTTGAACATGTCTACTATTTGCGAAAGACTTTTAAGATGGTCGTCAGTACCAGCATACAGCTTGATGTCATCTAATTACATCAAGTGTGTCAGCTCGTACTGAGTACCTAGGCCATATTTTCTTTTCAAAACCATGCCTCCTAGCATTATTCAGTAGCCATGAAAGGGGGTTCAGTGCTATGCAAAATTAGAGGGGACTCTACGAATCCTCCTGGAAAATGCCTTCCCGTGTAGGGGTGCTGCACCATGTTTTTCTTAGGGATAAGGTAAGTGGGACCATCCAACGATGTATACTGGTGCGTGTCAACCGACCATGTTTACTGGTGATTTTTTTGGAGTGGGGGTTCTTCGAACTGTTTATGAGTTATTGAACCTCCACTTCGGTAATACTCGCAAAATTCATGCCTGGCAAAGTGGCATCGCGGTTGCCTTCGGCGGTAATCCACTCAGCGTGCTGAGTGGCTAATGCCCAAGTCGACCCCAATATTCTTTCGCTTCTGTTTCGGAAAACTGTACTGTCTGTACGCTCTTTTGGGATTCCACTAGTTCCTCAGGTACGTTGTATTCTGGACACGTCTGGAGTGACTTTCACCATATCGCCGCAACCGACTGCATTCGGTAGAAAGTTGGAATTCGCCCTGAACCTTAGCGGAGACTTCAGCTGGACGGTGAAGGAGAGTGCTTCGACGAGTACTGAAACTGTTGCCTGCAGTGCGGCGTGGTGTTGTTAATGCCGCTGCCCCTACCTCCATCGACTCTCTCGATTTATTAGTTTATCTTTTTTCTTCCTTATTTTGTTTCCTTGTTCATGATTCTAAGTTAATTTTGGTTTGATGGTTTCCTCTTTGCCTCCTCTTCTCTAAACTTCGACACCTGCTCTCATAAAGGTATACCCTCCAGTATTGAGGCCTGGGGATTCCAAGTCTGGGTGGGGATCTCAAGGGCCATGCCTCATGATTATCTGAGGTAGAAGAGGCATCAGTAGAGGTTGTGACATTCTTGATTGCGACACCTGGGTCTGGGTTAAGGCTCCTTTTTATCGCTATACTTTTCTTACCATTCATTACCCTTCGTTATCGAGTAACATGGGCCAACATGGCCTGAGTGCTCAGAAGCTGGAGCTTCTCCCCCACCATACACCCTTCGTTATTGAGTGCTGGTTTCATTAAGGGACTCCACTCCATTAGTGCCAATTTGCATTTGAGTAATCGATGCGACCCTTACAGACAAGCATTACTGCTCAAAAAGTTACCCTCTTGATTGTAATCGACCACGGTTGATCCAGAATCACTTGACTATTCCGTATTTCACAGAAACGAAGCCACAAGATTCCCATTCAATCCATCAAAAGTGCAGGAACGTTTTCAATTCAATTTATTTACTCTAACACTTCACTAAATCTCATAAAAGAGGAAACTGAACAAACACTTCCTTCTTCCGGTCCTTGTCAACAAATAAAACTCCACTCGACAGCAGTGAACCCTTTATTTCAGAAATACGACGAAATTCTCCTGCCAAGAAAAAACTGTCTTCTCGATTTGTATACGCCGACACAAACAGAATAGCCAGCCAACTAGGCAGCAGAATCCTGAGTCCTTCTTCAGAACCCTGGCATGGGATAAAACCAAACCAGAATAGGATAAACCGACAATTTCTTAACAATTTGTTGAATATTTTTTCATGTTTTTCCTTTGTTCTGTGGTATGACTAGGAGGCACTGGGTATCGTCGTCTTTAGCCCCCACAGTCACTCACCACCACCATGTCCGCTAGCCCGACCAAAAGCATAATTCAATTTTCCAAAAGATTTCGTTGTCAATCAAGAGATTTCCTAGACATTGTCTAGACAGGATGATATAGAGGACAATGCGGGGATGGAGTATAATGGCGAAGAAGCGTAGAGGGAACAACAAGAGACAAGGAAGTCAGGAATTTGAAGTTTATTTATTTTGGCATTGTATCCTACGCTTATGGTTGACTGATAGTGGTCGGAGAGCGATGGGATTCCCATGAAAAAATAGCTCCGCGGTTTCTATCGACTGGTCAATTGGGGTGGATGGAACGCTAACTGATTGATATGGGGTAGGTTCCAGTTGGGGAGAAGGTGAAAGGATAGCAGTAGTTGGAGGATTTTGATTGTGGGATCAGTAGGAATACTAGAAAGTAGTGGGTCACAAGCTGAAAGGGAAAAGGTAAACATGAAATATTTACGTACGGGGTAGGTAAGTAGGTATCAGTTTTAATGCCACAAACTCCTAAGACCGTGACCGCTGCTAGGTACTGCGAATAGACTCGGCCCCCGACCGCCGCCCGCGGATCACCGACTGTATTTGCCGAAGGACTGCCAAGAACAGAGCCTTGCCTGACCAATCCGTCAGCCCGCTTATTCCCTTCTATGTTCCTATTCCCGGGAACCCAGAGGAGAGTGACCTTGAGGGTGCCGCCTAGACAGTTCAGCGCCGGGAAGATGTCGTCGCTGAGGACAAGGCCTTGATGGTCGCTTGGCTGTCGGTCAGAATGGCTATGTTACGCTTGGGGCTCGAATCTCGCTCCAACCATCGACAGACTTTCAATATCGTCAGTACTTCCACTTGGAATACACTGGCGAAACCTGGGAGACCATACGACTTGGGTACACCGTGTGTATTCGAGAAAACCCCCGCGACGACTCCACAGGCCATCTTTGTTCCATCCGTAAAGAATATTGTGTCATAATCCTGCAACACGCCGCCGGTCTTCCACTTTGCCCTGGTTGGAAGGTCCAAAGCAAAGTGTCTCGTGAAGTTAAGCTTGCGTGTGGCATAGTCCGTGGGGGATGCCCAGATTTCCCGAGGTATTTCATCTAGGATGTTGCTGTGGCCGTAGGACTTCGCTGCCAGCATCCGGACTCACGTAGTCAGACGGCACTGCACGCTGCAACATATTTAATGTGGAGGTCTAGGGGGAGGAGATGCAGGAGTACATTGAGAGCAGCTGCCGGGTAGGACTGCAGAGCCCCTGTAGCACCTGCACACGGGGTTCTTTGAATCCTATTATGCTTCGTTCTATTGTATCTTTTCTTCAAAGCTGGAACAGTGCTATCATTGTATATCAAATAGTTGACATGACATGGGCTGACATACATACATAACTCCAAATCTGACTCTAAACTAAAACCTAAAATCAAGAACAAATGCGAATATGACTAAATTGAGAAGCAGGACCTTTTGTTGGACCTTCAGAACGTAGAATGAATAAGCTACAACCAATTCCACCAACCTAAAGAGTGTACTGTGAAAGGCCATGCAAGAAGAAGCAGCGATCTCGATACAAGTGAAAAAGGAGCTCCAGGTCGTTTGCCTATTTGCCGTAAATGATACGATTAAATAGCGTTAACAAGGGCCTCAGAGAGACAGCGAGCGATTTCTTCAACTATGCCTTCATAGGGCTATTATCCAGGTGCTATTTCTCCGGACTATAGCTTTCGATGTTCTCGCCGAGTTGGTCAATATCTACTCACTGATGTGACCTATATACCAGTTTATGTGGAAAACCCTTAATAGCAATGACAACTCTGAATAACGACCGTATTCCTGTCACCAAAATTTTCCATTTATTAGTGGCGTTTGAAGTCCAGTTTGTTGTCGATCACTAGCCAGAGGCATATCGTAGTCAGTTTAGAGGCAATGAGAAACTCACCCTTGATAACAGTGCTCCTTTCCACTGTCTGTTATGAAGGGCACAATCATCACTGTGTTATGCATTTTTCGGTGGCAATCACTGCTCAAGGATAAGAAACAAAAGGATTTTTCATCGCACGCTTCGTTAAAAAACCTAATATCGACCCTTGGGGTATCCCCACTATGATGATGTGTTTTATGGGACCATCATTTATTCCATTCTAGAGAATCTTTCCAGAAAGATAATCTCCACCTGCTCCTGCCAAATAACAATCCACACTGAGCCTATAACGAAACACTCGCGTTCTTGGCAATGGCTAGCTCTATCTGTTCATGCCTCCTATCCGCAGTCAAGGCAGACGGTTCTCACTAAATGGCTGTCTCCCAGATCTGATAAGATTGTTCTGGTTCTGATCATAGATATCACCAATACCATCTTGGTTAGAGTCTCCTAGATGACTTTCCTTCTAAAATTGTTGAGTAGGTTTCACAAAATTTTCTGGACACAGGAAAGGCTGTTAACGCGCTTGGAGAGCAACAAAAGAGAGGCAAAAATTACTGCGCCTCTTACTGAGAGTGAAGCAGCTGGGCGGGGACAAGGTTGGTTCGGAGCTTCTGAAGTCCTTATGCGCCGTCCATCTCGCGACCACCTTCGTCGAAAAACGCGCTCTGGTAGACGCGCACCGCAGTTCGCATCATACTCAGGGGTGTGCTGGTACCATCATAGGTTTGAGGAGCAGGGTTAAAAAAACTGAGTAAGTTGTGAGACCCGATGATGTTTACCCGAAGGGTAGTAACACGTAGTCTTACAGTGTATGAGCCCTAGGCATAATTATCTAGCAGACACGGGCGCGGAGGTTTCAGTCCTCCCTGTTTCCAGACCCAAGAAGCCTTCCCCTCAGCAGATGAAACTCCACCCCCCATCACAACTGACGGCTACAGGCAAGTAGACGTGAGTCGTGGCTTGCCGCACCTTTTTCTGGTGCTTCATTTTAGCTGATATAAGTGTCCCCATATTAGTCGCAGACTTCCTGTGTCACTATGGGCGGCTGTTAGATATCTAGGATGGGTTCCTGATAGACTCTACAACCTCCCTTCAACTTGTTCGAATAACAAAAATTTTCTATCATTTTTGAGCACGTTGTCGTTCCACGTATTAGTATGCTTTTCCAAAAATACCGCAATTCAGCAGACATCAACACTGTCCGCTCTCTTCTCGAAGATCCTGGATCTTAGAAGGTTCTTGAGAATGGTAACTTTCTACTGGCGTTTCCTGCCAAAGCGCTCACCACCAGGCATTATGTAATGCCCTCTTGTCTGGTCGGAAGACCGAAGACCCATGAGAGGTTGAGTGGTCTCTAGGAAGCGTTTGAAACCATCAAGCAAAAGTTGCTAGACATTATTTTAACAAGATGCACTCCCAGGCGTGTTCGTCTATACCTCAGTCCAGCCGAGTCAGTCAGGTGAATCAAAGCTAACAACCTTTGGGTTTCTTTACAAAACAGTTGAATCTTGCTTAACAGAATTACAGCGCCTACTGCGATGTCTGAGGCATCGACGAACACGGTTGTTGGTGTATCATATTGAGGAAAGTGTAGCGTCTACCAGCTGTTGCTTGGTAATTTCAACCGCTTGGATGGTTTTTGGGGACCACAGCAGCGCAGTAATTGCTGAAAAGGGGAAAGGGGGAGGCAGGTCTGAAGAGGGTCCGGGGTTTAAAAGAAGAAGGCGACAATGGACAAGAGACAACAACAAGCAGCGCAGTCAGGGAACCCTCTGCCTTAAATTAAGGTGGCTATGAATGGGGGAGCTGTAAAGAAAAGATATAGAGGCGAACGGAGACTAGCCGCTAAGTCTCCTACTGCTGAAGGAAACCAAGATCTTTGCAGAAGTCTTCAGCTAAATCTGTTATAGAATCAAGCCCGGAAATAGCAGAGCAGAAATGCAGGATCATGTCGCATTTGATGAGAGCATTGTACATATTGCGGGCTCGGCGTGGTACCTATCAGATCAATATGCACGGGAATGCTACCGCTCTTGAGTTGCTAATGCAGTTATTTGCGCGGTAAGAACTGATCTAGTGCTCATTAGTGAGCAGTATTAAAACATGGACTTCATGGCTATCAGGTACCGTGGCCATCTGAATTCGGGATGGCGCCCACTTGAGGGTCCTTGCCCCGGTGTTTAGAGATAACACTTTTCAGTGTCTTTCTAACGCCAGGGTGACTTCAGTGCCAGGACACTTGAATGAGGCATGCCACAACCAGACTCTAGAGAGACACGAATTCTTGAAATGGCGTCGAAAACAGGGCTTATAGTTATACCGGGACACCGGATCCATCCTAACGTTGAGGGGCCTTGGATAAGAAGGAAGCATTCATGGCGTAACCTTTGCGTCGGAATGCACCCCTGGACGAGTGGTCAGTTTCGCAACACTTCTATATATCGTGTTCGAAGTGGTCGACGCAACCTCACGGTGCGCATCAGCTGGCGCTCTTCCTGTGTGGAACGTCGTGAAGGTGAGCACTGGGAGATTTGTTGAAGCTCTTGGAGCAGGTGGGGCTGCGGTGGAGACCACTTCTTGGAGTTGTTGCGTCTTAGTTGTGATTGTTGTAAATTCGGTTATCAACCTAATAACGACATCGAGACTGACAAACTATCTATGTATTATTGGAAAGCGGAAATGGTCCAATTGCAGAAGCAGTGCCACAAACTCCCCAGCTTGATACAATGCCTAAACGGCTGGGTGGAGGCATGAAGCACAAGGATAGAATACAGATTAGCTCACAGGGGAGTCCGCAGTGCGATAAACAGAAGCAAAATTTACTGCTGGCAGGACTTGACCGATGAGTTGAATGAGGCCCTGTGGCGACTTGGTTATAACCCGGAAAATCCGGGCTCTGTCAAAACCTTGTTCAGTTAAGATTGAGCAGATGCAGTGTTCGGATTGGAGTATTAGGTTGTTGTACGCAAGGTCGCCGTTCAGATTATAGATGCATCCCGTACGAGTAGATGGCAGCAGTGTGTAGGCGCCGAGGGCTTCCCACTTTTCTTTATAAAAGAGTTGGAAAAGGCACCCCTTTCTATGAAAAACAAAAAGGTGCCTGAACTCGATGGTATCCCAGCAGGGGGGTGAAAACTGGTGGTTCATTGTCGACCAGATTTATTGCTCAACGCATCTAACGTTTGCCTGAAAGATATCATTTTTCTTTCTTGTTTGGATGTGGCAAGGCGTGCTCTGATTGGCAAAGAGAAAGGCGGCTCTGAGCTGTCGTCTGAATACCGACCACTTTGTATGATTGGCACGGCTGAGATTGTTATGTGCTCGAAAATTTCATTAGAAGTAAAGTCACTAAAGTGACACGCGCTACCAGAGTGATACCCGCTCCTGGAGCAGAGCGATCCGCAGTGAATTTTGTCGTGCAAGTCTTGGATGCGGTTTATCAAGTAGAGGCCGACAGCCGCTGACCTCGACGGATAATGCTCCTCATAATGCATGATTTTAGAAATACTTTTAATCGCGTATGATGAAAAGACATGACAGGCACACTAGACAGTTTATTTCACATGCCAAGCTATCTCTTACGGACACTGAGAGATTATCTGACAAAGCGCTTCCTGCTCTATGAAACGTTAGATTGTCAGAAGAAGATGGTGGTCAAGTCGCGGGTAGCACCGGGAACTGTCCTAGGGCCGGACTTGGCATATTGATACGACGGGTAAGAGGATGGATGACACCTTTTTTCTTTTGGAAACTCGGATGCAATTCGTCTGTAACTTTATTTAAATATAGGGAAGTTCTCTTCAGACAACGTTGTCGGGGGAGATGCTGACGAGTGCTGAAAAGTGCAGCCGTCTTACGCATTGAGTTTTGGTGCTTTTTGCAGCAAAAAAGATAGAGTTCGGTTAGTGGATGAGGCGGATGACTGGAAGCTCTTTTAGCCTCCCATCCCTTTTGGTGAAAGAAATTCCATGATTTGTAGGCTTGCCAAGGTTGGCGAGCTTGGGAGCTAGCCCGAAGTGATATGACAAACGGTTTCAAGCTAGTTTTTTACGGAGGGAGGCTGATTAGTTGGTAGTCCAACGTTGTATCGTAGGAGTCCAACACTCTGTACGTACAGGTATTCATCTATCCTGCTCAAAAAAAGGTGTATGATTTGCGATATATCATCCCTTTAAGTTTGGTTATCACCACGTGAAGTGCATTTCCTGTAGATCTGCCTCGAAGTAGGCGAACTTTTCATAATGAATCTGTGAAATATATATACGACGCGGGTAGGGATATACAGAAACCAAGATCGATTGATCTCAGTCCTTCGCTATTCATTCTTTTAAGAAAGGATAAGTTCCTTTGTGTCTCGGCCAGAATATTCCTAAGTCTGACGAGGTCGTAGAAGTCTAGCCAGGATCATCCCTTTGAAGCCTTGATGGCACTCCTGACAACTTGATGTCCTCCTTAAATGGCCATCAGCACTTATGTCGATATTGAAGGCCTCTCGAGCCTTCTTTGTGAGATTATTATTTTAACTTCTCTAAAGTGAAAAGCTTTGACTACAGTCCATCTACGGTGTGGGTAGTTGGTAGAGGAAAAATAATGCGGACAATATTTTTTTTGAGAATTGCGATGTCCTAAGTCCGCATCTACTTGATGTCGGACCAGACCAAATGAGGAGCAACTTACTCCCTCTTTTTTGGTTCACGGACCAAGTTTGGGAGCTAAGCCTAACCCAAATAAAAGTACAAAGCAAGCTATTTCCTCAATTTTAACATTTTGTTTTCGGCGCCCAATGTGGGATAATTTTCCTTTTGTCAAATTCGCGCCCAATGTGGGATTGGTGGCCTAGGAGGAAACAACACATGTTATAGAATTGGAAAACATTTTTTATTTAACCTATTTCGCAGTGTCCGTCATGTTTCCAGTTTCAGATATTCTGAATTATGCAGATAACATTACAATGAGTGCAAACTTTGGTCTCTCACATAACGTCCGTTTTATTGGAGCCGTTCATGGTTACAACACATTTTCCCTCCAACAAAGGAACAGTTTCATCTAAAAACCATTCAACGCTCATCAACTCTCGACATTCATGCATGAAAAACTCCCAATGAACCAAACTTTACAAAAAAAGGCCTCCAGGAAACGCAAACAGGTAATTTACTCTGATGAAATCAAAACTTTTCACCCTCCAGGACTGTCCCGACTACGCACAATTCAGGAATGATTTCCATTATGCGATTACGGGAGATTTACATGCCAATGGGATTAGGGATATTGATTTTAGCGATTATTACTCATAACATGAATACCATTCTGTTTCGATTTGCAAAAATTATTACGATAACGATTGCTCCTGCTGTGGGCACCGGCTGCCATATTGTGAAGTGACGGAGCAGTTGAAGGATTCGTGCTATTGAACACGCGTAGCAGTTGAAAAACGAGCGGTCAAGTACCCACTTCTGTAGACTTTGATGGGAGTTGATGCTCATTAAGGGAGTGTTAACTTAGACCTGACGCGGCTTTGGATGTAATTAGCTGAGTTGGAAAGGATACAATGTCGAGTACAAGTGAGGGGTTAATAATACATGACTTTGACGGAAAAGTGCAAAGCTTGCTTTGTCAGAAAGGGTGTATGATTTGAATGAAACTCCTTTGATTTGATATCGTTTGATTTGATCCCTTTATTACTTTCATTGTTGCTCAGCTTGGATCGCGCTTTCTCTACATGATATCAACAAACCACTTGTGGATATAGAAAGTAAGGCTTTGTAAGGGCCTTTGCCTAGTATTTCAAAAGGCAAAAAAGTTGACAAGGAGTGTCAAGGGGGTCTTCCGTAATTGCTATATTTGATTGATTCCCATATCTCCTTCGAATATCTTTACAAGCGTTTTTCGACCCCGCGAATTTGTCTCAAATCATCCCAGTCTGCTGGTTATAAAATTACTACTTATTTGACCGTTTATTTGGTTATTTGTGGGAGGCTTACATTCAGAGAAGTCCTTGGGATTTTACCTCTCAGCGGGAGCTTAAGGCTGATTTCAAGATTAATCCTGACTCCGCATCGTGTTGAGTATAATTTTGTGAGTTAAAGGTCGAGGTTAATCATGGCATATCCTTGCTTTAAATGGACAGAGGCTGGTTGTTCTCATTTCATGGATACCGTGGTCTTCCACTTAGGAGATCACACGTCAACCTCTCAGACATCATTGTGGTTTTCTGAAAATGTGTTCAGCTCCCGTCTCAATTTCTTAGAATCCTCGAGATATGGATTAAAAGATTGTGGTGATCTGTCAAATCGCAGGCCTTGGCTTTGTTGATATTTATTTCCATCCTGTCTATACTGTCCTCCATCTTAAAATTTAGAGCTACTTGTCTAAGACTCAGAGCGATAAGAGAATAACCGAATATTATCAGGGTAGTTGAAGCGTTTGATGAAATATGGCGATGCCACTCCATCAAGGATAATGGATAGGATAAAAATATTACCGAAAATCAGAAGAAATAATATTGGTTATATCATGCTACTTTATCGGATCTATTTTGGACTCCCAGTTTCCTAAAATGTTTACATCAATGTAGCAGGTATCGTACGAAACCCTCATAGGTTCATCTGGCAATAGTTAAGAGTTCTGCAGAATCTGTCCTGCGCCGAGCACTCCAAATTTATCCGTTGGTCAAAACGGTTCGAAGGCTTTCTACAAGACGATGAAAAATAAGTGAAGCGGCGACCTGACCTCCGCATACTGCTTTACACTATTGAGGAGGGTGCTGATGCTGTTAGTAGAAAAGAATTCCAGCAAACTGCAACAGCGTTCGTTTTATTGGGAGAATACATACTCAGTGAGTTCATCGAGGAGAAGCGGAATATCCACCAAAATATCAGGGCTCTGAAACGTGGCATTAAGTTGTCCTATATTACGGTGGCGGAGGAGAAGACCAAGCGTCATGTGGCGAAGTCACGCGAGAGACGCAAGTGACGCCTCCTCAATATAAGGTAGTTGGGAACGCGGCCAAACGGCGCAGGGACGGAATCAGTGAACCCCTTGGTGCCCAGCAAAAAAGCCGAAGAAAGCTGCGCCGGAGAAAGTTCCGCGTAGTTCTTCGACTACGGCCCTAACTTTGACGAAAGGGGAAGAGTCTACAACTCCCGAACAATGGACAAAGAAGGGCGGCAAAAAGCGACAGAAGGAAAAAAAAAAGAAAATACGTTCGGAAATAATCATTATCCTGCAAGAAGATAGCGGATCGTTTTCGCGTCTAGGTGGACAAGATACTAGGTGAGCAAGCTGAAGTAAAAGCTCGAAAGCAACAGATAGTAATCGAGTGTAGATACCTAGAGGAAATCACAACACGAAAGGATATCTGTTTTTCACTAAGGGAATTATTAGCGCAATAGAAGAAATCGATAGATCATCACCTGTACAAAGTGCAGGAGGATTTGGTCCGTTTATAACAAAACCCGATCGCGAGAGCTTTTGTGCCAGACTCATGTAAATGCATACAAGATTATGGCGTTGTGTTCGGTGACCATGCCACCGGAATCAGCGTATCCTATCCTCCGCATTGCTGTAGCTGTGGAGAAGGGGGAGAAATCCTCAGGTACTTCCTTGGCGATTACCTAGTTCTAGCTAGAGCCGGGGTATGGATAGTAGGTGATCCATTCTTGGAGGACCAAAGGGAAACCTTCAGCTGCAGGGTGTTAGAGCTTCCTTATTTCGTAAATACTACGGGCCAGTTCTTAAGATGGACCTGTAAAACTTTTCGAGCTAGTCAGACGAAGTAATCTTGACTTTTGCGATCTCCTGCCGTAGACAGTCCCAACAGGCCCGTTTTAACATGGAACTGCAACGGTTCCGATGCTAGTGCTGAGACTGAGAAAAAGTTCTGTAACCTTCATGTTAACAACATTGACGTAGGTAAACCAAAATTTCACGGTCACCGGCTAACTATCTCTAACAAAAATGGAGGAAGCGTGCATGTTACAAGCACGCCTCACAACGTTCAAAAGAACAACAGACCGTGATTGCTCCGAATGGCTGATGCATCAATCCGACCTTCACGACAGGTATTTTGTTAGTCAGTCGCCTCTCCTAGGATGCTACAGTTCTTACCACAGCAGTCATGGCCTTAGCGGGGGAGATCAGTGTATGGGTCCAGCGGCCCTTTTAGGAATTATCCCACCGTTGCTGCCATCTTCTGTACATCTCCTTTCTAGTGGCTTTTTGGAAGCCCGCAGTCACTTCGGCCAGATTCACTCTCCTTCTCCGGTAGAGGCAGAAGATCCATGGAAATCATTCCCGCGATGACACACACTGCGTCACCTGATACGGTTCAACAAGCATTGAACACCCTCACTGCGATTGGCCGGTATGCCGAATTTACTGTTTTCCGGCTCACTGTGCTATCCAGTGCGCACGCGCAAACAGGAGCCGTGTATAGCAGAATGGATTTCACCACCCCTGCGATAAGCAGCCGGCGACTAGATTCTGGCTCTCCAATATTAGCCTTCATCCTTGCCAGAGACGAGCTAGCCTATGCTGCCTTTTTATGCGTATAGTCCAGGTGCTCCTTGAAGCTCAACTTGGCTTCGATTATTACCCTCAGGTATCGCATGATGGACTTTGAAACGACTTCGTGATTACCAACGCGGATTTTGACAGTGTTGTTTTTCCTGCGATGGGTAATAAGGACCGTCTCCGTCTTATCTTCCGTCAGGTCCAATTTTACCATTTGGAGTCATGCTTTGATAGCATGAATGGTTTCATTTGAATACAGTTCCACGTCCTGATGGTTTTTCGCAACTACTACCATTGCTAGGTCGTCTGCAAAACCAATCAACCTTACCACGCCCTTAGCACGCCAATTATGTTCAAAAGCACGGGCCTCAGTGCGGAGCCTTGGGGAACACCTACTGTCACAATATATTCCTTCGGTCCGTCGTCCGTCTCGTATCAAAGAAGTCTCTCCGAAAGGTAACTCTCGATTTTCCAAGCTAAGTAACGAGGGACACCTAGTTTAGTCAGGGCACCCTTAATCTAACCCCAGTTGGCTGAGTTGAAGGCATTCCTGACATCCAGCGTTACCACCGCGCAGCACTTACCAGTGGTCGATACCACCCCGGGTCAGCTCCACGACCGTTGCAATTGCATCAACCGTGGACCGAGCTCTACGAAACCCTTACCGCCGCTCCGACAGACCACCCGCTAGCTCGATGAACGGAAGCAGCCTGTTGTACATGGCCTTCTCCAATATCTTCTCCATAGTGTCTAACAGACAGATAGGGCGATATGGAGAAGGTGTGCCTGGTGGCTTTTGGGGTTTCGGTAGCAGAACCAACCTCTTCCCCTTCCACTGCGCGGAAAACACTGCTTCAACCATGCATGATTCAAATATACTTATGAACCATGCTTTTATCAGCCAATTTCAGGGCTTTGTTCGGAGTCCCGTCCAATCCTGGAGCCTTACTGCCTCCAATTCGGCAACAGATCTCCCGTAGTTCCTCTTCGGTCAATCCGGGGATTGTGAACACGTCCTGTTGAACCATTGGATGAGGTTCATTTTCTTCTTGTTGTGGGAAAAGGATTGCGATCATTTAGAACAAGAGTCGCAGGCACGTCACTTGGGGTGATTTTTGTCCACGAATCTTGTTCATTATAACCTTGTAAGCAGCGCCCCACGGGTTCGTATTTGCTTCAAGGCACAACTGCTTGTAGCAATTCCTCTTACTTTCCCAAACAGCCTTCTTAAGGCTACTTCGAAGTTCGTGGTATTCGTTTTCCGACTGCTGATGTTCTAGTTTCCTTCTGGTCCTTTGGTAGAGCTTCCTCGCTTGCAGACACGATGCGCAATTTCTTAGTTCCACCAGTAGTTTGGTTTCCTACTGTAATGGAATTTGCGTTGCGGCATTTTAGAGTCGCAGTCCTCAGTTATGCGTTGACATTGCTGGCTCACTTTTTCCAGCGCCGTTCCCTTCGGGTTGTAACCTCCTTCTAAAGCCGCCATGAATGTTTCTTCCTCGAAAGCTCCAGTGGACCACCCAGCTATCCTGGTTTTTCTGCTCGCTCGACGGTGCCTCCCCCGTTCCTGATGTTGAGAAAGATGGCCTGCTGGTCACTGTGGATATAGTGCTCACTCACTGAGGTAGGGTAGATCGACGATTGAGCCTAGTCCCGTGTCACGGAAGGTGGGCGCACATCCGAAGTTACCCAGTACGATGTCCAACTCCGCGAAGGTTTCAAGCAACACTTGGCCCCTGGTGTTCATCAGTCGTCTTCCCCAGCCTATAGCCCACGCGTTGAAATCTCTGGCAATGATTTTTTGGGGGTGTGGTCTCTAGTGTCCAACACCAAGCTGTCTAGCATCTCTTCATATTGCGTCAATGTTGCTCTAGGAAGAGCATAGCAGCTGTAGATATGGACGCCATTGATCTTTGCCCATACAAAACCAGCTCCCGGGAATGCCATTTTTTCTTGAATGGCTTGCCGTCCACATGCCTATAACGCCGCATTTCCCGATGAGTCTTTCACTCACGAAGCACTATCGTAATTCCGGTACGGTGCACATATCACCGCCACGTTCACATTCGACTCTCAAATGGTTTGCGAGAGCAAGTGCTGAGCTGTCTCGCAATAGTTGGGGTTGATTTGTATCAACCTCATTTAGTCTTACAATCCATCTTCATACTGTATGCCGAGCACATGCCACCACCAGCAACGTGCCGGTCATTTACTCGCGTTCTCCCTTTGCACAAGATACATTGCGGATCCCCTGTGCAGTCTGTGAGAAGGTGGCTTTCTTCACCACACTTCCTGCACCTTCTCGATCTATTGGAGAAACACCGTGAGAAGCATCGCCCTCTTTACATTGCCTTTCTGGATCTAGAGAAAGCATTTGACCGTGTACCACACGAACTCATCTGGTATGCTTTACGACAACACTTCGTGCCAGAAGAACTCGTGCGCTGGGTTCAATTGCTCTACCACGATCCGAAAAGTAAAGCTCGAAGTATGGCGGGTGTTCTGTTCAAAAATGGAATGATCGCCTCATGCAACACGGTCTCAGATTGAATTTAAACAAAACTGAATTTTTGACGACCGATCCCCATGAAACAGGCACAATCACTGTCAGCGGCAGTGATCTGCCCAGAACTGAGCGATTTAAATACCTCGGGTCAACGCTATCAGCCAATGGAGAACTGCGTTATGAAATTGCTTCACGCATTAACGCAACCTGGATGAAGTGGCGTTCCATAACTGGTGTTCTTTGTGATCGACGTATCAACGAACGTCTCAAATCTAAAATTTACCGTAATGTCGTCCGTCCAGTCGCTCTCTATGGTTCTGAGTGTTGGCCGACCATGAAAGACAATGAACGGCGTCTTGCGGTAATGGAGACGAAGATGCTACGTTGGACTAGTGGCGTCACACGTTTAGATCACATCCGAAATGAGGATATCCGCGATCGTTATGGGGTTGCACCGATCGTGGAAAAGTTGCGAGAGAGGCGTCTTCGATGGTATGGTCACGCAGTTCGTGCAAACGAGAATTCACTTACCAAGATTGGTCTGAACATTGAAGTCGATGGTAAACGACCAAAAGGCAGACCTAAGCAACGGTGGCTTGATACGCTGGATGGGGATTTGAAAGCCTCGAGATTGCACCCAGATCAGGCATTCGATAGAGCCAAATGGCGAAACCGATCGCGACGAGCCGTCCCCGCTTGTGAACGGGACAAAGGCTGAAGAAAAAGAAGGAGAAGTACATGCTGCTGCAAGGTGATCAAAATTGCGGCATCTGAAGCATCTCTTCAGAGATATTGGCTCCTTAAGGCGACACACGACCTTACGTACCTTGACCGCGGTAATCAGTTTAATCCCCGATTCCACCGACAAGCTAATAATAGCGGTCTGTGTACCTCCATATGCCTTTGTCATCCTTTTGATGGCACTGTCTTCTAGGTCGTTAATGTTAAATTGTTCCCTAAGCGTAGTATGGATCTCCTCTGGTCATGTGACCTCGTCTAGGTCTTTACACTCGATCACTATTTGTTGCTCCCGAGCTTTCATGTCTGCTTGCTAACTTAGCACATTCTCCATCTGGCCGCGAAAGCTATCCACTAGCTTCTCGCTAGATTTGTTTACTTTCAACAACAGATTCGCCTTTTGCGTACCCCTGATACGGCTCACACTGCTACCCAGTTCTGTCAGTTCCGGATCGGGTTTGACTTTCTGAAGAATGTCGGCGTAGGACATATCTTTTTTCTTGGAAATAATGATGACATCTGGATAAGTCTTCTATGTCTCTTTGTGCCGCTTTTTGCCGCTCACTTTTGTCCATTTTTCGAGCTGCAGACTGTTCCCCTTTTAACACAGTTGGACTAGTAATCGAAGAACTACCCGGAACTTTCGCCGGCGTAGCTTTCTTTGGCGAGGAGGCTTTTTTCTTCTTGGCGCTTGTTGGACACCGAGGGATTCTTTCATCCCTGCTCCGTTTGCCCGCGTTCTCACCTATCTTACGTTGAGGTGGGGTCACCTGCGTCTCCCGTGTAACTTTGCCACATGACGCTTGGGCGTTTTACTCTTCCACCGCCCTAATATAGGACAACTTAATGCCTCGTATCAGAGCCTTGATATTTTGGTGGGTATTCCGCCTCTCTTTAATGAACTCACAAAGTTCATTTATGCATTCCCTCAATGAAACAAACACTGCTGCAGTTTGCTGCCTTCCACGATCGCATTTTGTAGCATCGATAGTTATGTCAGTCCGGGGACTCTCCAAATTCCTTTCCGAGTCCCTCGATAAATCTCGACTGCCTAGGGGTAAAGTTGCCTTCAGTGCTGACCTGCCAAGTTTTGAGCTTTTTGGAAAGGATCCCGTGTAGATCTCATTGCCACTCCACTAAAACCTCTTTTAGCATTAGATGCCAAAGTAGCCAAGTTTCCCACTACTGCGGCACTGCAGTCGTTGGATATCGACGGCCGGCAGCTCGCTTACCCACATTCAAAACCCGCCGGTACTGGGTTTTCGAAACCCTGCACCGTAAAAAAACCACCCCTCTCCTCCTCCATGTTTGGTTTAATTTCTGGGTGTCCTCTCCTCCCATAGCCAATTTTTACCCATGGCTGTGGGTTTACTTTCATTTCTTCACATCTCCAGACGCATCCACCGAGCGTTCCCTTTATCTACACGAAGAGTCGCGCCTGATGGAAGATTTGGCAACTCCATACAGGTATGCGTGGTTGTGGGGAAGTGGTGCTTTGCGTATGCCTCCTTTGACAGTGGCTGGTAGGGAGGACATAAACGTGCTATAAGCAAAAGGGCATTTTGGCCTCTTCTTTGTGGGTTATGGTTGCCATAATTTAGGTTTGATTCCAGTCAACTTTCACTAGCTAATTTCTTCAATTCCACTAGGCGCCCTAAACTGGAACATATTAAGCAAGAACCCAACATCCCCTTGTTTACTATTCTGAATTATCAACCCCAATAATTATTGCAAATCATATGCTTAAGTAATGAAATAAATTCAGGGGGAAATGCGGTTGATTTGTTTCACCTTCCAAATTTCCGTTTAGTTTGTACTCATTTCCACCCACCAACACTTCAGGCCATGCTTTCATCTTCCTGTATTTCCTCCTTAATCTAGCATAACAGTAAACTTTTCTTTTACCTATAAAAACGTTTGTTATATGCGTGATAATGCGCATTCAATTTCCTTGTATCCTTGGTTTTTACCCGGCAAGTTTTATTTTTAAGCGCTCTTTTCATCCAATCCAGTCGACCGAGATTTAAAGTTTAAGTTGGGAATTTCCTACCAAACCAAGTTATAAGTACGGACTTTCTACATTCGAATGAATATATCTGAAAATACGAGTTTCATGTACAGAACAGATTCAGGAATGGCGTCGGGGGTGGAAAAGAAAATCGGTTTGTGTTTGGGCGCTGTTTTGTTCGTGAACATGAAGCGCGTGTTGTTAGCAAATTTATCTTTCTGGAGGGTGCACTTGTGAAAACATTCAGTGGAAAAAGTTTCATGAATGGTTAGATAAAGATAGGTGTAGGGTGTAGCCTGGATAGGCTGTAGATACTGTGCAGGAATAGGAGTAGTTGAAGGTGCTTGAAATCGGCAATTCGAGGAGCTCTAGACACATTCACTTGAATGTGATACAAATCGGATTTCAAATAAGCTATTGTATCCTAATAGACAATAATTACCGTGCAATTAGTGTCAATGTGGGAACATGCAATTAAGTGATTCTGGAATTGATCGAGGAGATATGCTAATGTTGAAGCATGAGGCGCCTGATATGGCGGGGCGTGTTTAAAGTGAAACCCAAGAAAATGCGGTAAATTTGATCCTGAACATTTTAGATTCTCATTCGGATACCTTCCATATTTCATCCTAGCTCACTCCTTTTCCGCGTAATTTATAGAAATTACTAGAAGAAAACAATTCTGCATCCTTGAGATTAGCTTAAACCCATTTCTCAGTCCATTTTAATTTAAATATTAACTTCGTATATTTGGCGCCCAATGTGGGTAATATCCGTGATACTGTTTTTACAGCATAGAATATGGTGGTATTTGCTCATAATTAATCGGCAGCGTTACTGCGCTAGTAATCCCTACTCCTACGCGAATCTAAGACAGCGATTCTACGGGGCTTTAAATGAATCCCTTATTATTCTAGAGTCTGTACAAAAGCCTTGAAGTTAAGCATGAGTGTGGGAGGAGAGTAGGATTGAATTTCAAACTCATTCAAGGAAATAGCATCGAAAATGACTTAATGAGAAAAAAATGCTGTACAGGAAACGAGTTCCTTTTCGAAATAAAATCCGGTTTCGAAAAAACTTACTTGGCAGAAAGTCGATAGATATTGTGATACCGAGTTCATTGCCCTAAGACGACCCTACGGGGGGCTGTCGAGAAGGAACGCTCAAATAAAGTCCAAAAATAAAAGTTGAAAAAGAGGCAAATTGGTAGGATTGAATTCCTCGATATATAGACGTTTTTAGAATTCCAGACCCACATGGATGCCGAACTGCTGTCAATTGACCGGTCCTTTCAACAGTAAATTCCTTCTTTTGTGCTGAATAAGAATGTAAATTTCTGGAAGAATGATTTCGATATTTATCAGTCAATTTTTCTCTTTAAAATAAAGAATATTCAGCCTTCCTTGAATGAGGCAATTATGATTGGAATTAGGCTGATGAAGTGGTGGAGATATTCAGCACGTGTTCGTCCCACATTTGCGAAAAAGAGCATGCAAATGGGGGATGAGAAAGAGACTATCCATATGACTATTCCGGACGATTAGACCGGCCAGCAGATAGTAGGCTGACATTTGTAGAGAACGGACGTGTCTATAAATTGATATTATTAATAAAAATAATTTAAAATTGAAATTAAATTAACTTTTATCAAGAATATAAAAAGATACTTATATTACTTAATTAATAATATATAATTTAAAACTTAATTGAAACTAATTTACTTTTGATTTGTTATCTAAGTTACTTCTCCTTTAAAAAGTTTTGAGAAAAAATTAGTTTTTTTGGCTTGACGGGAATGAGCGGCGAGCCGCCGGCGGGTGGCGGACCAGACCGGCCTCCCACCATAAGGCCTAGGGGCACTCGGATCGGTCGTGGAGTCCGCAACGAGGAGGATCTAGACTTGAAAATAGCCAAAGTGAGGATAGCCAATCTTGAAAGAAGAAATAGCGAGCTGGCGAAGACACTCGAAGATTTGAAAAATCAAATGACAATATTGATAAAAAAAATGGAAAGCTTACAGAGCAGCTAATGGCTGGGGAGGCGGGCCCGCCGTCTCCAAAGGTAGCCAGAAAAAAGGGTAAGCTTTCTTCGACTACTTTTGCAGTCATGGAGGAACCGGGCTGCCTTGAGGGCGAACAAGTTTTCGACAGCGAATTTGTCCGTATGGAGGACATAGAGAGCAGTAAAGCAGACGATACGAGAGTCAGCGACAACGGTGGCGATGGAAATGTCCCAGAAGAGGGTGCTAACCAGGCAAGTTGCAGTAGTGAAGATGGAAAATTGGGTGAGTTTTTGGTCTATGTTTCCGAAAAATTAAAGAAAAAAAACAAAACTCAAGAAAAAATGTTAAACAATGTAAAAAATAATGCAAGTACGAGTGAAAATTTAAAAAATGGTCCGACTGGGGATACAATTAGCACCCGAAGTAAAAAAAGGGGGAAAGGGTGCCCCCCATTAATGTTTATAAATTAGGTGGTAGAGATTTAGCCACTCTACTTAATAAGAGCGCGAGGCTCTCAAATTTTATTATTAAAAAGACGGGGGCCGAGAGAGCCCAAGTCAAATGTAATAAAATTGCAGATTACAAAAAAGCACGGGAGGTTCTCGAGCGAGCGAAGGCTCCTCACTTCACCTACACTCCAAAGGAAGAGAAGATGCAAACCTTCCTTCTGAAAGGCTTGGATGCGGAGGAAGAGCCCGATGAGGTGGTCAAAATGCTCCGGGAGGCGGGAACTGAGGTCAAGTTCTTCTCAGTGCCACGGTTTAGTACGAGGAGATCCGTTCTGGAAAAACGAATCCTGCCGCACTTCCTCGTGCAGATAAGCCCGGAGAGCCGGGGAAGCGATCTGATCGGCATCGGCATACCGCAGCTGAATGTTCGCTGACTGAAGCAGATGGCAAGGAAAAAACTTTCTGTGTTAACTGCGGAAGCGGAGGGCATCCGGCTTCGTACCGTGGATGTCCTGCATACCGCAATGTTAAGGTCACAAGGCAGCAAGCACCGAGATCGGCCCAAAGAACAAAGGTGTCAGCGGCGTTGGACGGTACCGTCCCTTCGGCACCAATCGTCTCGGGGATCCCATTTGCAGAAGTAGTTCGACAAGGGGGAGCTAAGAAGCCCCAACAAGATGCAAGTGGCGGGATGAACACTATCCTCAATAAAATATTAACCATGTTTGAAAACATGCAGCATACGCTACACGTACACAATACAAAAATAAATAGCATAACAGAATATTTACACAAACAACATGCCCGCTGCTAGGTCTGCAGTCACAGCGGTACCACTGGATGGTCTCCGGATCATCGCGATTAATGTGAATTCCATCGTAGGAATCCATCGAAGAGCGGAGCTCCTTGATTTCGCTGCCAGACAACAGCCTGACATAGTCTTGATTTCAGAAACCCACCTCAATCCGAGGCATTCGATAACATTCAAGGATTTTGAATTCGTGAGGAACGATAGACGAAATTGTGATGGGGGAGGTGGTACCAGAATACTTGTGGGCCGTCATTATCGTTTCAGGCATATTAATAGACCTGAATTTGAAACCTTTGAGTGTATCGAATTCTCATGTATTCTTTTTTCACTGCCTAGAGGACGGAATTTATACATTCTGTCAGTCTATGCAGTGGGAAACAACCGAGCCAAGTTCAAGGAGGAATTCCATTCTCTGTTTACGATACTCGAACTGAATAGGCTGCATAATTACTATATTATAGCTGGCGACTTGAATGCTAAGCATACCTCGTGGCTAAACGCCACAAACAATCCCAGAGGGGTATTCCTCAAATCTTGGATAGAGCAATACCAGATAGAGTATAAATGCGAATTATATGGGTCAGAGAGTCCAACCTGGCCCAGGGCAAATTCCTATCTGGATTTGTGCATTGCTGACGCGCGCTTGAACTTTAATTTTAGGAATCCTCAACGGAAACTACAGACTCTTCCTTACGATAGCGACCATAACGCTATTCTTATTGAAGTTCTGTTTGATGGACGAAGAGTTCGCCTTCTGCCGATGGACAGTGGCGTCCACAGGCTGAACTTTAAACAAACAAATTGGAAGAAATTCCAAGAGAGGTTTATTCGGGGATATCGAGAGGAATGCCCACCTCTTGATGGGGAAAACGATGGTACAATCACACCAGGTGACAGGAACTTGAGCAACGAGGAAATACTTCAGTATCTTCTCAAGCTGGAGAACTTGACGCTGGAAACAATTGAACAAGTCGTCCCTAAGATTAAACCTCGCAATAATATGGAAGGATATGAAACTGCAGCCATAAAACGGTTGAAAAAAGTGAAAAGCCTTCTGCTCACTCGCGTCAACAAAATCTATCGGAGATATGGGGACTATCATCATCCCATATTGGTTGAGTTCAAATCACTTCTAAAGATCGCGCGGGATCTTATTCGTCAACATTACATAAATGAAGGGAACTTCCAATGGCGGGAGAAGTTAAAGGATATTTCACCAAGCGATCCAGATTCCATGTTTACTAAGATAAATACGTTATTCCAGAAGAAGTCACGAATAACTGTACCGAGAATTAAAGTCGGTGGCAGCGAGATACAACACCTTATTGATGCGCAAGGTAATTATATCGTGATGGATGATGCTCTGAAACTCGAACTTATAGGGGAGCACTTTGAATCGGTGCATCGGCCCAGAACGGACTTAGAGCCAACGCGACTTTCGGAAATTGTATTATAGAACGAGATGTCCACAATTTCAAATATAGCCTGAACGGCTCCACAGTTCTCCAATTTAGCTCTGCGTTGCAGGCTGATCTCATACCGAGTGATAATCTGCTTGATTACTTTGTCTTATGTTTTGAGTTAACTTCCATATTCAGAAGAGTAAACAATAAGAGATCATCCGGTATGAATGGCATTCCCAGCGTGGTCCTCAGGCATTTACCAGACATTGCCATTCGTAATTATTGCATTATGTTCAATAATTTATTGAACAATTCCTTCTTTCCAGGACAATGGAAGAAAGCCCGAATATTCCCGATTTTAAAGAGAAGGAAGGATTCATCCAGCCCTCAAAGCTACCGCCCAATCAGTTTGCTGTCTAACGTCGGCAAGGTGTTTGAGGTTTTGGTATTGAAAGCTTTGAACGGGCATATCAAGAAGAAGGAATTATTGCCGAACGCGCGATTCGGATTTCGATCTGGACATTCGACAATACATGCAATAACGAAGGTAAGGTCTGATATTTGCGTTGGCGCTTGCCTTATAGACATGGAGAAAGCCTTTGATACCGTCTGGTAGGATGGACTGATTTTCAGGCTCCTAAAGAATGAGTTTCCCAGCCACCTCGTAGCGATGATGTGTAGTATGCTGTATGGCAAGTGCTTTGTCATTACGGACGGAAATCTCACTACTAGCAGAGAATTTCATGTTCTGAATGGATTACAGCAAAGGACAGTGACTGCGCCTACACACAAAAGATTGTTTTTTATTGTTCATTTTTCCAATCTACATACTATTGTTACCTATTTCTTAAAAATAAAAATGATTTTAAAAACAAAACCGGCTAGCAGTTAGGTGGAACTCTATCAAAGTGCTTGTTGATGAGGGGTTTGTAACCTCTCTCCAAGTCAGTTCATAAGTTTGGACTGGGTTCTCAGTATTCAGGTTCTTCATCCGCCAGCAAATAAAATTTAGGTGTCTTAAGTTGACGGAATCTCGACTTATACCGGGATGAGTCTTAAGACCAAACAAGGAATCGATATATCGAGAAAAAAGGCCATTCAATGGGACAAAAATAAGTGAGATGATTGTGCAAGTGAAGGCGAGCATCTGCGTGCCGTGTGGTCAGTACTCCGGTGAGTAAATGTGTTGAGAGGTATTGCGTTCGGAGTCATCATCGACAGAAAGATACCACTGCCCTCCTCGAAAAAAGCGACGATCTTCTACTAGCTGATGCGTGTACAAGTTCACGATCGCAGTCGAGATATTTGAGAAATTAAATCATATCTTCAAGACAAGCTCAAAAGAAGGATAAAGATTTATCGTATTTCAAGGTCATACCTTAGGATTGATGAGGTTCTCAGTCCGTACACAGGCTTCACGTTTTTTGCAACTAGCTCCTTTTTTGAAGAACCGAAGATGCAGACTCAAGACTACTTCAAATCAAAACAAAATAACTTTGGTGACTTACTGTTTCGTTCAGGTCAGAGACAACTCATCAGATGCTGCCTTACTCTGCTCTGGGCGCAGCGAGACCGTACCGGCTACAAAGTGGTATTTGTTCCCTTTAAAAACACGGAGGCGAAGCAGCGCCTGCTGAGTTGTCTCTGCCCTGGAAGGAACCGCAAGTCACATAATTTTGAAACTTGAGCGGTTGCCCAAAACTGAGCGGTTCATACACTACAAAAAGTGCGAGTAAGCTGCTTCTCAATTGGTCTGGTTCCTCGTCAAATGGATGGCGAATTCAGGACTCTTGCAGTTTTCTAAACAAAAGCTAAAATAAATTCTGCTTCGGTTGGCTTAGGATTGGACTAGGAGATTCTCGTCCTTAATATAATCCATACTCATGGGCGTGTAGCCCAGTGAGTTGGGCTTAAGAATGCACTCAAAGTCTTCCACGCTTGTCACCACAGACGACTACCAGCGGTAGAAAGTTGCAATTTAACAACCTACGCACTGTTCTTCCAAGCTGGGGCAAAAAAATGTCGGCCAACAATGCACCCAAACCGAGAAAAGCCACTAATTTGGGTGGTCTTCCAGAACATTTTATCGCTGTACCTGTAGTTACTGCTGCTTCCACTGGTATGCAAAGCTTGGGAATCCGAGACCTTCCCCAGGGATAGGAAGAAGGGGATGATCGACACGATTCTAGAGAAGGGCACCCGTTTTGAGTGTGATAATTGGAAGGATATCTGCGTGTTTCCTGCAGGTAATACCTAAAATAATCCTGGGATAAATTAAAGAACATCTCCAAAGCTTGATCGTTAGAGAGCAGGCTTGTTTCTGCTCCGCATCATCCTGCATTAACTACATCAACACCCTACGGATCTTTTTGGAACAGTGCACACATTTTAGATCTTGAATTCATCTGGTCTTCATGGATTTCGAAAAACCTTCCGATACCTTGAAAAGGAAGTGTATCTGGCGTGCTCTAATAGCTATTATCAAAGGGACATTTGCTGAAATAAAATGTGACGTTCTGAGCGGAGTTAGTCTGAAGCGGAGGTCGCTAGGGTTGCATCTTGTGCTGAATAAGTCGTACATTATCGAGGGTCGACAACTGTATTGCTGGGTACGCCATGCAGTGGAACTCACCCTTTCAAGATCACTGACGGATAGCGGTGAAGGAGTACGGACGTCTCGGGGAATTCTGTGGGGAACAAAAGCTAATTTCAGATAACCGCGACCGAGAGCGCGTAGGTTTCGTTGACACGCTGTACCCCACCAAGGGGTAGATGGAAACCATGTATATATATAATGAACTGCCGAATGTCCCAAAGTTGTTTTGCTCTTGGTGCAGGTTTCGATTCGCCTATGTATGTATACTCCTGCTTGAATTTCTTTACGTTTCTGCCTAAGAAAGAGACTCCTTGTTCTGCTTTTGAATCATCGGTGGAGAAAACGGATGCTTTCGTTCAGTTCCTCACAATATGCTCTTGGTAGAGAGTTCCTAATTCTACTCCTGCCTCTAACTATAAATTTATATAAATAAAGTTTAAAAAATTGAGACGACTACGGTTTCGTCAATGGACCAGAAAAGTGGGAGAAAGTCCCCAGTTGGCCCGGTTCGCGAAGTGGATGGTGGGCTTAGGGCAGAATTTGTATGCGGTTTGTTAAGTTGAATGTAATTCCCACCCATTGCGTGTTTGCGATTTAATGTACGCAAATAGTACCCTTGAATCACTTCGGTCGGACTGCTCTCAGTGCAGAGGTAGAACCTCTGCCTCTGTCCTGGATGAAATCGCAGTCGTCCAAACTTCAGAAAGTTTTGTGAAAGAAATGAATTAACTATGGAAACCTTAAGGCCAAACAAGGCTTCAGCCAAGGCCAGCGTAGTATGCTTTGTTTGGAGACGGTGGTGTCTTCTCGGCGCTATTTTTTAGGAGCCTAGCATTCATTTTGAATTCTCTCCCAGTAAGGGTAGTGTTTCCACGGGATTCATATGGAGAGAAGGGAGTTGGCGAAACTGGTTTTCATTTTTAAAGAAGATAAAAGGATGCCTCCCATCCGTGATCTTTCAGAGCCAATTTGCCTGACATTCTTCATACTGAAAACAGTCGAAAAGGTCCTGGATAACTATGTTACATCAGGACAAAGAAACTCTTTGGGCTTCTGGGTGGGATCTCAGGTGGTTATGGCAGGTTCATTCAGGTGAGCTTTATTTTAGGCTATGTTAGATCAGAAGGGTTTAGAGACTTTATGGGTCAGAAAGGAAGGAATTTATTTTAATTTACCATCCAGGGGATAGTGAGACGAAGCAAAATAGGAAACTTTATAGTGTAGCGAGACAGCGTTGTTGCCGGAGTTTGATTAAAGTTGATCAAAGTGATGACCCCGTCTTCTGGGAGTTCCAAACTTTCCTTGGTTACGGATACCAGAAACTTGCTTTAGTAGTCCTTCAGGTGTTGGATAACATATTCATCGATTGGTTCAGCCATGTAGGCGACCTCGAAGCCATGTTTATTGACGCGTTCAACGAAGGCGGAGTTGGCAACTTGATCCTTGACGTAATCGTCCAAGAAGCAGTATTCGCCGCCGGAGGCCGATGTGTGGAATCGGAGGAAATGAGCGAGTTTGGCACGGTTGCGGCTAGCTTCGTGCATGTCGAGTTTCAAGTTCTTGCTGGACTGGTCGTAGAACTTTTTGTACAATTCCTTGTCTTCAGCCAACTCCTCGAAGAGTTCCAAGCATTTCTTGACCAAGTTCTCGCGGATGACCGAACTTGTTTTGTTGGAGCATTTCACGAGAAACGACACCCTAGTTCAAGTAGTCGGGGATGAGGTCCTGGCAGTTGTCCATGATGAAGATTCAGCGCATGTGCAATTTGACGTTGTTGCGTTTCGTGTTGTTCTCGAAGAGATCTAATAGAACGCGATGTGGGACGAAGAGGAGGGCACGGAATTGGAGCTGACTTTCGACGGAGAAGTGCTTGGCGGCCAAATGGTCTTCCCATTCGTTGGTCAAGGATTTTTAGAATTCGCCGTAATCTTCCTTTGTGATTTCGTCGGCATTGCGGGTCCAGATGGGCGTGGTTTTGTTCAACTACTCATTATCGGTGTACTTGACCTTAACTGCCTTCTTTTTCTCTTTCTTGTCTGCGGAGTCGGCATCTTCGTTCTCACTGACACCCTCAAGCTTTGGTTTATCGCCTTCGCCTTCCTTCTTCTCTTCCTTGTCCTTGTCGTTACCCTCGGCTTCATCGTCACTGACTTCCTTCTCGCATTCCTTTTCTACCAACAATTTTATGGGGTAGCGAATGAACTGTGAGTACTTGGTGACGATGGAGTTGATCTTGGCTTCTTCCAAGTATTCCATTTGATCTTCCTTGATGTGCAGGACGATCTTGGTATCACGCCCCAATGGCTCAGAGTGGTCGTTGGAGACAGTGAAATAGCCACCGGCAGCAGACTCCCAGGTGTGTTGCTCGTCATCGTTGTGTTTCGATGTGACTGTGACCTTGTGGACGACCAAGTAAGCGGAGTACAAACCCACACGGAATCAATCATGCTGATGTCAGCGCTCGCCTGCAAGGCCAGACTTGGCGATGGTACCGATGTTGGTGACAAAATCAGCCTTGGTCATGCCAATACCAGTATCAATGATGGTCAGGGTGCTGGCAGACTTGTTGGGGATGATCCTGATGTACAACTCCTTGCTGCTGTCCAATTTGTTAGGGTCTGTGAGAGATTCATATCGGATCTTATCCAAGGCATCCGAAGAGTTGGAGATCAATTCTCGGAGGAACATTTGGCCCCCAGATGAAACCTAGGGGTTTCACTCTGTACATTTGCTGGGATAATCCCTGGCAATTAGCAAAGTAGACAGAGTACCTGACACCTCCTCAAATATTCGTTGACTACAGGAGATACTATTTGAGAGATTGGGGGTGTTATTGAGGAGAGGTGGGACAGTATAATTTGAACATTATTCGGGAAGCAATAGGTTCTAGTTCCTTCTTTGTCACCTGGAATTAAAGCCTCTTTGAAGGAGTTAATTGCAGTTTTGAATTGTCAGCGGGGGCAGATGCCCCATTTCTAAGAATATGTGAAGGCAACGCAATATTTCTACGTTGGTTTGTTTCACAGTTGAATTAGGTGCGTGTTCATCGAATTTCCCCGACCCTTCCTCCTGCTACTGCTAGAAGTGATCTCCTTTGTGAGGAGGCAGCTTGAATGCTTATCGTCCTAACTTTCAAGGCTTGATACTCTTATGAACTCCCAAGTTTGGACTTAATTCTGATTGTTGAATAAATGCTTTGGAAGGAATCTCATCATTTTGATTCATCATCATAACATTTACGAATTTCAACGAAGTTAGCCTGGAGCTGCTATTAAATCTTCAACGCGCTAAGCATCCTTCGTATGCTCCTTAAAAGTTTCTAGACAACTCGCATCAACGTTCTACCATAACTTTTGTTTGTTCGCTTCTGCTTGTTTACGACAAAACAATAAACATCTTATCGTTGTTCAAAGGAGAGTGGCTATACCCGTGGAAACATACAGCGAGCTGCACTGGCACACATCAACCACCCTCGCATCCATCTGGCACTTGTGCTCATTGATATTCCAAGTCGATTCACTCAACAGGACTTTCCTCGGGGTGGGGGGAAGGAACTTAAAAAATGTGTTTTCCCACAATCCTTGTAGACAGGTTCTGACGTGAAAAAACGTCTGAATTGATTTTTGAGTGCATGTAGGGTACAAATGTTGACGATTCTACTTTAAAACTACCACAGGACTCGAACGAGTCCTTTTATTGACTACACTCATACATGCATGTACGTTATCGTCGACTTAGTTGTTGTCATCATCGTCATCGCTTTGTCGTCGATTACATAAACCACGAAAATTTATTTGTTGAACGTGCGACTCCTTTCCTTAACATCAATATCGAGATTTCTTGTCACGTCCTGTAAATTTTCCGGCTATTTGCTTCCTCAGTCCGCAGGAATTTTCCTTGAATGCTGGCTCGATGTTGGTTGCAATGAGCCGGGAAGGGGTGGTCTATCGATGGGTCTAGAAAAGGAAATGATAACATAGTGACATTGGGGGTACGACAAAATGGATGTTAGAAATAGGGTGGACAGGGTTAGGTGGCGCTCTTATGACTGAGATATTCTAGGAAGTTTACGGATGCGAAACTTATAATATGGTAATCATTTTCGGCAGAAGTTTTCGTCCCTTAAGCAGGCGAGAATGACGGAGATGATAGGAGGTGACAAGGGAGTCTATTCAGGGTCTTGTTGTACTGCTGAGCCACCGAACTCAGGGGACCGAATCAAAGACCTGAAATCCAATTACCACTGAAAGCAATCTTCGGGGGAATATTCAAATAACTTAAAACTACATTATCGCAAAAGTAAATACGATTTATAAAAATTTAATTAAATACTTCATGCGTAATTGCGCTTTCTGAAATTTCCCCATTTTTTCCGGAAAGCTTGAGTTTTGTTCAATATTCACGTGCCCAAGTGGGTACCAAATCGAGGAGCTCTCCCAACGAGCCTTTCACATTTCCTAATGGCCCCGTGTTGTTCCGGGTACTCCAACTTAACTTCCAATTGAATGAAACATATTGAAATTCCTGTAAACAGATCAAATATTACTTGTCCAAGGAGGCTGGAATGAGGGGTGCAAGGAGTCAGAAAGTCAGTTGAGAGCATGAGTGACAAGCGAAGCCATAAAAAGGCAATACAGGATAACAGCGCAACATCGTTACGTACGTACACAAATATTTGGGGCCAGCAAAGAGGGAGGGGGATGAGAGGGATGAAAGAGCCAAGTTTAGATCGTCTAACACAAAACGCCCCAGAATGAATTGCAGTAACACTCGAGTGGGCTTCAAACTTAATTGGATTTGAAATTTTAACAAAAAGCAACTCAATACGTTCGAGAAACTGCTGGCATGGAGGAATAATGGGAGCGGAGATTAGGAATTCAATTGATTCGTTGATATCAGTAATTATTTCAATTGAATCTGATATTTAAATTTTAATCATTGAACTGTAAATATCTTTCCGTGCCAAGATTCCTGGAAGAGGGAAGCCACTTGCTCGGGAATTTTTCATAAGATGGGAGGCAATCTGAATTTGAAGAGGCTTTTCCGTGAGTGGTGTAGGTGCTAACAGACAGTAAGTGGAGTCAGCGTATTAACTTCGGTGATTCAATCTACGATTCAAAGGAAATATGTGAATCAAACTAATTTGTCAATTGAGAGTCAGTTATTTGTAGGTCAATCACTTGAAAGTGGAGAATTTCCTTTTCGTCTCCAAGTGCTGTCCTCTTCTTCTAAATCCCACCATTTTTTGAGAAAAGTTATTCAATGGTGTGACCATTTTCTTTCTTTGGGGGGCGGGGGTAGAGTAGGTGAATGCATTTACGCACGCAGTGTTGGACTTCCGGTTCGGAACGTCGTCGGACTACCAACTAAACACGTCCCCATCGTCAGAGAGCTAGCCTGGAACCGTTTGTTACATTACTTCGGGCTAGTCCCCGAACTCTCCCGCCTTGCGGAATTCTTTTCAACAACGGGGGGAGAGAGGAGGAAGGGTACTGTCAGCTCAAGGAACCCCCAGCCATCCGACTCTTCCACCGGTCGAGCTCTATCTTCTTAGCAACGAGAGGGGCCCGAACGTAATGGGCAACACTACTCCACCTGTCAACATTCCTCAGCATCTCTTCGACAATGTTGTCTGGAGAGAAATCCCCTGTGCTCAAATAGAGCTGCTAATGAATCCCATCCCACCTTCCACAAGAAAAAAAAGTGTGATGGGCATCGTTGACAACTCCATTGCAAAAAAACAATCCGGAGAACGCGCCTTTCCAATCTTGTGCAGGTAAGACTGAAAATTTCCATGCCCACTTAAAAATTGGTAAGGAAATAGTCAGTCTCACCATGCTTCCGATTCAGCCACGCACCTAAGTTGCCGATGAGCCGCGTAGTCCATCTGCCTCTAGTTTCATTTTGCCAGAGAGCTGCCACTCGTCTAGAGTCTGTTGCCATTCTTCATGGCCTGACGCTCCCTAGCAAGAAGGGCAACGGGGATCACTCCCGCGATCACCATCACGGCCGGTTCAAAGACAATGCGGTACGCAGACGCCACCAGCAAAGCTCCCCGTCTCTGTACTTCCGCACGACATTTACGATATACCTGCTTGCCAAGAGCGTCAGCCCATTCCTTTGTGCTGTAGAGCAGGGCAGACTGCGTTGAACTTATCAGGAGACGTCGCTTGCTAGACGTAGGATCCCCAATGTTTACCATTAGCCTACTTAACGCCGAAACTCCAGTTGCAGCCTTCTTCGTCGCTGCTTTGGTTTGCTCGAAAAAGCTCACCTTGGAGTCAAGATTCAGCTCGAGGTACTTTACCGCTGGTTTTGGCTCGATTATCGACTCGCCGAACGATATGGGACGCAGGGTCGGAATTCTCTTTTTAGTGAGGATGATTACTTCGTTTTTTTCCAGTTCAGAGTTGAAAGCATGAGTAGTAATCCCTTCGCTTACCCGCATCAACATGCCGAGTCTGCTTTGCGCCAATTCGACAGTGCTTCCAGCAACAAGTGCCACAACATCATCTGCATAATCTGCCAGGCGCGACTCTTCTGGCATGTCGAGTTTAAGTATCATAGGTAGGGTACCAGAGGTCTGGCCTTAGGATGGATCCCTGTGCTACCCCCGTCGTGACTTCCATCCTTCTCTGACACTCTAGCATTTCATAGAGCAGGGAGCGGCTTCTCAGATAGTCCTTCAATGTCCGTAAATATTGTCTAGTGTGCCTAGACAGCATCAACTGTGGATCTCCGTGCTCTAAAACCAAACTGCCGGGGAGATAAATCTCCGGCAGCGCATATCGCTTCAGCGAGTCTACCTCTGATGAGTTTTTCGAGCACTTTTCCAGCATTGTCAAGCATATATAGTTGGCGGTATGGAGATGGCAACTCGGGCTCGCCTTTCCCTTTGTCGACCAGCGCAAGCTTCGCCATTTTCCAATGAGCAGAGAAAGTGTCCTCTTTCAGGCAAGCATTGAATACGCTGAGCAGTAGGTCTGGCCGGTGTTGGAATACTAGTTTGTCGGAGTCTGTGAAATTCCTTCCGGAACTCTGTAATTTCTACCGTCCACCAGCTTGCCATGGCTCGATGCTTTTTTGGACATAGAAGCTTAGCAGGTCGTAGTTGCTAGGTTCAGAACTGAATTTACGATAGTATCAGTACCACCACCCCTAGGAGTACCCTCTAGTGCAGTTCCACCTATTGAAAGAGTTTCGGCAAACGTTACGGTGTTCACTTTTGCAACGTCCTATACATAGAAATAACGTCGGGGTGGCGCACACCGAGAGTTTGTATCCAATTGGAAGGCAATGTATTGATAGTTGCTTACCGAGAAGTCTTCCAGAACTCGCCACCCGTTCACCAGCGACACCAGTGATTCCGACGCGAAGGCTACGTCTGGAATGCTTCCCTCGCAGCTTGGGTGCCAGAACGTTGGGGTGGATTCGGTGTTTAGAACTACCCATCCTGTTCTCGCCGCTATTTTGAGAATTCGTTTCCCTTTGGAATCACCGCCAAGCAGGATCCGCCATCCGTGCCCAAGATAGCGTCCTCCAAATCATTGATCTACGTTGAAAGGCTAGGATAGTCTCATTCGGTGTTAGATATACACCGAATTCACACAAAGCCGCTTTAGTCTCAGTAACGAACTTCGCTAGCAGCTCGCGAACGGTTACACTCCGGTGCATATTGATTTGTAGGATGTGAATCATATTGGCCGCGTCCTAGCTCTTTTCAATTCTGCTCTGAAAACTGGACACCACCCGGAGCCCGCAGTGTGCGCAACATTCTCATCCGTCGCGCTACGGTTCCTGCATGGGACAGAGCTTTCCTTTTCATTGCTGGTGTTCGCTTTATGGCTCGCCTGGCCGCGTTTACGGCATGTTGCCCTTCTGCCAGGTCCCCGACAGGTTGGAGATGTGTGCACATAATCCAAACATCCATAACATTTGATTGAGGTGGCCCAGATTCGTATTCTACACACTACCCAACCAATTCTTATTTTCCTGCTGTTTAGAAGCTTCCTCGTGGATTGCCTAGAAAAATTTGGCTCTTAGTTACTATGCAAATCGATTAATACCTAGATTCAGGCCATACAAGCACGATCGGACTCTATGTCTAATAAGTGAATTGCGTGTTAGTGGTCACTCCAAGCAGCCTAATTAACGGATCATGACTATTGTGCTAAGAGTAAGAGGGCCACAGTGCAGTCGGCCCACATCATCAGCTCTCATCTTGCAACAGTGTCCGCAGTCTGGAAAAGGAGGTGTCCTCGAGTTTACCCCCATGTTTGCAACTTCGGCAGTGCGAATTATGGGATATGCCGAGTTTAGCGGTATGGCCGTCTATAGGCCAGTGCCTCGTGCAAACGGACGTTATTTTGTACGTATTTGCATTTGTCTGGCCCATTCTCACGACCAAGTCTCTAGGTGGGCTAAATCTAGTAGACTACACTCCGGACAGTCACAAGCAGGTCGCAGACTGTAGCCGGCTAGAGACTGTCAGGAACAGAGCCTTGCTTAGCCAGGTAGTTAGTTCACTCTTTTCACTCTAGTTTCCTGTGACAGTAAACTTAGAGGATGCTCAGCATGTCTTTGCACTGCCACAAGTGCCTGGAGGATGTTGCAACACAGAAAAACTTTAATGGCGTTTTGATTTTCGGTTAGGTTGGCTATGTCATGCTTGGACTTCGGGTCATAGCAATCGATAGGCTTTCAGCAGCGCCAGTATAATATACTGACGAATCCTGGGAGACCACTGTGTGCATCTGAGGAAACCGACCGACCGACTCCATCAACCATGTTTGGTTAGTCTGGAACAAACTGTATCCTAGTATCACGGCGCTGATCCCCCACTCTACCAAGCTGAAAAGTTCACAGCTTAAATTCTCGTGCAGCTCGACTTTGGTCGTAATTCATTGAAGATGCCCATAGTTCTTGAGCTACTTCGTCTGGGATATTAGGTCATAGGGCATCGCTGTCAAATATCCGGACTCACGATGTCTGACAACAGTGCTTGGTACAACGCATTGAAAAGGGGGGGGGGGGCTAAATAGATGAACCGCGATGAAAACTCCAAAGATCATCTCCGCGTCAAAGTGACGCTACTTCAAAGTTTTTTTTTAGTATGGTAAAATCTAATTAGAAGGAGGTATGCAGGGAAAAGTTGGAGGTCTTTTCCTTAAAAATTTGTTGAAAAATTGTGCGTTAACTCCCTTTACAAAGTTATAGCACTTGAAAGAGGGGTATGCACCTAATATCATGCTAAAGTTTGATTTTTCAACCATACCTCGGTAGGAAACGTATGAAGAGGGAAAAAAGAAAGGACCCACTTTTTCTAATGCCGGTAAGAAACTAGCAGCAATCATCTTTTTTTAAAAAGTTGGGGTTTTTGAAAGTAGGTCTGTTTGTATGTCATAAATAAGCTGATCTAGGTGCAATCTCGAAGCTTTTAAACCCCCTTCCAGCGTATTAAGCCACCATTGTTTTGACCGGCGTTTTGGTCGCTTACCATTGACTTCGATGTTCAGATCAATATTGGCAAGTGAATTCTAGTTAGCACGAATCACGTGCCCATACCATCGAAAACGCCATACTCGCAGTTTTTCCACGATCGGTTCAACCTCCTATCGATCGCGGATATCCTCATTTCGGATGTCAGTCAGTCCTGGGGGTTTTACGTGAGTACCTGCTGTGTAGACTTAATCCCACGGTCTTCTTAAGACACGGATTGATTTTGTGACCAGAATCAGAGCCCGGCCGAAGCAAGCTACAGCGGTATCAATCTATACCGAGTGTATGGCTCAGCATTCATACTGGTGGAAAAAAATCTCTACCGGACTAAGGAGTACGGCACCCGTGTTGAAACGCAACACCACGAAAGTCTCTGTTCACTTGAACGTAACCACAATGCTCATGAAACTCCCACTAGGGTGGCCAACCGCAAACAACCGAGCTGTACTCACATACAACAGGAATTCTCCCGATGTATGTGAGTCTAGGGGCTATCCTGGATCTCGTGGTACCAGTATAGCCCTGGTAACGTTTCGTGACCAGTTGCCACTTCAGATGAGTCCCCGTGCAGACTCTGCTTCACTCCAGGCAAATCAGCAACAGATCAGATTTTCTCTCTGCGCCAAGCGATGGAAAAACTGATGGAATATGGACAACAGTTTCACCATCTATTCATCGACTTTAAAGCCGCCTATGATAGCATAGCCAGGGTAAAACTGTATACGGCCATGAGAGAATTCGGTATCACGACGAAATTAATAAGATTGACTAGGCTGACCCTGATCAATGTGCGAGGCCAGATAAAAGCAGCAGGATCACTCTCAAGACCATTCGATATCAACAACGGTCTTCGACAAGGAGATGCCCCATCATGCTTCCTCTTTAACCTGGCCCTTGAGAAAGTGATCCGTGATGCTGAGGTAAATGCGAGAGGTACGATCCTCTTTAACTACACTCAACTACTGGCCTATGCTGATGATATCGACATCATGGGAAGATCCAACCGAGACTTACAAACTCTCAAATTTCTCCTATCTAGGGTCGAAAATCACAAGCGATAACAGCTACGATGATGAAATCCGCGCACGGTTGTTGTCAGCCAACAGAGCTTATTTCAGCTTAAAAAAACTGTTCCGCTCGAAACGTCTAACCATAGGATCAAAGCTCTTACTGTACAAGACAATGATCTTGCCAGTCGTCATGTATTCCTCGGAAACTTGCGAAGAATTGCGGCCAAGAGGCGTTCGAGAGAAGAATCCTCCGAAGAATTTTTGGCCTCCACATGAGGATGGACGATTCGGTAGCCTACATAATGACGAAATCTATGAGCGATACCATGACCGAAGGTTGTGGATAAAATCCGGCTTAATAGGTTACGGTGGGCGGGTCACTTAATCCGTATGAATGAGGATGATCTCACCCGGAAAGTCTATAAGGGCAGTATCTATGCTACAAAAAGAAGACTAGGCAGACCCTGCCTAAGATGGAGCGATGGCGTAGGCCAGAACGCCAGACAGCTTTTAGGGATATCGAATTGGTGGACCTCGGCGCAAAACCGGGATGTCTGGACTTCCTTATTAAGGAAGGCCTAGACCGGATACAGGTTGCTGCGCCATTGACGAGTATGATGCGTTCAGAACAATATCAGCCAGGCGGCGTGACCCTGATGGATACTTTGGGAAGTGACGAGAAAAGGAGAAAACTATACAGAATACCGAATGACGTAAGGTGGGAATTGCTGGAAAAGTGGCAACTACGCTGGAATCGCATTACCCGTATTGAGTGGACTCAACAACGACACGGTAAGATTAACTATCACCTGACACAATTTCTGTTAGAGTATGGTGGTTGCAGGAAGTATCTGCTCCGATTAAGATTGAATGATTCTCCCTTATGCCCTGCATGTGATTGCGCACTTGAGCACGCGGAGCATGTCATGTTCAACTGTCGACAATTTTGTTCAAAGGGAGGAGCTGGGAAGACTTTCTGAAAATCAGTGCAAGCCTCCCCGGAACATAGTCAGGGGAAAGCAGAAGTGGGAGCCAAACTGGCACGTAGTGAACTTTTCAAGCAAAAGGATATGGGCGGAACTTGGAAAAGCAGAGCGTGCGAGGAGGACCCGAAGAGCGAGAGACTTGGTAGCTTAAAGCGTAGTTCTCCCCACGAAGTAATGTTTTACGGTGGTTTTGCGGGGAAGGAGAAAGTGAGGATGGTTTTAGTGGGTGAGAGGACAGACAATGAACCGATTTTAATAAGGATAAGAATAGGGAATTCGTTTTTTTTTAATAAATTGCAAATTCAATCTATCAATTGTATTAGGTTGTTGCAAATGAAATGGCCGTTTTTGTGGAAAAATTTGAAACGACTGTAAAGCTTACAAAAATTTATTTATTTAATCAAAATAGGTGCCAGTCGATTCAAAACACTTCTCCCAGCGAGATTCAAGAGCATTTATGACAGTTTCGTAGAAGTCAAATTTTCAGGGGTTGATAAACTCATTGAAGGAAATTTTGATGACCTCTTCTATCATCAATTGTTATTCCGCCAAAACATGATCCAAATGCTTAAAAAAGTGGCAGTCGGTTGGCGAAAGGTCCGGTGATGGTGTGGTGGTGAGGCAGGGTCTCATACTGCAATTCATTCAACTTTTGAACCGTTGTTCTGGAAACATGAGGTCGTAAATTGTCGTGAAAGAGTATTTTTGCGCTTGGCAAGACAACTGGCGGAGGTGCCCTAATAGCTGTTAAGTCCCCTCTCCGTGCCGAAATCATCTTTTCCTCCTCCTCCTTCTCCTACAATTCTGTTACCATACGTGTCCTTCCGCCAAGCGTATCTCCCTTTATCATATCGTGTGTATATTTTCCCTGCCTAAGCCCGCTTTCTCTGTTCGAGGATTACTTCGACAGATTATCAGAGGCCCTAACCGTTTTGTTTCCCTCATTTCCTTTCATCCTCTGTGGTGACTTTCATCTTCCTATGCTCTCCTGGCCCGTTACACCTGACCTTCCCTCCCTCCCTAATAACTCGACCCACCCTTCCCTTCCTCTATCCACTTTCATGTACACCTGTGGGGCCCTCCAATTTAACCTTTCTAGAAACCAATTAGATCGTACTCCTGACCTTGTCCTTTCTAACTTTCCTGTACGTTATCTTTCCCAATCCCTTCATGCTCCATCTTACGTTGCCCCTGACGCCCATCATCTTGCTCTCGAGTTCGATGGAGTCGGGATATCTGACTCCACTCTCCTGTCGCTCGCAAGCCTACCAAGTTCAACTTTCGTAAGGCGAACTTCGAAGGTCTGAACTCAACCCTGGCGTCAATCAACTGGGTCCCCCTGCTCTCTCCATTTACATGTGACCAAGCGCTCAACACTTTCTATACCATTTTATCTGATCTTCTTCCTCGTTACGTTCCCTCCTCTCCTAAGTACTTACGCTCTTACCCCGTCTGGTTCACCACTGAAATTCACAAAAAACTACGTCAAAAACAGACTTCGAGAAAAAAGTTCCTATCTTCTAGAAACGTTGCTGACTTAGTTTTTTTTTCAAATTCCTTCGTTCCTCGGTCAAATCTTTAATACGTAAGTTCAGACACGAATATTTGTCCAACGTGGAAGACTCACTAAAGCGCGGAAATCTGAAACCTTTCTGGTCCCACATTCGCAACTCCCGCTGCCCCGCCCAGTAATCCCTTCCGTCCATTAAATTCTCTGGCTTCAAATGTCTAAATTCACGGCAAGAAGTGCATACCATTTACACTGACTTCGCGAAAGCCTTCGACACTGTAAATCACAAGATGCTTCTATCCAAACTCTCGTCCCTAAACGTTCCCATACCACTTGTTTTATGGCTTGCCTCTTATCTTTCCAACCGATCCTGCCGCGTCTCTTTTGACGGCTGTACTTCCCGCTCCTTCTCCCCCTCTTCTGGCGTCCCATAGGGGTCTATTCTGGGTCCTTTGCTATTTTTATTTTTTATTAACGACCTTCCTCCCCTCCTTACTTGTCCCTGTTTGCTCTATGCAGATGACCTTAAGCTGTTTTCCGCTATATCGTCGCCTATGGACTGTGTTTCCCTTCAGAATAACCAGGACATTCTGGTTCGTTGGTGCTCGACTAATCGTTCAGCGCTAAACGTCAGAAAGTGTCACTCTATGTGCTACTCCCTAAAATCCTTACCCACCTCTTTCTCCTACTCGCTTGACGGACATTCCTTATCCTGCTTAAATTCCACTCAAGACCTCGGAGTCACTTTCGACAATAAGCTCCGCTTTGACACCCATTACCTCGGTGTCATCAATCGAGCAGCAAAATTGTCAGGCTTTATTCTTCGCTCCTCCTCTGATTTTGACTCCATCCAACCCTCCTTAGCTCACTTCAATTCCCTTGTGAGGAATGCTCTCGAGTATTGCTCCGTGATCTGGTCACCCACTCGTAACTGTGATTGTCTTGCCCTTGAAAATGTGCAACGTAAATTCACCCGTTCTCTCTTCTTTAAGAAAAGCTTCCCTCGTATGGATTACCCCTCCCGCCTCCGCTTTCTAAACCTTCCCTTCCTACAACAGCGTAGATCCTATCTGGATCTATGCACATTCTTTAAACTTCCCTCGGGCCTGATGGACTGCTCCGCCGCTGACGAGATCACCTGCCGTCCTGCGTCTTATAACACACGTAACGCAGATATTTTCAACGTGCTTTTCGCGGAGCTCGAAGTCTATTTTCATTCCCCGATTCCCAGGCTTTGCCGAAATTATAATGCAAAACAGCTTGGTCCTTTTAACTTCCCTACTTTAAGTAGTTTTAAACGTAGGATAAGTTTTTTGCTTTCTCCTCCTCCTGAGGACAATAATTAATTGGAATTCTCTCTGTGTGTTGTCCGTTAATTAAATAAAATAAATCACACCATCTCTATTGACCAATCTCGGCCATTGAATACTCTAATTTTTGGTGCATTTCCCCGAGCTGAGCATAGTATTTCTGTGCATTTATCGTTTCACCAGGTGCCAAGAAAGAATAGTGGATAACTCCAGCTGTAGACCGCCAAACCGTCTCCATTACCTTCTTCGGATGGAGGCTCGGTTTTGGCATATGCTTCGGTGGCTCATCAGCATCTAGCCATTGTGCTGATCGGCAACGATTGTCGTATAATATCCAGTTTTCGTCACAGGTCACTATTCTGTGCCAAAAGGGATCGCTTCTCTTGCGGGAGAGTAAAGAACTGTAAATTTCCATTCGAAGCGCTATGTTTTGCTCCGTAAGGGCATACGGAACCCATTTGTCGAGCCTTTCACCTTTCCAAGTTGTTGAAAGTGCCAGGAAACTGTCAAATAGTGTACGCCCCGTTTCTGTGCAATGTCTCTTACAGACTGACGTGTGTCGGAGTCGACTAGCAAGCGCAGCTCTTCGTGGTCAATCGATGGTCCTGGATGATGAAGGTTTACGTCGCCTGACCGAAAATTTTCGAACCACCGCCGTATGGTTCGACCGGTTACTGTATCAGCTCCAAATGCTCTGTTAGTGTTCTTGGTCGCCTCCGCCGCTTTATGACCGAGTTTGAACTCATACAGAAAAAGTATACTTTCTTGGTTCTTTTCCATCCTTTTTTCCTTTCTATTCCCTGTTGTCTCAACGATGGTCAAAACTGAAATGACTCCTTGATTAAATGTAGGATTACGATTTCTCTTTTTTATATAATTGGGTAATTCGCAAGGATTAAAACAAATGTCATGGATCAAAATGTTTCGCATTTTTGGCCAGGTAATGGTAAGTACAGCAACAATAATACCAAACAAGGAAAGTGAACCCGGTCAATATTGCCTAGCTAGCAACAGGCAAACACTTAGGTTCCACCGGACTTGCATGGTGGCTACTGATGGCTTCTAGAAATAAGTAATAGCTCTGCCAACCTGCCTGATAAAAGTCAGTTAGTTAAGTTAACTATTTTATCAATCTTTCTTCCTAACCAGTATATTGCGCCATGCCCACATTGGGCGCCAAATTGAAAATGATTTTTTATCTTATTATTCAAACTGATTACTGTCACTATAAACTGTGTTATCTTTCCACGGCAATACGGAAAAGCATTCCTACTCAAAAATATATTGTATATCCAGGACCAACCAGGAATTTCAATAAAATGCCAATCAATAATGAAACGGAGCTATGGGGCCCTAGTCGTTCCAAGCTTATGAGATAAATTTAGCTAAATAGGAAAAACTATATTAGTTTACATTATTCAGCCTTGTTTGTAAAGCATACCTCCCCAATAAATAACCAACAACAATATTTCCCGATATTATATCGTGATTACAACACATCAAGCATTCATTACCTAACAACGTTGCCGGTATCACCCTGAATTCTTTTCAAAGGATCCCAACTACCAGACTAATCAGTGATCCTAAATCACTGTAAGTGCGAAAACAAAAGGAAACTTTTAAGACCTAATAGCCAATCGATTTCACCGCATAATAGGTATCTTTCATACTATCCATTCTCACCTACTCCGCCCATCCATGTTGTCACCCCCCCTTCCCGATCCCCAATAGAAACCATTTCTCACTCAACAAAAGATCTCCAACATATAAATATTCCACGAGGTACAAAAAAAAGAGGGAGGATTGGGAATACCCGAATAACCATAATAGACACCAATAGATTAGGTCTACAACCTCACCTGGTGTTAAATTCTGGCCAGTTGGAAAAGAACAAAGGGCAGCCAAAAATGAGACGTCGGGAGGAAGTTGCAAGAGAGCCAACTGAGCCTGGCATTCCCTGGGTTCTCGACGGTATCCATTCTGTGATTGTGCGGCTGTGGAACGATAGTTATCAATGATGAATAGTCGGGCAACACGCAACCCTTCATTAGCGCGTACAGAAATGCGCTTTCCAGCTGGAACGGATACAAATGCTATTTGTCAACATGGAATACAATCCTTTCACGTATTCTGCGTAGCCATGTCCTCATGTGTGTTACTTGCTCATTACTTCATTCGATTATGGTTTGTTGTTATTTTCCTTGGTTGATTGTTTTATTTTCTCCATTATTTGTTCACGTTAGGTTAATGTGTGTACACGAGTTATAAGTGTAGTAAGGAAGCATTTGGATTCATTCATTTTCAGATTTGCCCTTAGGAAGCGAAAGGACCGCTTCTGGGTCAACGGCTAAGCATGCAAGCATGGTATTAGCGAAGGATATGCGACATATCATGTGGGATGGAATCAGGATATTGTAAGAGAGCACAGGATTCGTGTTGATTGTTATTAGTTGATGCAATTAGATGTTGTTAAGTGTAATTCACCATTTTTTCACGCTGTCCATGTCAGATATGTTGTGATATTTTTAGTTTGACTGAGCCATGGCGTGTCTGGTCTTTATAACGTTGGCAGAAAAGTATGAATGTAAATAGCACAATCTGCGTGAATAGGAAACGTTTTTTACAATTTCCTTGTAACAATTCAGAATTATGGCAGAAATTGGTTGCAGCTGTAATAATTTACTCCAACCAATGCCTATTCAAGCAGGGCTCACTTACGTGGCAGCGTAAAAACTACCCACATGCCCGGTTTGTAGTCAATTCGCCTATAGATATCTAGTCCATAAGAAAGCTTCTGTGGCGCGGCAGGATTTCCGGCATTCGAAATTTATTTCGGCAGGACGTAAAAAAAAAGGAACAGACATCCCAGAAACTGGCTACTGCGCGTTTGAACAATCCGTTCAACAGGGTATCTGGAGGCCCTGAAATAACTGTTGGTCTTCCCTATTGCATATGGCCCCTAAGCCAAACGGCGAATGGCACCCATGTGGGGGTTACAGAAAGCTAAATGCACAGACTGTTCCTGACCGATTTCCAATTCCACTCATGCACGACTTTGCGCATCACCTCGCGAATTGCCCCATCTTTTCGACCTTGAACTTAACCAAGGCTTATCATCAAAACCTGTAGCTCCAGAAGACATTCCAAAGACGGCAATGTGCACATCCTTTGAACTCTTCGAGTTCACCCGGATGACTGTCGGATGCAATGCGGCGCAAACCTTTCAAAGGTTCATCCACTCGGTCCTGCGAAACCTCGACTTCTGTTTCGTATATTCGGATGATGTTTTGGTCGCTTCTTCCTCAGAGTCTTAGCACTTAGTCCATCTCGAGTGCATTTTTCAACGTCTCCTTGAGGCCGGGTTAGTCCTAAACGTTGAGAAATGCAAGTTCCTTCAAACACAGGTGCGAGTCCTCGGCCACTCCACTTCCCCTGAAGGAATACAGCCCGACTCAGACAAGGTGCAAGCGATTACAAGCTTCCCGCGTCCGAAAACTATAAAGGGTTTGTGGAGGTTCTTGGGCATGCTAAACTTCTATCGTCATCTGGCCCCAAAACTAAGGACACATGAGAGATCGTATGGTCTGAAGAGGCTGTCCGCACGTTCAATAAATCCCGATTGCAACTGACTGAAGCTACACTCTTGGCATTTCCCCTGCAAGATGCACCTCTACCCGTTTTTGTGGATGCCTCTGACACCGCAGTAGGTGCCGCTCTTCACCAAAAGGTGAATCACGTCTGGCAGCCGTTGAGCTTCTTCTCCAGGCAGTTGAACCCCGCTCAACGGAACTACAGTATCTAAGATCACTATCTCTGCTCGCCGCGTACTTGAGCATGAAATACTTCCGCTTCTCCCTTGAAGGCAGGTTGTTTACAGTGTTCACGGACCATAAGCCTCTCACATATGTTTTGAAACAAAAGCCCGACAAAGCATCCCCTCGTCAGCTTCGACATCTGAGCTTTATAAGCCAGTTTACGTCAGACATACAGCACGTGTCTGGCAAGGATAACAAAGTTGTTGACGCTTTGTCTCGTATCTGCGAGGTTAACATCCCCGCCTCACTCGACTTCTCGGATATTGCCAAGGCGCAGGAGGATGACGCAGCACTTCAGAGCCTCAAATCCAGCCCCAAATACAAATTTCGGGAATTGCCCATCTTCGGCTTGAACCTCTCTCTCTGCTGCGAAGACTCGCAAAAGGAACCTCGGCCTCCGGTCACCTTTCGCAAGGAAGTGTTCCACGCAGTTCACGACTTAGGTCAACAAATCGGTTATTCACCGATAAATACTTTTGGGCCTCCATGAACAAGGATGTCAATTCCTGGGCCAGAGAGTGCATCGCATGCCAAAAGTGTAAAGTCACCAGGCATGTAAGGAAAGAAGTGGGCTCATCCCCTCGCACTACCAAGCGGTTCCACACCACACACCTCGACATAGTAGGGCCTTTGCGAGACTCGCACGGTTACAAGTATTGCCTCACAATCATCGACAGGTTTACGTGGTGGCCTGAGGCAATACTTCTGAAAGACATTACGGCGCAATCTTGTGCCGAAGCCCTCTGTCGAGAGTGGATACCTCGCTTTGACGTCCCTGCAGCGGTCATCACTGACCAGGGAATGCAATTTGAGTCCACCCTCTTCTCGAAGTTAGGCAAACTCCTGGGGTTTAAACGCCAGCGGCCTACTGCATACCACTTGCAATCCAATGGGATGCTAGAACGTTAGCACTGGACGCTGAAAGCCGCCATTATGGTACGCGACGATCCGTCCTGGACCCAAGTCTTACTTCTCGTCCTACTCGGCCTACGTACAACTCGTCGAGAGGAATTTGCTGCCAGCCCCGCGGAGCTGGTATACGGGGAGAACCCGAGACTCCCAAGTGATCCGGTCTTCGACAAGAGATTGGGTCTCACAGAGTCGGGGTTGGTGTGTCTCCGACGCATCAGGACCATTTCTCCCACCCAACACTCGTCCGCTCCTGTCTGTGCGCCTACGTTTACTCATTGGCTGGTCAAAATCGTAGAAAATTGAAAATTTCCAGGACCCCCGGATCGACAAAATCGCCAAAAATTCAAAATCGTCAGATTCCCGTGAACGATGCCTTGATCGAAAGCGGAGGCGGCCCACATTCCAGAAATGCAAGAATTTTTACGTTGCGACGCCGGAAACGTAAGATATCGCGGAAAATCGAGCGCTGGAGAGTTTGGCCAAAATCGGAGAAATTTGAAAATTTTCCCGACCCCCGCATCGACAAAATCACCAAAAATGCAAAATTGTCCGATTTCCGCGAACGATGCCTTGATCGAAAGGGGAGGCGCTCCACATTCCGGAAATGCAAGAATTTTTACGTTGGAACGCCGGAAACGCGAGATATCGCGGTAAATCGAGCGCTGGAGAGGTTGGTCAAAATCGGAGAAAATCGACAATTTCCACGACCCCCGGGTTGACAAAAACCGCCAAAAATGAAAATCGTCGGATTCCCGTGAACGATGTCTTGATCGAGAGGGGAGGCGGCCCACATTCCGGAAATTTAAGAATTTTTCCGTTGCGACGCCGGAAACGCGAGATACCGTGGAAAATCGGGCGCTGGAGAGGTTGGGCAAAATTGCAGAAAATCGAAAATTTTCACGACCCCCGGGTTGGCAAAATCGTCAAAAATGCAAAATCGTCAGATTCTCGTGAACGATGCCTTGACCGAAAGGGGAAACGGCCCACATTCCGACAATGCAAGAATTTTTACGTTGCGATGTCGGAAACGCGTGATATCGCGGAAAATCGGACGCTGGAGAGGTTGGCCAAAATCGTAGAAAATTGAAAAATTTCCACGACCCCGGGTCGACAAAATCACCAAAAATGCAAAATCGTCCGATTCCCGTGAACGATGGCTTGATCGAAAGGCGAGGCGCCCCACATTCCGGAAATGCAGGAATTTTTACGGCAATGGGAATTATAAAATATGCCGAGTCTGGAGGTATGGTCTCCTACAGACCAGTGTACCGTGCAAACCGCCGTTATCTTGTACATATTTGAACACGTCTGGCCCATTCTCGCAACCAGATCTCTAGGTGGGCTAAATCTTCCTTGATTTGTCGCAGGGGTGAGCCTTCCCCATATGAAGCCAATAGCTGTCAAGTAGTGTTACTAGATTATTCCCTGGACAGGAACTCTAGCAGGAGTCTAGCCGTCGGGGGACTGCCAGGAGCAGAACCACGCTTGGCCAGGTATTAAGCCTACTCTTTCCTTTCTTTTTCCCTGCGACCATAAACTTCTGACCGACTGCACCGACGATCTTCGGTCAGTTGGAGGAAAAAACTATATTGTAACCAAGTATCACGGTGTTGGTCCCCCACTCTACCTAGTTGGAAAGTTCTCAGCTTAACTTCTTGTACAGCTCGACTTCTGTGTGGCGTAATTCATTGAAGATGTCCAGAGTTCTCGAGTTATTTAGTCTCGGATATTAGGCCGTAGGGCATGGCTGTCACATATCTGGGCTCACGAAGTCTGACAGCAGTGCTTGGTACAGCGTATTTAAGGGCGGGGTATGTAAATAGATGAAATCATCTCCGCGTTAAAGTGACACTGCTTTTTGTTTTTTTATCATGGTAAAATCTGATTAGAAGGGCGTATGCAGGGATAAGTCGGAGGCCTGGTCCTTAAAAATCGGTTGAGAAATCGTGGGTTGACTCCTCTTACAAAGTTATGGCGCTTGAACGAGCGGTACTCACTTAATATCCTGATAAAGTTTGATTTTCCAACCATAGGAGGGTGGAGGGGGGTGGGGTTGAATAGGTCAAAAAGGGAAGATGAAGACCCACTTTTTCTAATGTCGGTAAAAAACAAAAATAAGCTTATTGGCAAGGCAATAAATCAGCAGCTAAGGAAGGAAGGAGACTGGAGGGAAAGACTGCCTTTTCACTTTCATGCCTCTTCGGGGTGTGGTTAACCACAACCATTTTTTTAGAGGGCTTGGAGGGAGGGTTTTCAGTTTTTCCTATTGTACTATCTCATCCGTTTCGAGGGTGGAGTTGAAAAACATACCCTACCGCTTTGACATCAAACCCCCAGCCCCACTTTGAAGTACCATATTTTCTAAAAAGCGATGATTTTCCTTTAGGACTAGAGTGTAAACGCCTTTATTTAGGTAGGGGGAACTTTCAAATTTGTACCATTATGATATGAAAAACCTTAATTTTTCATGACTTTTTAAAGGCGAGTAGCCGTTAGAAGTTTTTCTCGGGGTTGAAGAGTAGGAATCCTATTTTCCCTACCGCTCCTGTAACAAATAAATATTAGAAAGTTCAATGAGAAATGGGGCCCACTTTCTTTTCTTTGGGGAACGACGAACGAAACCTTGATCGAAAGGGGAGGCGGCCCACATTCCGACAATGCGGACGGAAACGTGACATATCGCAGAAGATCGGGCGCAGGAGAGGCTGGCCAAAATGTCGCGAGATGTCGCGGGAAATCTGGCGCTGGAGAGGTTGCCCAAAATTGTAGAAAATCGAAAATTTCCACGACCCCCGAGTCGACAAAATCGTCAAAAATGCAAAATCGTTGGATCCCCGCGAACGATGCCTTGATCGAAAGGAGAAGCGGCCCACATTCCGGAAATGCAAGAATTTTTACGCTGCGACGAAGGAAACGCGAGATATCGCGGAAAATCGGGCGCTGGAGAGGTTGGCCAAAATCGTAGAAAATCGAAAATTCCCACGACCCCTGGGTTGAGAAAATCGTCAAAAATGCAAAATCGTCGGATTCCCGCGCACGATGCCTTGAACGAAGGGGGGGGGGGGATCGAGATATCGCGGAAAATCGGCCCATATTCCGACGATGCAAGAATTTTTACGTTTGCGTCGCCGAAAACGCGAGATATCGCGGAAAATCGGGCGCTGAAGAGGTTGGGCAAAATTGCAGAAAATCGAAAATTTCCACGACCCTCGGGTCGACAAAATCGCCGAAAATGTAAAATCGTCTGATTTCCGCGAACGATGCCTTGACCGAAAGGGGAGGCGGCCCACATTCGCGAAATGCAATAATTTTTGATGTTGCGACGCCGGAAACGAGATATCGCGGAAAATCGGGCGCTGGAGAGGTTGACCAAAATCGGAGAAAATCGAAAATTTCCACGACCCCCGGGTCGACAAAATCGCCAAAAATGCTAAATCGTCGGATTCCTGCGAATGAGGCCTTGATCGAAAGGGGAGGCGCCCCACATTCCGGAAATGCTAGAATTTTTATGTTGCGACGCCGGAAACGCGAGATATCGCGGAAAATCGGGTGCTGGAGAGGTTGATCAAAATGGGTGAAAATCGAAAATTTCCACGACCCCCGGGCCGACAAAATCACCAAAAATGCAAAATCGTCGAAATATTGCGGAAAATCGGGCGCTGGAGAGGTTGGCTAAAATCGTAGAAAATTGAAAACTTACACGACCCCCGGGTCGAGAAAATTGCCAAAAATACAACATCGTCGGATTCCCGGGAACGCTCCTTTGATCGAAAGGGGAGACGAACCACATTCCGGAAATGCAAGAATTTTTTCGTTGGAACGTTTTACGCCGGAAACGCGAGATATCGCGGAAAATCGGGCGCTGGAGAGGTTGACCAAAATCGGAGAAAATCGAAAATTTCCACGACCCCCGGGCTGACAAAATCGTCAAAAATATAAAATCGTCGGATTTTCGCGAACGAAGCCTAGATCGAAAGGGGAGGCGGCCCACATTCCGGAAATTTAAGAATTTTTACGTTGCGACGCCGGAAACGCAAGATATCGCGGAAAATCGGGCGCTGGGGAGGTTGGGCTAAATTGTAGAAAATCGAAAATTTCCACGATCCCCGGGTCGACAAAACCACCAAAAATGCAAAATCGTCGGATTCCCGCGAGCGATGCCTTGATCGAAAGGGGAGGCGGCCCACATTCCGACGATGCAAGAATTTTTAGGTTGCGACGCCAGAAACGCGAGATATCGCGGAAAATCGGGCGCTGGAGAAGTTGGCCAAAATGATTGACACATTAGTTCTGTGCTTGGTATCGCTTCTCTGACTTTAGCTCAGCCCTTTTCACCTTCAATCAAGGCTATTATCACTCCTATCCTTACTGTTACATCCTTAACCTATCCTTTCTGAAAACTGTCCCGAGATTAGTGACCATTATGCCGTAATCTTTGGCATCAAACTTCTCGAGTGATTGATCCATTCTACCCCATCCCCAGTTTCTGATTTCCAGAAGGCGAACTGGAAACCCATCAATCGGATCCTTAAACCCAGACTCTATCCACTCCTGCTGTCAACAGTCAACATGGTATCCAACGACACCATCAACCAGATAGTCCGCCAGCATACTAAAGTGCGTGGGTATACAATGAACGGATTTCGGACGACTTCCTCATCCAGGGTAACCTCATTTTACTCCGCGAAAATGTGCTCGACGATATACAATAACAACAGACCCTTCGGCGGAGACTCTTTAGAAAGAAATCTCTCCGCAGTCCTTTTACCTCATTCAAGAATTCCGCAATACGAATTTCAACCCTGTATGTCGACTATAGACATAGAACTACCCAATATTGAATTGAACTCTGGCATGTTCAGGAAAATCAGAAAATTGGTTCCCTCCTGGACAAAGCAACCCAGCAAACCACGATGCATCCTGAAAAGCCCGAGAAGGGGGCATCATTTAGGAGCTACATTTTTAAATCGCTGAAAATTGAGCCCCAGTCTGAGCTCGTACTGATGGTCCTGGATTTTCTTTGATTTGCTCCGACATTGCTAACCAATCAACCGTTGGGAAAAAGGGGCTAATTAAACTGCTCGGTGACATTTGGATAAACTAATTTCCGATCTGTGGAAATAGATCCATTTAGTAGCTGTGAAGATGATAAGGGTAGAGCCGAATATTTCCAGGATATTTGCGGCAATATTTGTCCTACCAAACTTGGGTATTACCAACTCTTCGTGATAGCGTTGCTTGTAAATAATAGATTTGCCTACACCAGCTAATTGGGCTATGATGCCATGGAGATCAAATTTCACTTCGATGCAACCTGTTACTAATTTGAAAATCGGAAAAGCAAATTTTCGGAAAACGTTTAATTAATTTGGGAACTTTCCAGCAGCCTAGATACCACCATCCAACTCGAACATTCATTCCACTCCTGTAAGAGCGTTTTAAAGGTTAATTAACGCACCCCTACCAGCCTCACACAGTCAACATTTGACGAGAACTGGTTCAACGCTCCCGAATGACAAGCCCAATTGTATCACACAAAGCCACTAGGTGGGAAGCGCCGAAAGCTTTCATGCTTCGGCAGCGAATTATCTCGTTATCTGCCACCATCTATGTTCCGAAATCTCCTCGATTTTCCGGCGAATAATTGGATTTGATCACATCATCGCATATGTTGCATTCATTAATAACGATGATGAGGATACATGGATGCTGCATGCATCATGCACTCGCATGTTGTTGGCGAAATGTACATGTGTACAAAATCAGGGACTGTGACAGTTCATGGTGCCAGGCGCAACTGCTCGTCCCTGGGAACGTCCTAGAAGAGTTGTTAATCGAACATTGTTTGCAAGTTTCCTTTTCACAAACGATGTTCGGTACACATTGTACTCTAGGCATGAATTTTAACTGCTCGTTCTAGTCATTCGGGTTCTGCTCCACCCCTCCTGGTTCTTCCTTCAGCCGAGGACGAACCCATGCAAGCAGCATATTTCTGATGCACTTGAACATTTTAAATGGAACGGCATATTTCAGGAATAAATCAATCTCAAGTCAACAATACCTAAATGGAGCCTTTTCGCCATTGTTCAAAATCGAGTCCAAGAGGCCTTTGTATAGCTAAATGGCCTCCTTCTGTTGGCACAAGCCTGCCTGGCTGAAAAAGTAATTTGATGTGCATTAAATCCTTGCTATTAAGATGCGAATTGCATGAGCAAGCTTTGTCCTGGCGAATTTAAATGGATTTTTTATTGCTTTATGTGCAATCGGGGTCAGAAATTGGCAATTTGGACGGAACTGGTCGTGGGTTTGAAATTAGCCATTACTGGGAGGAGCACGTGAAGATGCTTTCGAATATTCTGGACACGTTTGAAGGGTTGCGTTTTATTTGTTTTTCCGGTCTTCCTCTCACATAGGATATTTTGTGTTGACCTTTCAAGCTACCTCACGTCGGAATGTGCGAAGTAACAGAAACTTTGGGATGGAGGCCCAGAAGTCATACATTTGAAACTAAAAGCTAATGCCGAGTATGCTTTATGCAAGAAAAGTAAAAGTGAAATCACTGTCAATTTACGCCAAGGGGGAGCATCCTAAAACATATATCTTATATCTGGCCCTACGTCTAACGTCCGTGATGGAACCATGCATCGAATTATCACGGGGACGACAATGAGTACCCTCGGACATCACTTAGGTACCTTCGTCTAAGAAGGCCGGACAGCTGCATATAAAGTGCAGGGCCATCTCCTCCTCTTCCTCACATTGGCTACATATAGCCCTTGTTGTCCTTAAAAACAAAAATGTCTCTCTAATCCTGGGTTCTTCTATAAAGATTTTCGGTTGCGAACAGGGGTAGGTTTGAAGTAGACTAGGTCGTCAGATGCCGAAAAGTGGTTCTGACTCCACCATCAATACTGATAGGCTGGATTGTTACGCCTGTAACGGGCAGCCGTTTCCAAATTGAAGTCGTATTCACCATCTCATCATGTGTAGCCAGTGGTCAGCATCCCTAAGGAGCTCAAAGTCTGTATCTACTTCGTAATGAGGGCTGATGCCAACCATACGAGGCAGAAGACCTGGAACGTGGAGATCACTGGCATACACAGGACGTTGAGAGCAAGCCACAAGACCGTCTTCTTAAACAGGTTTTTCTGCAAGGGGGTAGACATCACTGGAAGGAAGAGGGTGGGCATCGGAGGGTCTTTGTCAGCTTCGAGCAATAATCGTGCTGGCAGAAACGTTGACAACTAAAGGTGCGAGCTGTGCGCCCGGAAAACATGACAATCGAAAAGAGCGCGAGCGGCATATGGTCGGCCAGGGAGCGGGACCCGTCGCCAAGCACGGAGCATATTGGCAAGAATGCTACTTGAATTCTCGTATCTTAATAACATATCTTAATTTAATAAACGGAAAACTAAAATATTTTAAAGTATTATGTATGTATTAGTTAGCACCGGTGAGTGACTATAAAGCGGTGTATAATTTCTACAACCTTACCAAATTCTGCCACTTCCATACCGCTGGAAATATCCCCTCGTGCATGCACGCTTCGAACAACTCAGCGAACATGTCCGGTCTGGATTTCACACAAGCTTAAGGGCCTTATTCGGTACTCCGTCCAGTCCTGGAGCTTTATTGTTTCCTATTCTACCGCAAATATCCAACAGCACGTCTCTGGTGACTGGCGGAATTTCCGCCACATTCAGAGGTGGTTGGAATGTATCGGTGCTCTCCTCTTGCTGGGGGAATAACTCCTGGATGATTTTCAGCAAGAGGGTGGCACACGTGATTTGCGGAGATGAACGGCCTCTGAATCGTCCCATTACGATTCTGTAGACACCGCCCCACGGGTTTATGTTCGCTTCTGAGCAGAGCTCTTTAAAGCATTCCCTCTTGCTTCGCTGGATAGGTAGCTTGAGGTTTTTGCGGGCTGCATTATAGGCGCGCACTTTTTACCCCTGATCGATTCTTCCTACCGTCCTCTGAGCCGCTCTTCTCGCTCGGTGGCAGGCTGATCGAAGACCAGCCAGTTCACCATTCCACCAGTAGTTTGGTCTCCTACTGGGGAATGAGCACCACCTATGCATGGACGCGTCACATGCTTTGGCGATGCATTGGGCCACATGGATGGGTCTTTCTGTAGAGGCGCCTACTTTATGAGGTTGATCTAACCACACTTCTATGAAGGATCTGCTCATCCAAAGATTTTGCAGACTACCTGAAATCTTTCTCGGTTTCGGGCATGATAGGTCTTTGCCCTGTGGCTGTCTCAAAGAAGATCGCCTGGGGATCGCTGTGGGTGTAACGTTCGCTGACACTCCAGGACATACCACGCGCCAGCGCAGAGCTTGCAGAGGTCAGGTCTACAACTGAACCTGACCAGCACATTCGTTAGCCAAAACTATGTCCATCTGCGCAAAAGCTTCTAATAAACGGTGCCCCCTGGCATTTGATTCTCTGCTACCCCACTCAAGGGCCCAAGCGTTGAAATCATCAGCAATCACCTTTGGACTTCGTCCCCTTGCCTCGAGAACAAGATTACCAAGCATTTCCTCGAATTCAGACAGTATCAGACTTGGTGGGGCGTAGCAGCTGTATACGTATACACTACCTATTTTTGCTCACACAAAGCCACTGGCTGCCTGACTTGCAGTACATTATATGGCCTGTCGACCGCAAGCCCATATCGTCGCTCCGTCAGTCGAATCTGTGACCCATATGCCACTGAGACGGTTTCTGTACGGTTCACTTATGATGGCGATTATTGGATTTTATTGGTCATTTTGACCGCAGCGATGCGCCAGAGGGAGGGTCTTTTGAAACTACAATGCAGGATAGGGGTCGCAAGTTTAATCCCCTGACTTCCCCGCCAATAATCTATGATTCTTGTATGAGGTATATACATGACTTGCTGCCATTGATCCGTCGACTGATAAATTGAGTCGCCACAAGTTTCATAATATCCGGTTCAGGAACGCCGATTGTAAGGAATGTTCCCGACCAACCGGCTCTTTCTAATGCTTTTTTGCTTACCAGCATCCACGTGGAGGTGTTGAGGTCATTCTGGATACCGAGTTGTTTCAGGACCTCAGCACCACTACGCTCCCGTTCTGGAAGCCAGAGAAAGCACTTTTTAAACCTACCGCCCAGCTTAGAGACTCTCTTCAGGGTCAGTTGCACGCCCTCCCATACATCATTATAGGGCCCATACACTATCAAACAAATTGAGCAACAGCGCGATGCACAACGTTGCGTTGTGCAATTATATTTCTCATAATCTAGTAAAATTTATATAAACATTAACTCATCAAGTGCCGTTGTATAATATAAATAAATCACACAATTAAGGGACGCAATACCTCCTAAGCAAAGGTTGTCAACCCCACCCCCGGAGTGGGTTAGGAGTTAATGGAGGGGAAGGGCAACCGCGCGAATGCGGGCGGGAGTGGAGGGGAAGGAGTTAGGCCACACATCATGACGGTCACTACCCTATGAATAAGTTTATTTATGATGGGAAAATTGCCCCCTTTTTGGGGCGTTGTAACTTTTTACCGACCTTTATCGGGTTGATTGGGTTTTTAGCACTTATCGAAAGGCAAGACCCTTTTCTTCCTTTAAAATATCCTCTTTACCCTCTCATTCTCCGAGAGTGGTAAACACACCTCTACCATAGTAGTATCAAAATACATCCCCGTACCGACCGTCATAACTTTTTAAGGGGGGAAGGGGTGTAAGTCAGGATTTTTCAACGGGGTTTGAAAGAGAGCGAGGGAGAGAGAGAGACTTCCTTAATACTGTCCTCCACCACTGCTAACGTTTTGACGTGAATACAGTCCTATTTCGAGGAGCTAGGGTGTTTAAGAGGGCCGTGATTGCCGTATTCCCTTAACGAGACTAGAAAGATGGAGGCCTCTCTCTTTCTTCTACATATCCTCCCCATCCAGTCTCCCCCAGGGGATACTACTGAAAATTGAAACTTCGCCGAGTTTCGATCGGGTTTGAAGAGGAAGTATGTCTCCCTTCCCTTTCATAAGCTTTACATCTATGCGGGGATGTACTTCAAAATTCAACCTCTGTAGCAATTATAACTCAGCCGTCAGCTGACAAATATTACCCAACGAAGGCAACACGCCCTTATACAATCCAATGCGTTACGCAAGCGTATCCTGTGTTTGAAGGACTCCAAATATGTTTGAAATTTTTCAACCATTTGCAAACATTGGCTCCGCAATTTGTTTGATAGTGTATCATCATCATCAACGGCGCAACAACCGGTATCCGGTCTAGGCCTGCCTTAATAAGGAACTCCAGACACCCCGGGTTTGCCCCGAGGTCCACCAATTCGACATCTCTAAAAGCTGTCTGGTGTCCTGACCTACGCCATTGCTCCATATTAGACAGGATCTGCCCCGTCTTCTTTTTCTACCATAGATATTGCCCTTATTGACTTTCCGGGCGGGGTCATCCTCATCCATACCGACTAAGTAACCCGCCCATCGTAACCTATTGAGCCGGATTTTATCCACAACCGGACGGTCATGGTGTCGCTCATAGATTTCGTCGTTATGTAGGCTACGGAATCGTCCATCCTCATGTAGGGGGCCAAAAATTCTTCGGAGGATTCTTCTCTCGAACGCGGCCAAGAGTTCGCAATTCTTCCTGCTAAGAACCCAAGTCTCCGAGGAATACGTGAGGACTGGCAAGATCATTGTCTTGTGCAGTAAGAGCTTTGACCCTATGGTCAGACGTTTTGAGCGGAACAGTTTTTGTAAGCTGAAATAGGCTCTGCTGACTGGCAACAACCGTGCGCGGATTTCATCATCGTAGCTGTTATCGGTTGTGATTTTCGACCCCAGATAGGAGAAATTATCTACGGTCTCAAAGTTGTATTCTCCTATCTTTATTCTTCCCGTTTGACCAATGCGGTTTGATGTTGTTGGTTGGTTGGTTTTCGGCGCTGAGGTTGCCACCATATACTTTGTTTCGCCTTCATTGATGTGCAGCCCAAGATCTCGCGCCGCCTGCTCGATCTGTCGTCGTCTCTTTCGATGATGTCGATATCGTCAGCATAGGGCAGTAGTTGGGTGGACTTAAAGAGGATCGTACCTCTTCAGTTTTCCTCAGCATCACGGATCGCTTTTGCGAGGGCCAGATTAAAGAGGACGCATGATAGGGCATTCCCTTGTCGTAGACCTTAGTAGATGTCGAATGGTCTTGGGAGTGATCCTTCTGCTTTTATCTGGTTTCGCACATTGGTTAGGATCAGCCTAGTCAGTCTTATCAATTTCGTCGGGATATCGAATTTTCTCATGGTCGTGAACTCGGCAGGATGAGCATTGTAGTGTATAAGGCTTCATTCGGTTGGCTTGTTGGTAAAACTTCTGTGCCTGGTGTCGTTGCTCCCTGTACTTTTCGGGTTCGCAGACTTTTTGATTCTGCTAGGCTTCCTTTTTCCGTTTGTGAAGTCGCTTCTCCGCTCTACGGAGTTCGTGATAGATCTCTGCGCGTGCCCGCGTTCTTTGAGAATACAACATTACTCGGTATCCAGCATTCTTCCGTTCCGTTGCTAGCTTACATTCATCGTCAAACCAGCCGTTCCGATTCCGTTTGCGGCTGGGGCCAAGTATCTTTGTAGCCGTATCAATGATAACGTTTTTCAGGTGGTTGTGAAGATCATTTTTTGATGCTTCATCTTGAGGACCGCTATTGACAGCGGTTATTGCGGCATCCATTTCCCCCTTACAGGTGTCGCGGAGGGCTCTGTTGTGGATGGCTTCAATATTCACTCTCACCTGATTGTCAGAGGGGATTGTAGGTGGTGTCGTAATTCGAGCTCGGAGCACCATGCCAACGAGCTTGTGGTCCGAGTCTGTATTGACCCCCCTATATGTTCTGACATTCGTCAAGGCTGAGAGGTGGCAGTGTTCAATCAGCATGTGGTCAATTTGGTTGAAAGTGGCCCCGCTTCGAGACGCTCACGTATGTTTGTGAGCTGCTTTCCGCGCAAACCAGGTGCTTCCAACAATCATTTCGTGTGATACTGCTAACTAGATAATGCGCAATCCGTTATCATTGGTATCCCTATGTAAGCTATGGGAGCCAACGTATCGCCTGAATACGGACTCCGTCCCTACTTGACTGTTGATATCTCCAAGTATGATTTTGATATCATACTTGGGACAGGTTTCGAGGGTCCGCTCAACTGCCTCGTAGAAAATATCCTTCTCCGACTCTGCAGTCTCCTCTGTAGGGGCGTGAACGTTTATGAGGCTTATATTTCTAAACTTGCTTCGCAAACGCAGAGTGCACATCTTTTCGCTTTTATGTTTAAGCCGATAACAGAAGGTTTCATTTTTTGGCTAACTAAGAAATCTACTCCGAGCAGGTGGTTTACTGGATGGCCACTATAAAATATGGTATAGAGGCTCTTCTCCAGGAAACCGGTCCCTGTCAATCGCATCTCTTCTAACACTGTTACATCAGCCCTATATTGGGACAGGGTATCGGCTAGCTGCTCAGTAGCATTGGTCTGTAAAAGGAGCGCGCGTTCCATGAGAAAAATCGTTAATCCGTTGTCGTTACCGGGTTCATCGTTGTAAGATCCATCCTGCCCGAGGCTCCTTTCGTGGTTTCGTAACATCGGTGTTCCGTGTAGGGTTGTCAGCCCTACCCAACCCCCAACCTGGAGGACCAGTTGGTACATTTTGTCCCGTTTTTAGGTGCGGGAGACTCGGCTTCATCCTTCTCCGTCTGCAGTTTTGCATAAAGAAGGACTCCCAGCGATCACCAAGTGGAGGTGGAGATAGGGTTTGGTAATAGAGCTGTTGGTGTTGGTTCAGCAGGCGTTTCCCAGGTTTTTTGCTCCATCGTGGGTACCAATCCACGTTTCGCCTTGGGCGCTATACTACCATTTGACCGTTTTACGATGCTGGGAGTTTATTTGGCACGTCATCTTCAGATGAAGTTTCTTTGGACTGCACGTTTGTTTCAATGGCTTGGAGAGCCGACACTTTTTTGTCCGCAACCTCCGGTTGTGGAAAGCCGATAGTAGGGAAATTTCCCCGCCTATCGCTTTTTTCTTTCGGTTTTGCTGCTTGTTAGTAACCAGGTGGAGGTCTTGAGGTTATTGAGGATACTGGACTGTTCCAGGACCTCCGTAACGCTACGCTTTTCGTCTGGAAGACAGAGAAAGCGCATTATGACCCCTTCGCTCTGGGACACTCGTTCGTACCTTCATCGGCGAAGCTTAACCGCCGACCGTCTCCGCTTTGGTTTGCCTTTAACCGCATATGCCTCAGACTACCCTTCCTCCTCAATATTGTAGTTTGTCCAGAGTCAGTTTACCTGAAGGTGGCTTGTCCGAAGGCATTGTTTTACCCAAATGCTGACATTAACTTCAGCAGGAGGCGCCGTCGACTGGAGTCCGTGGTCAAGAGTGCTGACAGAAGGGGTTTATTTTGGTTGGTCCGCTAGAGACTGGGCGGCAAATGAATTGGTTCCCACTCGAATAAGTGAAAAATATGAGTTTAGACTAGGGTCCTCTATCGCCGAGTTCAGAGTGGTACACGGATTTTCGGTGCCCTAAAAACGATTATTTTGTTTATTGACGCTCATGTTACATTTTTATGAGAAATTGTCCTCCTCTTCGTTGAGATTCAGGTTAGCCTGAGCGTAGGTTAGACGCGTTTGGCCGTCAATAGCTAACAGCTGATGCCCTGTCTGCACTTTGTAAGGGAACATCTTCAAATCTACTACCAAAATTCTGCGTAGGAACCGCCTGCTAATACCCAATTGGGTGACACGTCGTCTGGTCGATGTTCCGGGCTCCTCTTAGACATCTTCGGCAGCAGCAGGGATATTCTCAGCAGAATGACTGCTCTGGGGCCGACCAGCCTTCGGAACATCTCGTGTTGCTCCTGTCGCGTCAAGGGGAGTGATCAAACGCCGCATTGTGTGTCCAATTGGTGTCGGACGGCCAAGAAAATTGCGTTGAAATTTATCCTGCGCCAATACAGCTAACGAATTGTTGCGCAAAAAAATGGAAGCAATTATTTCGCGTTCTCGGCTTCTCGATTTGTATTCTGACTTTAGTTACTTCATAGATGTCAAAACCGATTGACTGACTGACAATTGGCCCCATTTCCAAAAGTTATAGTGTTTTCCAATAGAGTGATTACTTTTACCCCACCTTGTAGTTGCCTGCCAAGGCCTTTGTTTTACCATTGAAGATAAGTCGATCTCGACGGAGCCCCTTTTTGCCAAAGCTAGTTGAAACTGGTCCGGTCTCAGAGTTTACCATTCGGGGGCACATCCTAACCCTGTTTCAGTGTTCGCTACGGTAGTGACACCTTGGCTTGAGGTTTTGATTACCGCTTAGTTTCAGGTGTCACCTTTGGTTCCTCAGTGGGTCTTCCTTACTGAGCTTCCTCACCACGACACGGTAATCGTCGAGGGAGACCCTTACGCGATACACCTTTTTGTTTCTTTTTTTTTTTGGGCACTGACTGGTTACCTGGGTTCTCCCCCGCCCCCTCCTCTTTTTTCCGAATTCTTTTATATCTCTTATATCACATCAGCGGGTATACGGTTAGGTACCACCAGTGTGGACTGCATTAACTTTGAAGGAGTACTTTTATGGCTTAGCGAGGATTCTTTCTTATCGTTCTGCAACTTATTGTACAGAACTCTGATGGCTCTCCAAATACCCTTAATTACTTAGTGCACCTTGTACTTGTTTTTTTTTGGTAAATTTTGAGGGCTCAACCATGCTAGTGAAGGATGGATCTTCTGCGTCAGATTTCTTTCCGTCCACCTCTTTCTGTGCCAGAGGGGCCACTATTCCTGTTTCTCCTCTTACCGCCCTAAATATCGGAGGAGATCTTATAATCATTGAGCTTCTCTCGAACGAATTAAGCTATCGACCCTCAGAAGGCGTTTGCGGCGCCCTACGCCGGGGTGCGGTTGTCACATATGCGGAAGGGAGGGGCGATATAATTTTTCTTCCGAATATAAGCATGTGGGGTATCAAATGAAAGGTTTCGAGTAGTACTTTCCGAAACAGGTTTTTACTTTAACATCGGATGCAAGTCGAAAGAGTTGATGGGGAAGTTTTTGATTCCAGTGGGGATGGGTGATTTTTCTTGCTCGTTTTCTGTTCCTCGAGGCCTCTTTGCGTGCTATTTTCTATGATTTTAGTCTCTCGGAATGAAATGTGTACTCGCCTTGAACTGTAGCGTCCGGAAGTTCTGTTTATTTTAAATCAATTCACATTTCATTAATCATCAAACAATTTGGGCAAAACAAACTTGAAACAAACTTTTGTTTGGGAAGTTATTTGTTTGAAGCTTTCAGGCTTCTGTTCAAATTACATTTTCCAACGAAATTTATAAATTGCGTGCCTGACTGATCAATATGGTTGAATCCAAACAGAAATTATTACGGCCCCCTCCCCCATCCAGTTAAATATTCCATGCTCCCTCGGACTCAAAGTGGAAAATTAGCCCAAAATAATCTCTCTAATAGTCTGAAATATTTCCGAGAATTCTTCCTCATATCCATTGCTAATTACTGAACAAGCTGACCCCAATAACACACGCAACGTATTCATCAGCATCCTTCCGAGAAGTATACTCCGCCAGCAATAAAACATGACCACGATAACAAAGAGCCTCTAACTGAAATTCAGATTGAATTCAGACAATTTGCGGTAACCGTAATGTCGGCAACAGTGAAAAACTGCATCATTACAGTTGCTTTTCCGACCCTGCTCTATCTTTCTCCTTGAAAACGGAAAGTCGAAAAACAGATGCCAAACCATAAAAAGGGAAAAGTTAATTCAACATTGTAGGCTTCATTCGGCCGCAAACCGTACAGGCAACTGTTTTCCTGGGGATATCCGAAAAAGAAAATGAGGAAAGTTTTTGATGAAACCACCCGCGAAAATGTTTTAATAAAGACACCGAAATCTGGGTGTTATACAAAACCGGTAATGGTACTCTGATGGAACCACAAAAGAGTACTATCAGGAGCAGCTTACATCCTGTGGATTCCCTCCCCCCTCCACTCCAGCCTGAAGTACCTTTGCAGCCTAGCTTAGTACTCTTGAAAGTTGTTATCTAGTTATTTCGCATTTTCCGTGAGAGACAGAGATGAGTTGGGTACGAGTCTGATGAGAATATATGCCTGGGCTGCAAGGATAAAAGTGAAAGTAGTCCAATTTTCTCGGGGGATATGTTGATTGGAATTTTCCCTTTTTTCTTGTTCGCTCCCTCAATGAAAATTGAATGGACTGGAGTTGTTATTTCCCGGAATTAGTGTTGATGGTAATCGAGGGGCAAATCTCGTTTGTCTTGTTGTTAATGGATTATTTATAAATGATCTTGTAAATGATAGCTGGGAAAGTTGTAAAGAAAAGCCAAACAGATTTCAAGGATTCAGGACTATTAGTCTTGATGATGTTCAGCAGAGTTCGTCCTGTTGAGGGCACCTCTCGGGGAGCGATTTAAAAGCCTCGAAACGCCTCTCCAAAAATAATAGTTGGCTTTGTAGTCCTTGGGACCATTTTTCATCTTTATAGCCATCTCCGTGAAATCTTTCATTGTGATTGAATCAAAAGAAGGATTGCGAAATAATAAAGGACGATTCAGGGTGTGAGCCATATGCATCCATTAATCTTGGCACAATGATATCAGTAGCCTCTCGGAGCACTCCCACAAGTCGCTAGTGTTGAATGGTCAGTGAATAAAAATTCCCATGTCGCCATATGGTCCATATGTGGACGTTCACTAATTCATATTGTGCTCACCCTTCGAACCCGGAGGTGGACGGATACATTTCCACTGGCAAAATGTGAACTAGAAAAGCGAAAAGCTTACAGACGACTGACTGACTGGCCACCCACTGTTTTGAACTTATGTCCTTTTTCAGTCATAAATTTTCCTTTTTGAAGATTTACGAGTCCGATCTGTATTAGTGTCCGGGCAGGTCGCTTTGAAATGATGACTCCAGGGGCCGAGGTCCTTTTAATGTTTGCACGACACTGAACGAGTTTTATTGTTTTAAAGGGACTTTTGAGCTGGATTGTTTGTTTGGATCGATGCTTGTAAGGAGCCTCTTGGAAAAGAATTATCCGAAAGAAGGTTAGAGTTGTTCTGCCGGCAATAACTCCTGAAATATGGTGGAGTGTATTAGTAATTGAATGAAGTGATTTTTATTGCCATTGACTCTTGAAGGATAATACAATTGTTAAGCATGAGGTCCTCCAAATGGAACGACGAAGAGTAGACAAACTCCTCCGCATTTTTCTAATGGAGACACCTAATAACATCTTTTCCAATTTCGATGCCACTCAAACTTCATCAACTCTAAGGACTTCATAAAAATCGAGAAGTACCACCATTTCCCAACCAAACTGCAAGGACATCATGAAAATTCAAAAGATGCAAGCATTTTCCATTCACAGTCATTTGATTTTATCAGCAGCCAACCGAGTTAACTCTTTCCTTCTCTCCTAATATACAAGAGCTACTCCTATTTCTGTCTACAAACGAGTCCTCCGTTCGCCTTCATCTTTCCGATATTTGTTTAAAAAAGGACCCACACCTTCATTAAATTCTCATTTGATAAGTTATGTATTTTTCTCTTATGGGGATAGTGGAAATGGACAATTTTCCATATTGTGGATTCTTTGCAAAGCGATTTTTAATGTTTTTCATATCGTGCCCGCTCGTCCTTTTCAACGAAAAATTGGAATTTTTCAAAGAGGATACACTACGTTTTGAAGACTTAGGTAGGATGCATACACGTTTGTGCCTTCACTTGATGAGAATTTAAAAGATTTTTTCTTCCCGGAAGTGAGAAAGATAAAGAAGGACAAACAGAACTAAGATAAAATGATTCTGAATACTTTCAATAGTGATATTATTGGCTAAGTAATTTTCGTTGTAAAAATGTTGAAGGGTCGGGTTACCGAGTCCTAAATTTGAGGTTCTGCATTAAAATCACTTTTATGAACTTCTAAAATTAGGGGAAGGTTGGTATATCCAGCACTGTGATGCTCCGTTTTGGTGACACATACTTCAAAGACATTGTCTACTGCAAGAAGGATAAGATGAATAGTATCTAGCGGATTTAGCTCCCCGACTCTAAAACCAGAGATCTCTTCAAAGCTTCCAAAGAAATGTCGGCAGCCTGATTTATTCCTCCACTTCACAACTTTTACAGCGCAAATTTAAGGGTATACCGGGTATGCTGACACGGTATCCTAGGCGTCAGTGACCCAAGTACAACGGTTACAGCGGTAATCCTGTTCGAGTTCACGCTTGTCAGACGGAAAAGTGTTCGTGATCCGCGTCGAGTTTAGGAGGATCAGATCTGGCTGGTTGGTTAGATTTCGATAAATGGAGTCAATGTCTATCTAGGAGCGCAAGAAGATACAGTCTACGACTACCGAGCGACCGTCAAAAGAGAAACCTGATTAGTCCGTCAGTCTCTCCATTTCTATTAGTGACCTTATGCGCAAACTTATGATGTTACCGGCATGCGCCAGTAATTGTCGAGTTTCCCGGCGACCACCCCATTTTCGGAAGGCAGATCTAGACCGTGATCTAATCCTTTCTTCCGAACGTAGAGACAGTAGTTATTAGCACTGTCACTACCTATTCCAGTTGAGTGTTTGATGTGACTTTTTGGACTATATCGGTATGGCGGTCAATGTGTTCAGACATCCTGAATCCGAGTATCCCTCCAACCACTAAAACTGTAGCAGCTCGGTGCTAGCTTCTTCATCTTCCGGCAGTTGGCTTGGCGGGTGGTCATCAAGCTTAACTCTGCCAGCAACCGATTTAGCTTAGTTATTTCATTCACGGACATGTGCTTAATGAGCTGATCCTTCACCTTAAAGCAACTTTTTGTTAAGCTTGAATAATTGATAAATATAGGATTGTATATCGAAGGAAGTGGAACCAAAGTTCTGGTGGTAGCATTAGTACCGAGAATTGTAACGGGATGCAATGGCTCGCTACTGATATGGAGAAGCTGAAGAAGCTAAATTATTCTACAATGTGGAATCAAACGTTACAAATCAAAATGAACGATGAAACTGCGCCTATCTTTTGGCAGTTAAGTGACCCTACTTTAGTCTGCAAAAGGTCTTCTACTCAAAATGTTACCCTATAGAGTTGAAGCCGTTGCTGAGTAAGGCAGGTAAGCAGTCAGAATCTTTGAACCGCGGGTAGAAAATCCTCCGGATAATTTTCGGCCCCCGATAGGAAGACGACTCCAACGCCTTTGCAACAATGTGACTGTAGATGTGCGGTAAAGGACGGAACCATGCTCAACAGATTACGGGGGTGTGTAACAAAGGTCCATAGTGTACACAAAAATTGGGTATCGCATATCTTCTGCACTAAATTCTCATCGGTCCCGGTTCACTGAAACGTGCTTTAGTTTTTCACGCCTTACCAAAAAGCCTTTCCTCCTTCTCTAGTCTAACATTCTTCGCTATGTTTCAAAGTGTGATCTATCTACTGGCACTTTCGCTCTTTAATCTACATATCTGGTCCATATGCGAACGCTGCTGTTCGTTCGAGATTGTATCGGGCGAGAGTACGCCGTTGAAACACAAGGTACAGGTATAAGCGTAAGCTTAAAGATGTCAATCAGGTGATAGTCATCATCATCATCAACGGCGCAACAACCGGTATCCGGTCTAGGCCTGCCTTAATAAGGAACTCCAGACATCCCGGTTTTGCGCCGAGGTCTACCAATTTGATATCCCTAAAAGATGTCTGGCGTCCTGACCTACGCCATCGCTCCATCTTAGGCAGGGTCTGCCTCGTCTTCTTTTTCTACCATAGATATTGCCCTTATAGACTTTTCGGGTGGGATCATCCTCATCCATACGGATTAAGTGACCCGCCCACCGTAACCTATTGAGCCGGATTTTATCCACAACGGGACGGTCATGGTATCGCTCATGGCCCCCACAGAACAGTTCAGAGAGAATCTGGGTACTTTCAGATTTCAAGATTTTGGGCAGAATAGCGAAGGCAGATCAAACGCTGTTGATACGTTGAGTAACAGCAATTTTGGTGTCACCATGCGACCAGGTTAATTTAAGGAACAGTTTTGCGACCGCAGTGAACATGCAAATTCCACTTAAATTTTCGCACCAAAGATGGGTGCCTTTTTTCCGCACCTTAACCATGAACTTTTCCTTGTACTCGTTTTGAAATATTTCAGATTTTCAGCATTTATGGGTGGAAGTAGAAACTCTGGAAGGTTGCAGGAGCGGTTGAGAGTAATTCCACTGGGAGACCATCAAGTTCAGCGGGTTTTCCCAGGTATGTACGGTGATGGCCACGATTATTTAACTTTTTTTTGAGAAGAATGAAGCTTAACAGCAAAATGTAAAGCCTGCATTGCTGGAAGTGTTGCCGAAATTGGACGAAGCGAGCCTTATGAGTAGCCTGGATACCGTTGTCAAGAAGCACTCATAAGCCATTGAAGAAGATACAGGGTCGTAGCCGAAAAATAGGTTTGATCCCGAGGCATGGTACTTTTACGTTTTAGTCGCCTTTGTAACAAGCATGGAATGTGTCACTACATCAGCAGAATACCGAATACCGAAAAAAGATGCGATGGGAGTCGTCCGCAACCCAACCAGGTAAGACTGAACCTCCAATCCCACTTAGTAGACGGGTAAGGAAATAGTAACCCGACCATGCTCCTGATTCAGCCACGCATCACGGTGCGCGGTACACAGGAGCCACCTGGAAAGCTCCCGACTCTGTACTTGCGTAAGGCGCTCACGATAAACTTTCTTGCCAAGAGGGTCAACAAATACTTCTGCGCCGTGAAGCGGAGCAAACAGCGTTGAACTCATCAGGATACGTTGCCTGCTAGACCTAGGATTGCCATTAACTGAATTGAGGCCGAAACTCCAGCTGCTGATGTCTGTCTGCTTCTCCTTTGATTTGCTCAAAAAAGCTCATTTTTGAGGAAAGTGTCAGTCAAAACTGTTGGTTTTGGCTCGATTGCCGGTTCGCCAATCGATATTGGATGCAGGGTGGGAATTTTCCTTTTGGCTGGGATGACAGCTCCCATTTTTTCCAGCGCAAGGCAGAAACCACGAGGACTGCCTGGCCGAGTCAAGCATATAAAGTGGCCGGCATGCGGGGTTACCTTTACCTTTGCTGGTCAGCGCAAATTTTTCCACTTTTCAGCGAAAATAAAAAAATGCCCTCCTTTAGGCGAATGTTATATGCGTCAAATCTGGCTGTTGTTTGAACGCTAGTTTGTAATCCTCTGTGGGGATGCTATCGCGTCCTGGCACTTAGTCTTGTTTTGCAGTTTCAGGGAATAGAGCCCGTACAATATGGTAGATGCGCTCGGCCCTAAGTGAACAGCCCCGATTTTTCGGATTACTAATTTATAACCTAGTCTCCACGGGTTCCCATTCACCTTGTCGACCAGCGGCGAGCTTGGCTTTTGTTTATCGCAATGCTGAGTCTCCTTTTGGCTAATCTTTACTCTGTCATTGTGCTATATGCCCCGCAGGTTGTCATTATTAGGTTCATAACTGAATCTAAGACATTGTCAACTGCAGAGCCACCACCCCCAGGAATGACTTCCAGTGCAGCTTCAAACTTTTCGACAAATTTCCTGGTATTTACATTCGCGATGCTCCATGGTCAGAAAGAACACCGGGCTGGTGCACACCGTGAGATGACGTCAAACACTTCAAACGCGATGTACAGATAGTCGATACTTCGCGTTTGAAGTGGTTGACTTTACCTCTCGACGTGCATCAGCCCGGTACTTGCCTGGGAGTCTTCAAGAACTCACGATTAGCCCGGCGACCACACTAGTCATTCCCACACAATGGCTACGTCGGGAATGCTTCTCTAATAGGGCGGGGGCCGTAGCATAGGGGTGCATCCGGTGTTTAAACCTACGAGTGTTGTTCTCGCCGCCATTTTGAGAATTTGTATCCCTTTCGAGTCTGGGTGTGGTATGCCCCATTCTAGTGCCCTGACATTGTTGTCATCCACAACCGAGATCCGCCCCTTCGTACCCTAGAGTATCAAGCCTGAGTTGAAAGTAGTGTATCGCCTCATTCCGTGTCTGAGAGACACTGAAAAACGTTACACGTAAAACAACAAAACCGTCGCCTCGGTCTTAGGCAAGAACTCTTAGGTTGGTGCCGCCCCGAACGCAAATGGCAGCGGTGAAACGTCGGGGTACCATGAAGGTTAGTCCTTGTTTCAGCGCTTTTCACAGATGAGCACTAGATTCGCGTTGATCTCCCAAGCGATCTGGGTTAGCACCTCATGAGCGATTGCATTCCTGTGCATATTGATCTGTAGGATGCAGATTATACTAACCACTTCCTGGCTCTTTCCCGTTCTGCTCTGAACTCTGGACACCGCCCTGAGTCCGTATTTTTTCAGAAGGCTTTCATTAGACACATAGAGCGCAACTCTCCTTTTCGTTTCAATTATTCACTTTATGGTCTATCTGGCCGCATCAGCGCCGTATTGCCCTCTTGTCGGGTGTGCGGCAGGTTACTGATGGGTGCCCATCATCTAAACATCAGTAATATTTGGTTGGGCAGCCCAGATTTATATTCCATATATTACACAACCAATTCTGATTTTCTTCCTGTTAAGAAACTTCCTCGCGTAGTGCTCGGCAACTTTCACCCCAGTTAATTTTTTGACCTTGGGAGTTTGTAGAGGTAATATCGATCCGGGTGTTGGTTACCTCCGGCATTCACACTTGATGGCCTTTTTGACTTCGTTCTTTTCTGTGAGGCAGTCGAGATCTCGGATTTCCAGAGAGCAGGTAAGTTTTAGGCTAGAAACAAAAGCTTTCTCTGTCAGTAGTCCCCTTGAGCGCTTTACAGAACGTACCTTCATCTGTTGTCCTCGGGCTTAATTTGACTATAGTAGTCCATCACTCTTCGTTTTCCGAATGTAAGATGCATCCGCTCCGCTATCTTGATCCTACAACGGATTTAACTAGTTAGTTTTTAGTTTAGCTAAATGGGGGGAGCCGCAGCTCCGAGCACTCAGGCCATTATTAGGTCCATTGTACTATCCCCGTAAGTTGCCTATTCAATGGCTTCCCGCCTACGGCGTTCGCAGGCTTTAGCGAATCTGAGAACATTCTCAAGAGGCAGAGAGTGTGCAGATTCCTCATTGAAGAAAACCTTGCCAAGGTGTCTTCGTCTGCGATCTGAGGATGCCGGGCAGCTGCATAAAAAGTGCAGGGCTGCCTCCTCCTCCTCCTCACATTGGCTGCACACAGCCGAAACCATTCCATATGGTAGTGTCCCGTCAAAAGCCCTACTAGGGTTTTCATGTCCGCTTCTTAAGAGACAACAAAAATGCCGCTCTAGTGGCCCTAGGCTCCTTCACAAGGATTTTCGCTTGCCGGCCAGAGTCCAAATTTCTCCACTCGGTTGCGTGAATCTTTGCAATTTCACTCTTCAGAGTAGACTTGACAGTAGATGGTCGGATTCCAAGAGTTGGTTCTGGCTCCACCATTGTGGCCCCACCATTGTGGATCGGCGAGCTAGTCTGTCAGCCTCCTCATTGCCGGCGATGTTAGAGTGCCCCGGCAGCCACATCAGAAATGTTTCGTTCAGTCGGCCAAGTTTCAGCAGCACCTGATGACAACTCCATACCAACTGGCTTGATATGTTGTTGCCATTTAGTGCTGATAATGCCGCCCGACTGTCGGAACAGATTCGAATGGTGCGACCCCTCCATTTTGGTCGCAGACATTCTTCTGCTGCCAGTGAAATGGCATATATCTCCGCCTGGAATGTGATCGTCATTTTTCCGAGGGGTCGGGGCAGTTCTATAATCGGATTCTCCGAGAACACACCTGCACCCGATCCATCCTCCGTGACTGACCCGTCGGTGAAGATTATTAGGTCTGTAATCTGAAAAGACTCATGGCCACTTGTCCACCATTCTTCTCTTTCGGTGATTACGACAGTATATGTCTTTTCAAAGACGAATCTGGAAACCATATGATCGGTCGGTATCAGGGCTGCCGGATGTTTTCCAAGGAATTTCCGGATAGACGCATGCCCGTTGGATTGGCCGCCTTTCCACGCCCCAGTGGTATCGAGCCTATATGCGTCGTTGGCTGCTTTCCGTTTCACCTCCAAGTGAATGGGGGGTAAATTTAGGATAGCTTCAAGTACCGCAGTCGGCGTAGTACTCATTGCTCCAGTAATACTTAGGCAACCAAGTCTCTGAATCTGCGTTAGCAGCTTCCTGCTGTTAGCAAAGTTCAGTCTTGGCCACCAGACGATGCATGCATACATCAAAATGGGTTTTATTATGGATGTATACATCCAATATATCCGTTTAGGTGAAAGTCCTCAGGTCTTATCTATCGCATTCCTACAGCACCAGAGCAATCTGCAGGATTTCTGATATTGTTCCTGGATACGATGCTTCCACGTTAACTTGGAGTCGAAATGTACTCCTAAGTACTTGACTGTTTGTGCCAGCTGGATTTCCACCCCTGCTAAGGTGGGTAGCGTATAGCTGCCCCACCTGATGTTCCTAGTGAACATAACTAGTCCAGTCTTCCTAGCGTTCACCGTGAGTCCATTGCGGAGGCACCAGCTGCATGTAGAGTTGCATTCAAGCGGTCACATGCTGTGTCCGCAAACTCGCCGGTAATTATTACGGCTAGGTCGTCCGCAAATGCTTGCGCGAAGACTTTTTTGTCCTCCAGGAGCCACAGCAGGGTATCCATCACCAAGAGCCATAACAGTGGAGAGAGAACCCCTTCCTGTGGGCAGCCCCTGAGACATCCTGCTTCAATAGACTTCTGGCCGACCGATATGTGGATTTTTCTCCACTTTAGCATGTGAAGGATCCAACTGATTAGCAACGGTTCGATTCCATGCTGTCTTGCCGCATCACAAATTGCCGCGAATGAGGCATAATTGAAGACACCTTCGGTGTCCATGAATAGTCCTAAGGCGTATTCTTTTTCGGACATCGCCTTTTCAATTTTTGCCGTAAGTTCATGGAGTGCTGTCTCCGTGGATTTGCCTTTCTGGTAGGCGTGTTGCCTATGGTGAAGTGGCCACTTAGGAATGTGTGTGTCCCTCATGAACCGATCTACTAGTCTTTCTAGTCCTTTTAGCTGAAAGGACGTTAGGCTGATCGGTCGAAAGCTGTTTGCGTCTGTGTAGGTGAGTTTTCCTGGTTTGGGAATGAACAACACCTTCACATCACGCCATTTAATTGGCATATAAGCGTGTGGTAGGCATGCGCGATATATATTCCGAATATGTAGACCCATGGCATCCATTCCTTCTATTACTAGCGCAGGGATGATGCCATCCGGACCTGCAGACTTGTATCTATGGAACGAGTTAAATGGCTATTTTACTCGCTCCAGTGATACTACTTTGCATGCCAGATTCCAGTCTCTAGGTTGAGGGCTGTATGCACCTGTTGGCCCCGAGATTAGATTTTGGATGCTGCCTGGGAAGTATACTTCAAGCAAATGATTTGCCATTTCTTCATCGCTTTCTGTGTACTTCCCATTCTGTAAACGTAAATAACCCAGTTTCTGGCTACGTTCTTTAACCAGAATCCGCTTCAGCTTTGAGGTTGCCTCAAGAGAGTTAGTCTCGTCGCAAAAGCGTCTCCAAGATGATCGTTTAGCCGATCTTATGCTCTTCCTTAGAGCCTTCTGCGCCTCTTTATAGCGATTCCAGCTAGTGCTTGATTCACCCTTCAGAGCACGATTGAGGAGCATCCTTGTCGTTCTCCTCTGTTTTGCCAAATCCGAGTTCCACCATGGTGTTTTACCCTTCTTTGACATCTTGAGTGGACAGCTTTCTTCGAAAGCTTCTCTCATGCTAGTTGTGATCATATGGGTTGTCTTCTCAATTCCAGTAATGGATTTGATGCGCTTCCCAGGGATCATGATTCGGGTGCTCAATTCTGTTTGATACATTACCCAATCTGTCTTCCTCGGATTCCGAAATGGAGTGGGTGGAGGTGGATCCATGCCCATAATGAAATCAATGCGTCTGTGATCCGAGAGTGTGATATCGTTTGATACTCTCCACTCTCCGATCAGAGCCGCGATGTCAGGAGATGCCACCGTGATGTCGATGACCTCTCGCCTGACCACGTTGAAAAAAGTGGGTTCATTACCCAAATTAAGGATCTGAAAATCGGTTCCTACTTAATACTCCAGTAGTCTCGATCCTCTTGCATTGATGTTCGAACTTCCCCAGCATATGTGGTGAGCGTTGACATCACATCCTGCTATTACCCCCATGCCTCTACTTTTGGCATATTGGATAGCTCTGATGAATGTTCCACTGGGAACGTCTTCTGCGTCGTATGGGAAATATGCAGAGCACCATAGTATCTCTTTATCTCCCTGTTGACTTTTTATGGTTAGCTTACCCGATGTGGTGTCGCCATCACATAGGTCGTTAACCAGGTTAGCCTGGAAGTCTTTGGAGACTACCATGCAGGTGCGGGGTCGATCGCTTCCATTGGCATACAATAGGTCAGCATGTTGGAAGTTTAGGCCCCTGACTACCCCACCAACAACCCACGGTTCTGTCTTGCAGGTATTTATCCGACGACTGATAAGTGCAGTGGCCGCTTTACAATGCTGCAAACGATGTGTAGATAGTTGATACATCGCGTTTGAAGTGGTTGACTTCACCTCTCGGCGTGCACCAGCCCGGTACTTGCCGGGGAGTTTTCAAGAACTCACTATTAACCCAGCGACGAGACTAGTCATTCCCACGCAATGGCTACGTCGGTGTAGGCGCCGTAGCATAGGGGTGCATCCGGTGTTTAAACCTACGAGTGTTGTTCTCGCCGCCATTTCGAGAATTTGTATCCCTTTCGAGTCTGGGTGAGGTATTCCCCATGCTAGTGCCCTGAGATTGAAGTCATCCACGACCGAGATCCGCCCCTTCGTATCCTAGAGTATTAAGCCTGAGTCGATAGTAGTGTATCGCCTCATTCCGTGTTTGAGAGACACTGAAAAACGTTACAGGTAAACACCGAATCCAGACAAAACCGCCTGGGTCTTGCGCAAGAATTCCTTGTTTGTTGCCGTCCCGAACGCAAATGGCAGCGGTGATATGTCGGGGTACCATGTAGCTTGGTCCTTCTTTCAGCGCTCTTCACAGATGAGCACTAGATTCGCGTTGATCTCCCAAGCGACCTGCGGTAGCACCTCATGAACGGTTGTACTCCTGTGCATATTGATCTGTAAGATGCAGATCATATTAACCGCTTCCTGACTCTTTCCCGTTCTGTTTCGCGTTTGCGGAACGCTTTCATTAGATACATAGAGCGCAACTCTCCATTTGTTGCAATTACTTACTTTATGGTCTATCAGGCCGCATCAGAGCCGTATCGCCCTCTTGTCAGGTGTGCGACAGGTTACTGATGGGTGCTCATCATCTAAACCTCAGTAATATTTGGTTGGACAGCCCAGATTTATATCCCATATATTATCCAACCAATTCTAATTTTCTTTCTGTTAAGAAACTTCCTCACGTAGTGCTCGGCAACTTTCACCCCAGCTATTTTTTAGCCTTAGGAGTTCGTTGAGGTAATATCGATCCGCGTGTTGGTTACCTCCGGCATTCACACTTGATGGCCTCTTTGACTTCGTTCTTTTCTGTGTGGCAGTCAAGATCTCGGATTTCCAGAGAGCAGGTAAGTTTTAGGCTAGAAACAGAAGCTTTTTCTGTCAGTAGCCCCTTGAGCGCTTTACGGAACGTACCTTTATCTGGGGGCTTAATTTGACTATAGTAGTCCCTCACCCTTCGTTTTCCGAATGTAAGATGCATCCGCTCCGCTATCTTGATCCTACAATGGATTTAACTAAGGAGGTCCGGCAATGTGTTACCTTCCGTTGGCGTAGTAAGCCGAGGTGGCGGTCTAGTCCTCCTTCACCTCCCCAACTTTTCTTTGGTGCTCCACCCTTTGTGTCCGCCTTAATTTTGGGCAGATGGGTTTTCTGACAACTCTTGTCCCTCTTCTCGTTTTCCTAAGTGGAGAGTACCTGAACGAGGTTTTCTTCGGATATCTTTTCTTTTGATTTTTCTCCAGTCCGCTCTGCGCTATCTGTGACCCGTTTGGCATTCGCGGTGTTTCCATGGTTTGGAGGGGGGAGGGAGGGGTTTGGTTTCTGCTTTTGGTGCATGTCTCTATGTCCACATGTAATATGAAATTTGGTTCAAGAGCGTTTCCAATTCCATAAGCCCGTTTTCGTGCCTTTATTGACGTTTTTCTGAAGGACCGCATGCACTTCACAGCTGTCGTGCATTTCCTGACAAGCGTGTCCTCTGCGGCTATCGCAAGAACATTCGACTGCAACTCGGCTCATATTCGAAGCCATCTTGTCAGTTTCAGCAATTTCCACTGTGCCTCTTTCCGCAACAACAGCGCTTTGTGAACGGAAACCCAGAGAGTGTTGGCGTCTCCATCTCCGCTGCCGCATCGTTTTGCAAGTCTTTTCTGTATGTGCGCACCTCTGGTGCGTTTTTCGCTGGGCGTTGAAACGAGCGATGCACTTTTGGTTGCACTCAAATGTGGCCTTCTCTTCCTCCGTTCCTCACTTATGTCGCTTTCATTGTCCACTGAAGTTTTTATGAGCGCATCGTGTGCTAGGAAGTGGGCCTCAAAAGTCAGAAATGGATATGCTGTCGAGGATAAAGCCCCTACCCCAGTTCTTAGAGGTCTGATCTACGCTTAGCTGACGGATGGATCGACGCTCACTCGGAGTAACGCCGTCTACTAATACCGATTCCGTGCACATTACCCGACCAGGGTCGCGAAGGGGCTAACTGCTGATACACGCTCAATTACTACCTTCGTAGAACTAGGCTCACAGCATACCATCTACATCGATAAGAAATTGTGAACCGCCGCGAGGACTCTTAGTGTATCCCGACGTGTATTGGCAGTTCGCTCCTCACCGTGAAACTTTCTTGGAAGTTCTAACCTTCTTGCTCAGGCACCTCAAAGGCTCCACTCCCCGTATTATAAGGACCCTTTAAGGATCGCTGATAACCCCTGAGAATTTGGACCGCTTATAACGGGCAATAATAACGGACACATCAGAGTGACAGGAATTCTTTGGGAATAAGGAGCTGGATGATATTAGCGAAAGATCAGGCGTTTGCAATTAAGGATATTTTAGAGCTTTAAGCCAATCTTGGGTTCAAATTCCTTGGTGAAGACTTTATTTTTATTTCAGTTAGAGTATGGAGAAATGAGGAGGGGGTGGAATGTGACGCATTGGCTACAGATATCCAAACTCACTATCCCAATTATCTTTTGATGTTTGTCCTTCCTTCTGAAGGGATACTGAGGATGCTGCTTTTTAAAACGCTAACTGAAAAAGCAAATGGAAATGAAGACCATAAAATTTTCATTTACTTTTCCGTGTTCCTGTACCATCTCCTCTCAGTTGAAAGTAGATTAAATTTTTTTTGTGAAATCCAATCACTGAAAGGACATTTCCAACAACAGAGAAAACTCGTGCTGCCAATTATCTAACAACGCAAAGAAAGTTATTCAACTTTTTCATCAAATCGAGTTCTCATTAATGCAAATTGCAAGTACCAGTCGAACTTCTGCAATTCCCTCTGTAATTTCATCAGAACTATTAAACAATACATGATCAACATTGACCTAATTTTAATAAGTAGCTCAATTGACTTTCTCCGCCATGTCCTGCCCCGCTTTCGATTGAATTATCCTAGTAGCCTTATTTCCAGTTTGTTCCCGCCAATGTCGTTAACAGCTGAACATTGTCGAGCAATCTCCGACCCTTTCCCACTTGCCGTCATACCGTTTCCTTGAACTCAATTAGAGCCAAGCCATTTACTAACTACGTACTTTAATTGAGTCCCTAATTAGAATTCTTAAACTCTTTCCAATTTTCACGATTCTCCGGCATTCGTTGGCTTGAGTTCGAGGAAAAACCGCACATTTTCACTGTCCGCGGTGGGGACAGAGTCCCAACACTAACGACACTCCTACCTGCAGGGGGTGCTGAGCCAGGATAACATTGCCAACAATTAGTACAATTCCTATTATCATTGGCAGCGGAAGCATCTAATGACTTTGTAGAAAATTAATTTTGTCCGATCATTGTGATTCTTCCGACTCTGCTCCTTGGAAGGAGGCGCATCCTGCCGAAATCGCAATCAATGGGCACGTGGGGAGTGGGATTACGTGGACTCGAAACAGAATGACATGCCCATCTGTTTGCTTCTCGTGAGCCACGCTAGTCGAAGGAGATGTAAATTTTCATCTAATAGGGATCACGTAGGGAAGGATTTTTCCGAGGATGCTGGAAAGATACTTGTGGTCATATTTTCCAGTGATTTCTCATGCAAGCGTTAAGATTCCGACGCGGTACGGGGCAAAATTGAAGTGCTGGGAACTGAGGTACGTTAATGTGATTCGTAAATATCCTACGAGGAATAGCACGCTAGATTGTGCCAGTAATTTCGGAGAAAACTCCTCGCGCTTTATGATACCGTCAAGTGGATGAGAGAGCAGTTGTTCTGGGATGAACAAAACAACTTCACCCTTGATAAGCTGGATAAAAAATTAGCTCTCAGCTCTCAATGTATTAAAACCTTGAAATTTCCAAAAAAAGGGAACTACCATTTTCAGGATATTCTCAAAACTTTTCTTAAGAAATTCTTTTTTTGGCCAATTTACAAAACTTTGTTGAAGAAATACCGCCAACGGTCTGGCATTCACCTCTTTACAGGCGAGGAAGTAGCATCGATTTTTCTGTAACATAATTGAATCCATAACTTCACTCTCAATATTTCCCGATTATCGCATCCGCTGCTCGTCTTTCTTCAACTCGCGGAAGCAAAGAAAGAAAGGAAACCGGGGGGAAAAACTGGAACGAAGGACGAGCAGCAAACCATTCCTGCAATCTCATCAGCCACTCGATGTTTCTCACATTTTTTTTTGTTCTGCTCGTGGAAACTGATCCGGAAAAGTAGCTTCCACCCAAGTCGTAGCGGGTTGGCGGAGCTCCCGTTCAATTGATATATATTCATGCATTAGAAAATCTCATCATGCGGGAAAGCGATACCATTAACTGCCAACATATGGCAGCTGTTCGTGGTTACGATTACGGCTCGTACTCGCGTTTCCCAGGAGATGTGATGTATTAAAATTTTCACCTAGAAAAGGACATGAGGAGGATGTCGAGGGTGCATACACGGATTGATTTCGTAATTTGAAAGGAGCGGAAGGAAAAGTTTTAGCTGTCTAGAATTTGACGTCTAGGATATGTGGAAAATTCGGTATTTCCTGGATGTGATGGGGAAACTAGTTTTGACTTTTGCCTTTTTTCCGCACTCAACGCTGTGATGGCTGCAATGAATCGTCCTTGCACGATATATGTCGAAAGTTTTGATAATTTGAATGGCATATGCATACAGAACCACATGTAGCGGAGAACATGCAATTTTATCCTTTCCGTAATCTACAAGGAACGCATACCAGCTCCAATATGTACCGTCCCTTAGAGCGCTTTCCCCATCTGACTCATTTTCAAACTCTCTTTTCACATTATTAAAACTCATGTCGTCGCTACTCAGCGACAATGGCAAAGCCACCTTCCAAGCAGGATCTTTTGAGGAAGAACATCAGATCCCTTTGTGAACACAGGATTTATGTCTTCGTCGTACACATTGTGATTTTCTCGAGTGCCGTACATATTTGTGAAAAGTTATTTCATTAATATCTTGAAGAAATTCTGTTTTTCGCTGCCATAAAGGTTTTTAGATTATTAGTCTGACAGTCACCTCCCACTCCAATATTCTTGGGTTCCCTTCAATTTTTCCGCTGAGTAGGTGAACATGAATGCTGAACTCTGAATTATTTATTGATAAATTTACTTTTGTGTCCTTTTAGATTAGCTGTGGGTTGTTACTGAAGGTGGCATTGGAGGAAGTTGGCACATTCTATCCGCTGGGGAGAATGATTTACGCCCACGAGGTCTCTTAAAAATATCTCAAACTTTTGTTCATAAAATCTATACTTACTGAGATAAAAATTCTTGACATTCACATCCTCCAAAGACTAGGAGCAACTTCTCCTATTGGTCGAAACACTGCCACAATCAAAATTGGAAACTTTGCTGTGGTATGGCGTTAAGGTGGTTCACCGCATCCTGGCAAAAGTCGTCTCTTGTCTGCAGTTTGACCTCTTCCATATGGAGGTTGAGGAATCTTCGATGTAATTTATCAACTGCCATTTACTCATGGATCCCTCAATTTATATGTTTCTCCATATCAAAAATAATATGGAATAGTAGTGATTTGAAGCGCGAACATTATTCTCCATGCCTTTGGAGACTCTTTCTTATGGGTTCCAGTGATTCTGTTCTTGTCCCACGTTGGGCGCCATTTTTAATGACGAAAATGTGATGGGTGGTTGTCAAATGACTACCCTAAGTGGCCAAGAGAGGAGAGCTATCCCAGAAAGCTAAAAAGATCGCGAAATTGTCGGTGAAAGTCCGCCCGCAAATATTGAAGCTTCATCAAGGTACACTGTCACGTGCTAGCTTGCCACTATGCTAGCTAGGTTCGTGAATGTGAGGGGGTCTTATGAGCACTTCAATCCCTCAGGCGTCATCTTAGAAAAATTTTTAGAAATTTTTTGACTTCGCTAAAATAACCCGAAGGACAACCGGTTTCCCTAGTTCCATGTCTAGAGAGGGCGTAGTTTCTTCTCGCCCGCAGGAAATATGTGACTTATTTGGTTATCACTTTCAAAGTGCTGTCCAGCTCTTACCTCACCGCCTACCGCTGTGGCTGTACGATTTCGGCATCGCTTATTGGTGACATATTTTTGATCCATGATCGTCAAAGGGTAGTATAGGTCCCATGGCGAAACGTGGATTGGTACTAAAGATGGAGCAAAAAACCTGGCGAGTCTCCTGCGCCTTAAAACGGGACAAATAGGCTGACTACCCTACACGGAGAACAACTTGTTACGAAGCCACAACAGGAGGAGGCCGAGGCTGAAACCACAACGACAACGAAATAATGGTTTGCGCATTTTCCCATGGAACATGCGTTCCCTCTACAGAGATGGAGCTGCCGGCCGATACCCTCTCCAAATATAGGGCTGATGCAACAGCGTTATAGGAGATGCGTTGGACAGGGTTTACTGGAGAAGAGCTACTAAACCATGTATTATATACTATCCAGTAACCCATGGGCTCGGGGGCGCTTCTTAATAATAATAATAATCGTTGGCACAACAATCCATGTTGGATCAGAGCATTGAAGGGTGGTAGGGCACTTCATTCATGACCGTAATGGTATAATACAGCATAGCTTGTAGGAGGCAATGTGGTCAGCATTTCGCTCACCCGAGGTTATTACCCTCATTTGACTCAGGCACTCATTCACAACTTAGTCGACTGATCTCCGACGTTAAATCACGATACAAATTCCACTGCCACCAGCGAGATTTGAACCGCGACCTTCCGTACGACAGCCTTGTGCTGTAACAACTTCGCTATCCAGACACGGACGCTTCTTAGTCAGCCAAAAAATGAAAACTGCTGTTATCCGATTTGAAAACATAAGTGAAAGGTTATGCACTCTGCGCATGCAGCGGCAAGCGATGGAAAAACTGTTGGAATATGAACAACAGTTGCACCGTCTATTCATCGACTTTAAAGCCACCTATGATAGCATAGCCAGGGTGAAACTGTACACAGCCATGAGAGAATTCGGTATCCCGACGAAACTAATAACACTGACTAGGCTGACCCTGACCAATGTGCGAGGCTAGATAAAAGCAGCAGGATCACTCTCAAGACCATTCGACATCAACAACGGTCTGCGAAAAGGGGATGCCCTATCATGCGTCCTCTTTAACCTGGCCCTTGAGAAAGTGACTCGTGATGCTGAGGTAAATTCAAGAGGTACGATCCTCTTCAAGTCCACCCAAGTACTGGCCTATGCTGCCGATATCGACATCATGGGGAGAACCACCCACAAACTGCCTTCACCCAGATCAAGTAGGCGGCGCGAGATCTTGGGCTACACATCAATGAAGGCAAGACAAAATATATGGTGGCAAGGTCAGCACCGAAAACCAACCAACAACAACATCTAACCGGCCGCTACGATGATGAAATCCGTGCACGGTTATTGTCAGTCAACAGAGTCTATTTCAGCTTACAAAAACTGTTCCGCTCGAAACGTCTCACCATAGGGTCAAAGCTCTTACTGTACAAGACTGCGATTTTACCAGTCCTCATGTACTCCTCGGAAGCTTGGGTTCTTAGCAAGAAAAATTGCGAACTCTTGGCCGCGTTCGAGAGAAGAATCCTCCGAAGAATTTTTGGCCCCCTACATGTGGATGGACGATTCCGTAGACTACACAATGACGAAATCTATGAGTGATACCATGACCGCCCGGTTGTGGATAAAATCCGGCTCAATAGGTTACAGTGGGCGGGTCACTTAATCCGTATGGATAAGGATGATCCCACCCGGAAAGTCGATAAGGGCAATATCTATGGTAGAAAAAGAAGACGAGGCAGACCCTGCCTAAGATGGAGCGATGGCGTAGGTCAGGACGCCAGGTAGCTTTTAGGGATATCGAATTGGTGGACCTCGGCGCAAAACCGGGATGTCTGGAGTTCCTTATTAAGGCAGGCCTAGACCGGATGCCGGTTGTTGCGCCGTTGATGATGATGATGATATATATATATATACAATTTCAAAAAGCCCACGGACCCTCTTCCCGCCCAACCGGACCGATGGGCGACCAACCTAAGGATGGGCTGAAGGCAACATCCAAAGGCCCGCATCACAGCGATGATGCGTTTCAACGCAAAGTGTGTGCGACCATGCGAAAATGTGTTACTACATCCCGATTGTTGCAAACACTTCAGCCAATGACGCGGAGGTTCTAAACTACAGAGACATGGATCTTATATTGAAGACAGTGCGGACCAAGACTGAAACCCATTAGGTCAGATTGTAGATATATATATATATATATATGGCGTACCAGGTTTATCCTCACCTGAGTTGCAAACGCAGAGCTGCATGCGACCAGGCGCGTGTCATGGGTTGCGGATAATGACATGACCCACCGGGTCAGCTACGAATATCGCAAGTTAATCTTGTAAATAAGTAGCCGCGGACAAGCAGAACGTTTCCCTTTGTGTTCGTCCTCTCTTACCGATTCTTCCCGTTCAGGGGGAGTAAACCTCCTTAACAAATCCGTAATCCGGGGTGAAGGGATCAACACGCCTATCGGATGAATTGCAGTGACGTTACACTGTATTTCAGCGGCTCCCCTCCAAATACCTTCCCTACCTTTGGAGGTAACCATGGGGCATTGCAACATTGGGGCTCTGTTGCAGGGTTGACTGCTTCCCCAATACTCGTGGGAATAAAATTGGGGAAAACAATTTAAATTCTCCTAATGGGACCCCAGGGACACGAAGACAGCACCCAACAGGGTTAAGGGTCGTTCAACAACATTAGAGCGGCTCTTCGCCCTTGGATGTTTTGGCGGTTATGCCGTCAACCACCAGGGACGGGAGACCTTGGCGTCGTATGGTTTGGACGAACCAACTCAACGAATTTATCGTCCGCGCCTATTGCCGTGTCACGGATTTGGAACGGACTCCATCAGGGTACAGACATCGACTACATGACGCGTTCATAACCCGATTTCCGGAGCTAAGTCATGTTCCGGAACAGAACGTCGTCAACCAGTACCGGGTGATAGTGAATAACAACCGAGTTGCCTTACCAACTAGGCAACAAATCTTCCAAGAGGTTTCACTTGAGCTCGGGCTGGAGTCATCAAATTACCGGACTAGTCAAAGGAGTAACACAAGTACTCCACCTGTAAGGCACTCCATGAATCCAGTAGTCAGGAGAAGCTTAGTAACTGGGGATGTCGACCCAATTTATAATGAGGCTTTGACCGCATTCCAGGTCGCATTCACAGAGTATGCTGAGATTCTCCCAGACGCTAGGCCAAAGATCCCAAAACTGAAGTTTACTTCGGCAACTACTACCATCATTGCTGCCGTTGACAGAATTTTGGCTGATCGTTTGGCTAGCGAGATTACTGCTGCAGAGGTTCACAGCCTGATCTACGTTGCAGCTGCCACGGTTATTCGTCTCCATAACCAACATCTTAGAGCGAATAACAGAGGTATGCGCAGAAGGACTTTACCGTTCTGGGTGTTTCGACTCAACAAAAGAGTCGAAAAGTTGAGAAAGGAGATTGGTCGTGTCACGCAAGCACTCCTTGGAAATCCATCACCAAGAGCGCACAGATGTGTTGCGAACATCATTGGAAACTACCATCTGTCCAATGATGTGCCAATCGAAGAAATCCTCGAGGTGCTGAAGCAGAAACTTGCGGTATGCTCCAATCGCATCCGTAGGTATCAGAAAAGCTTTCAGCGAAGGACAGACAACACCTTGTTCTTCCAGAACCAACGGGGATTCTACAAAAATCTCACTAGCTCAGATAGGGAAAGTAACCTCGATGGATCAGGCAGAAGACTTCTGGAGAAGTGGTTGGAGCGAATCCAGCCGTTGCAATTTAGAAGCAGCGTGGCTCCCACACCTTATGCGTTCATGCGAGGCCCTCCCCGAAATGACCATGCCTGACGTAACTGAAGTCGACGTTAAAGCAGTCCTTGACAAGGCAGGTAACTGGAAGGCGCCAGGAGTTGACAAGATTCACAACTTCTGGCTGAAGCGGTTCAAGAGCACTCACAGGATATTGGCAAATCAATTTAATCAGATGATTGGCGATCCTGATTTAGTTCCACCATTTTTCACCAAGGGGATAACTTTCCTCATCCCCAAGGAACAGGGTGTCTCTTGCCCTTCAAAATGTCGACCAATTACTTGTCTTCCTACCATCTACAAGGTCTTCACTTCAGTTCTGTGCGCGAACATCTCAAAACATCTTGATGTTCATAAATTGATAGCTGAGGAGCAAAAGGGATGCGCAAAAGGCTCCCGAGGCTGCAAAGAACAGCTTATAATCGATACGGTAGCTGTAAAGCAGGCTGTCCTCCAAAAACGAAACATCTCGACAGCCTACATCGATTACAAATCAGCCTTTGACTCCATATCACATTCGTGGTTACTACAAGTGTTACGCTTGTATAAAATCAACCCGAATGTCGTTCTTCTACTGAGAACAGTAATGAAGAATTGGAGCACGAAGCTATCGGTATCTTCGCAAATATCAGAATAGATACCAATCAGGCGTGGCCTTTTCCAAGGCGACTCTCTAAGCCCACTGTGGTTTTGTTTGGCTTTGAATCCGCTATCCCATCTTTTGCATGAAAGCAAATACGGGTTCCAAGTCAAGCATGGCATATTGTCGAAATGTACATTAAGTCATTTGATGTACATTGACGACATCAAATTGTATGCCAAAGACGAGAACCAACTTCGCTCCTTGCTGGACATCACCATCCAGTTCAGCAGGGATATCGGCATGCAGTTGGGTTTGGAGAAATGTCGCATAAAAACAATTGTTCGGGGAAAACACACCGACAACGAAGGATACAGCCAAAATAACATCCGAATTGAGGGCATGGATTCGGACGACGTCTACAAATACCTCGGCATATTGCAAGCAACAACACCTGCTGTGGCAATAATTAAATCTAAGTTGCTGGGGGAATTTGAGTGGCGTCTGGATCTTGTCCTTAAAACTGAGCTGTACGGGAAAAATAAAATCATGGCAATCAACACCTTTGCCATTCCCGTCCTTCTATACACTTTCGGTGTGATACAGTGGAGTAATACTGATTTAGAATCTGTCAATAGACGGGTAAGGGTAGTTCTTGCAAACAACAACATGCACAATAGAGCTGCCGAAAAATTGAGGATCACTATCCCACGTCATCAGGGAGGAAGGGGGGTACTTGATTTAAAAACATTGCACTACAATCAAGTGCATTCTCTTCGTGAGTTTTTCTATGAGGAACAATCCTCTAGCCAAATACATCAGGCTACCGTCATGGCCGATAATAAATTATCTCCTTTGAACTTGAGAAGCAGAGAATGGGATCCCATGTCGAATGTTACTTCAGTCCAACAGAAGATCGACATGTGGAAAGAGAAACCCATTCACGGAGGTCATATAAAAAATTTGTTGTTGTCAGGCATTGACATCGAAGCCTCCAACAAATGGTTGACAAATGGTGTACTGTTCTATGAGACCGAAGCATTCCTAACTTCAATTCAGGATGCTTCGCTCCCAACAAAAAATTATAAACGGTACATTCTTCACGACTCCTCAATCACCAACTCCAGTTGTAGGTTATGCAACTGTGAAGAGGAGACCATCCAGCACATAACATCTGCGTGCAGGATGTTGAGCGGTACCGAGTACACCAATCGTCATAACTCCGTCTGCAAGATTCTCCATCAAAACCTTGCGTTGAAGTATAACTTAGTGGCAACCTACCATCCTTACTATAAGTATACTCCGCAGAGAATCTTGGAAAATGATCGGGTCAAACTACTGTGGGATCACACTATTGCCACTGACCACAGTGTTAATCATAACAGACCCGATCTAGTTCTGCTTCTGAAGGAAGAACGAGCGTGCTTTATAATCGATGTAGCCGTACCGTTGGACCGGAACACTGTTGAAAAACAGCACGAAAAAATCCGGAACTACGGCCCCTTGGCAGACGATATGAAACAGACTTGGAGACTACAAAAGATCGAAGTGGTCCCAGTAGTAATTTCAGCGACGCGATTAGTCCCGCAGAACTTACATAAAGCGCTGAAAACGCTCGATCTTAGGGCTGGACTCTACATGGAGATGCAAAAAGCGGTTATCCTTGCAACCTGTGCTATAGTCCGAAGAGTCCTGTCCGGTAACAATCTGACCTAATGGGTTTCAGTCTTGGTCCGCACTGTCTTCAATATAAGATCCATGTCTCTGTAGTGTAGAACCTCCGCGTCATTGGCTGAAGTGTTTGCGACAATCGGGATGTAGTAACACATTTTCGCATGGTCGCACACACTTTGCGTTGAAACGCATCATCGCTGTGATGCGGGCCTTTGGATGTTGCCTTCAGCCCATCCTTAGGTTGGTCGCCCCTCGGTCCGGTTGGGCGGGAAGAGGGTCCGTGGGCTTTCTGAACTATATATTATTCGTGCTCCGTCGCACAAACACCGGAGCTACAGCGGGCAGGTGTGGGATTCGAATCCGCTAAAAGCAACCTCTGGTCTCTCCATCCCCAACCACGTGGGACCACCATATAAGTATTACTTCGGGGAGCAGGTTTGCCATTAGGCACTTGTCCTTTTTCTCCTTTCAGCCTCCCTCCTTCTTTGCTCTTTAAGCAACTAGTCCTGTATTTGCACGATTGCGGAGCAAACCGTAAACCAGTTCTCCTCGGACCTCAGCATCTCCACAACTAAGTTCTCCGGGTTCACGCTCCTGCCAAACATTTTGTTTAGGCTCCTCCGGTTCATTGCAAATCTTGGGAAGTGAAACATCACATGCTCTGAATCCTCCGCTCTGCCACCGCATCTAAGACAATTCGGAGAATCATCCAACCCCAAGCGGTGCAGATACTGCCTGTAGCAACGACCGTGCCCCGTGAGGAATTGGGAAATGTGGTAGTTAGCCTACCCATGTTTCCGTTTTAGCCCCTCCCTCCCTCCTCCGTCCCTTATGTTATAAGTGAGCCTGTGCGTCTACCGACCCTTCGTAGAATCGTCCCATCTGCGTTGCCTGAAATTATGTGACTCTGATCTTGCCGCATGTGCCCCTCCATACGTCTTGCATAGTACAGAACACTCATTTCTTTCGCCAGAATATCAACAGGGGTCATGTATGCCACAATACTGTCTCATCTGATGTGATTCTGAAAGCACTGCAAAACCTTGAAGCCATCAGCCGGTAAAACAAACTCACCTGTTTGCACGCGCCTCTGCCCACACAGGTGACGAGTAAAGCAGGGTGAAACACACCACTAATATTCGGCAACATTTTTGCAAGTGCCTTGGTGACATTGGCTGCCTTTTGGCATACATATTATAGGTGTTCCCTAGTAGCTCAGTTTGGTGTCAATTATCACCCCCAGGTATTTGATAGCCGGCTTCGGTTCTAGGTGGCCTACCAGATTCCGGAAGCAACACCAACTTTTGCTTTTTCCACTGGGCAGGGAATATTTCTTTTTTTAGGAACACCTCGAAGGTGTTGACGAAAATGTCGGGCTTATCTAAACCTGGGGCCTTGTTGTCACCGATCCTACTACATATTTCCGCAGCTCCTCTACAGTTACTGGGGGTATTACGTCTTTATTTAGGTGGACCACCGTTTGCCTTCCCCTGTCGATGAAGGAATAGAGGGGACAATCTGTTTTAGAAGGCGCGGACAGGTCACCTGAGGTGATCTCCGTAACCTTTCCATGACCACTCTGTAGGCCTCGCCCCAAGGGTTTATGTCGACATGGTCACGCAGTTGTTTCAAGCAGTTCATTTTGCTATCTATCTCCCTCGAAAGCTTTCGCTATCCAGCAGAGTATACCATCCGGAATTCTGCGAGAACTCTTTTTCGAGCTCAATTCGCCCTTGATTTCCATGCAGATTGCTTCGTGGTTGATGTGAGTATAGTCCTCACTGACATAACAAGCGACTCTAGTGGCTAAAGTGGCACTCACTTATGCCAACATTTGCCAGTACCACGTCTAGCTCCGCGAATGCTTCCAGGAAAACACGTTCTGCTCATCTCGGTGAGTGTAGCGCTGGGTGGAGCACCTTCGCTTTGATGCGGGTGCTTGATTATTTCCTCGGAGGTTTGTTTTTCACAAGCCCATAGCGATGCTTGGCCCATTTGGTCTTTGACCCATGTGGTACCACTGTCGTTTCAACATGGCTCCCTAATTATGACCACATCGATGTTTTTCTCGCGGATTGTTTGCGAGAGTAGATTCTGCGTCGCCTCGCAGGGGTTAAGATCTATTTGCATTAACCTCATCTGCGATTTGTGGTAAGACCTCTCCTATATTCCGGGCATCTGGGGGGGCATCCTCCTTCCCTTTGCACAGTAGGCAATTTGGGTCTGCTCCACAGTCCTTGCTGATGTGGTTCTTCACTCCGCATCTTCGACACAGCTTCGACCCGACTCCGGCATAGCTTCGACCTAACACCGACACTGGCATTTGGGTTCGCGATATGACCGAAACCAAGGCATCTAAAGCACCGCTTCAGAGATACCCGCTCCCTAAGGCGACTCATAACCCAGCCTATTTTAACTCTTCCTGCTGCCAACAGTTTGAGTACTGCCTTCACTGGTAGACTGTTCCCTCCCCCCGTAGGCTTTTCGTAGCGTCTTTACCGCTGACTCTTTAAGTACAATGAGGTCGCACTCTTCTCCCAAAGCTTCACGAACCTCCTCCTTCGTGGTGACCTCATCTATATCCTTGCAGACTATAGAGATTTCCGGTCTGCTAGCCTTGATTTCTACTTCCTTTCCCAAGAACTTTTCAATTTGGCTCAAGAATTTATCAACCGTTAGTTATATCCTTGAACTTCTTGAGCTTCAGCATGAAGTCTCCTTTCTGAGACCCTCTAATGTGGCTAAGATTATCTCCCAAAGTGGTAAGTTCGGGGTCTGCCTTCACTCCCTTGGGAATGTCAGAGTATGACCCTTCGCGACGCTTGGAGATGATTAGAACCTCCGATCGTATCCTCATTCTATCTCCCTTTTGCCGAGGACCCACCGTTCTCCAGGCTTCCACATCCTCTTCAGGGGGCTCGCACTCTCTCCCCGAAACTAAGACTACTGAGATTCCCCAACAGCTTCAGCAGTCCTTCTTACTTGCTCCACTTTTCTGGAAGTATTATAGATCTCTTTTTTCTCTTAGGGGATTGATGACCAGTTGATTCGTTCAACCGTTCGTGATGCCTTTTTGCCTGGTTTTCCCTTCCCCGAATTTTTTTGTGGGCGTCACTTGTGTTACCTGGCTTAGTTTTTCAATCAATGCCTTCACTCCTCTTTCATCCTGGGCGTTATCCATGGCCCTTTTACTTTGATGGATATTCGGGCATTCCTCGCAAAGCTCTAGGAAGTTACTGCCCAGTGCGATGAAGGTAGCTCCCGATTGCTCGCTGTATCTTATGTGGCTCAAGTAGTTATCCGGCATTGTTTCGTCCTTTGCGTACCCCATTACACTCTCTCCCCTGGGAGTAGCATTTTTACTCGCGGGGGCTTCTGCTGCTATTGCGACTTTCAGATTTTTATTTCAGAAAACATTAACCCTTTTGAAGGTTTAACATGCTTTCGATTCAACTTCTATTCAATAACGTACTGGACGGTCCACCAACTTTCACAGGAACTATTTTGAAAACAATTTCCTACCCACAACCACTGAATGAATCCTCCAGATCACTTTTCCCATTTATATTTTTTCAATGCCCCAGATTAAGCGGAACTTCTACTCTGATCCTGCCATCTTTTTTTCATTCATTTCAACCGGCATTCACTTGAGGGATTTCAGGGAAATATGACGGGGACAGTTTAATCCTTTCGAAATTAAAAACTGTGTAACTGGAGCAATACACAAGTGATACCCGGGGTACCATACTTTTACGCTTCCTCAAGTATTCCCCCGGCGGTAATATGATTTGCGGGAAGAACACGCCCGATTGAAGCACATCTGAATTTCGAGGCTGTACCGAGCGGAAGAGATTCCTTCCATCTCGAATTCATCCACATTTGTTAACAACTCGTGATTTTCCATTTTTTATTCTGTCGACTCTCTCTCCATTGATTCGTTTTAGAATATTCTGTATGAACTTCCTGGTTGGTACTTTCCAGCTCAGCGAGTGGCATGACAAACTTTCAGAATTCTGCACTTGTCCTCAACGATTCAAACTTCTCAAGTTTTGATACTCTTCGTCATTGTGAAAGTTATTTGCAAGGAATGGGGGTCGGGATGGAAAATTCTAGTTGAATGGGGATGAATTGTATGGAACGATATGTCCTGGTGATTATATGCCATCCAAATAGTTGGTTCGTCTTGAAAGATAAGTAGAGCGAATTGTACTATTGCAGACGTTCTCTGATGGCTTGCCAGAATCTGATTTTGGAAATTGGGTGAGAGCTTTCCAGGAATGAGCAGATCTAAAAAGCTGAGATTTTTAGGAATATCCTGCTCAAAGTATGAGACAAAGATCCTTGTTATGGTCTCTGTTATTTTAAAAATAACATGCGGGAACAAAAACAAATTGCCTTCCCCCACCCCATCAAATTTCATTAGACGCACATGCTTACAAAATTTACCTTCTCGGATCCTTGTATTTTCGCAAGGGTTCGTCTGCTGTCTGTTATCCGATAAGAAACACAGTCAACAATAAGGATTACATTAATGTAGGACCAGGCTAAGAAGGAAACGTGACTATCTTGGGAGGTATTATGGAACTAAGATACCCAGAGCAATGGATCGAAGTGGGGCGAAGATAGCGATGGCAAATGAAAATAAGGAAAAAAAATCTGAATATCTTCCCAAAAGAAAGAACCGACTTTCTCACAATGGATGCAAAGGACGCAAAAACAAAAGAAACTGAACAGCTTGTCGGTAATTAGCCATATATTCTTGTCGACAACGGCATCAACATGGTGGTGATTTCGTTCAGTTGCTTCTTTTATCTGCCCGACCAACAAGGACCGTGACCGAGAGAATATTCTTGCTCTTATTATTGTTATTACTGAATAATATTTTCGTTGGCTTTTGTTTGAATTGAATCAGTGTTCAAGAAGGGATGTAGATATCTGAGTCCCACCACATTTACATGTAAATAAAGATACCGTGGAAGATTATCATAAAAGGGTCTGTGATCATAAAGATTGTGACCATTTTCTTGGCACTGAATTGAATAAGATATGAGTAGACTGCAAACAATTTCTATTTTCGCGATAGAAATGGGAGGATTTTGAAATCGGAAATATTGGAGGCGGGGGGGGGGGGGGGATGAATTATCTTTTGATGGTATTCTGCGTATGGGTATTTCTTTTCGTGGGCGAGGGAGGAGGGGGTCATTTAAAAGAGAACGATTTCAGTTATCTCTAATAACAGCACAAGAAGGCGGGCGTGTGACTATTTAATTGAAAAAAAGAGAGGCTTGGGCAGGGAGGAAACTTTTTGTGCATACTTAGCCAAGGCTCCTAACCTCCAAAAATGGAGACGCAGCGACGTCCATCAATGCCGTCTCACGTTAAGATGGACATACCAACTTACGACAATTTCACGCTTACTGATTATACCATGCGAAGTCCACATATTTAACACCCCTTTATATTAAGGGACTGGCACCTGGTTTGAAAAATACAACCCCGAGCTAAGGTCAGAAAGGTCTCTCCCACAATTCGGTGTATTAACGACAGCCGAGATGAGCTTTTAAAGGTTTTGTGTGAAACAAAACCTTATTAGAATCGAGACGGTGTCTGTCTGTCCGTCTGTCCGTCTTTTTTTTTTTTTTGTTGAGGAGGTGGAAATCTTCAAAAAGACACTAGTCTGGACACACCAGCGTGTGAGATTTTTACCCACTAAAACCACCCCCGACTCCCTCCCTGCCCCGCGGAACCACCATAAGGTATTACATCACGGGGCGGAGTCAGCTCAGTCTAGCTTTGTCACCTTTCTTCTATACGCGGCGCACGTGACCGCGTTTTTCTCCTCTCCTCTGCTTTTCGCAGTTTATTTTGGATAGATGCGATCATGGAGTTTACCGCATCCCAATTCTCTGTGCTAGCATTTTCGGCACCAGATTTTCTGGTACCAGCACCTCCCCTAGAGTCTCCTCTAGATTCCTCCTTTCTTCCACAAATTTCGGACAGTGGAAGAATACATGCTCTGGGTCCTCTGAGACTCCATTGCAATTTGGGCAATCGGGTGAGGTCTCCAATTTAAACCTGTGAAGGTATTGGAGATATCCTCCGTGCCCCGTGAGAAACTGGGTGAGATTATAATCAATCTCACCGTGTCGCCTCTCCAACCACTCCTTGATGGCAGGAATGAGCCTGTGCGTCCACCGGCTCTTTCCCGAGCGTTCCCACCGCTCTTGTCATCTATTTATGGATCTCTCCCTTTCCGTCTTCCTCGTCCGCGATGAGGAAGAGGTTGGCTTTGCATTGTATATGTTCGCCATCTCATCTGCCAAGATGTCAATCGGCATCATTCCAGAGATGACGAATGCTGCATCATCTGAGACAGTCCTGAAGGCAGAGCATACCCTCAGAGCTGTCCTCCTGTAGACTGAACTCAGTTTGGTAGCGTTCCCTGATATCCACAACGCCTCCCTCCAAACTGGGGTTGCATAGAGCATGATCGAGGTCACCACCCTGGCTATAAGCAACCTAGAGGTATGCCGTGGCCCTCCAATTTCGGCATCATCCTTGCCAGGGCCATACTTGCAGTGGATGATTTGTCGCAAACATACCGCACATGTTGCTTATAGCTAAGCTTCCTGTCTATCATCACTCCCAAGTATTTGATGGTCGGCTTGGAAGTGACGATATGATTCCCGATTCTAATACAGGCGTAATTTCTCTTCCGGCGCTTAGTGATGAGGACCGCTTCCGTTTTTTCCTCCGCAAGTGTCAGACCAGAGCTTTTTAGCCAACTTTTAACAGCACCGATTGCCTCGCTTGAATATAACTCAGCATCTTCGAGATGCTTTGCGACAACAACCAGTGCTATGTCGTCAGCGTAGCCCACCACTGTGGCTTCCCCTGGAAGGGGAAGATTAAATACATCGTTGTGCATGATGTTCCACAGTAGTGGGCCCAATACGGAGCCCTGCGGAACACTCGCAGAAACAACGTACTCCTGCGGTCCGTCATCGGTGTCATACCAGAGCCTCCTTTCAGTTAAATAACTATCGACGATAGCAGCGAGATAGGCGGGAATACCAACCTTCGCTAGGGATTTCCGGATTAGATTCCAATTGGCCGAATTGAATGCATTTTTCACTTCCAGGGTTACTACCACGCAATATTTGCTGGTACTACCCTTTCCGTGAATTGCATCTTCCGCCAAGCCAGTAACCAATTTGATGGCATCAATGGTTGATCTGGCTTTACGGAACCCATACTGCCGATCCGAAAGGCCGCCTTGGCTCTCAACAACCGGGAGTAATCTATTATAGATTACCCGCTCTAGCATTTTCCCCACCGTGTCCAGGAGACATATGGGTCGATATGACGATGGTTCACCTGGAGGTTTACCTGGTTTAGGCAGAAGTACCAACTTTTGCTGCTTCCATGCCCCTGGAAATATCCCCTCGGACATGCACGCTTCGAACAACTCAGCGAACATGTCCGGTCTGGATTTCAAGGCAAGCTTAAGGGCCTTATTCGGTACTCCGTCCAGGCCCGGCGCTTTGTTGACTCCTATTCTACCGCAGATCTCCAGGAGCTCGTCTCTGGTGACTGGCGGAATTGCCGCCACATTCAGAGGTGGTTGGAATGTGTCGGTGCTCTCCTCTTCCTGGGGGAATAACCCCTGGATGATTTTTAGCAAGAGGGTGGGGCACGTGATCTGCGGAGATGAACGGCCTCTGAATCGTCCCATCACGATTCTGTAGACACCGCCCCACGGGTTTATGTCCGCTTCTGAGCAGAGCTCCTTAAAGCACTCCCTCTTGCTTCGCTGGATGGCGAGCTTGAGGTTTTTGCGGGCTGCCTTATAGGCGTGCTCTTTTTGTCCCTGTTCAACTCCACCTATCGCCCTCTGAGCCACTCTTCTGGCTCGGTGGCAGGCTGATCGAAGGCCGGTCAGTTCATCATTCCACCAGTAGTTTGGTCTTCTACTGGGGAATGAACACCTTCTAGGCATGGACGCGTCACACGCTTTGGCAATGCAGTGAGCCAGATGGACAGCTCTTTCGGTAGAGGTGCCTGCTTTATCAGGCTGATCTAACCACACCTCTATGAAGGTCTCCTCATCCAAAGATTTTGCAGACCAGCCTGAAATCTTTCTCGGTTTCGGGCGTGATAGCTCTTTGGCCTGTGGCTCGACACATGTCTCAAAGAAGATTGCCTGGTGATCGCTGTGGGTGTAGCGTTCACTGACGCACCAAGACATACCACGCGCCAGTGAAGGGCTGACAAAGGTCAGGTCTACAGCCGAGCCTGACCCCCCTTTCTGGAAGGTGTTTACAGCACCTTCGTTGGCCAAAACTATGTCCATCTGCGCAAAAGCTTCTAATAAACTGCGTTCCTTAGCATTTGATTCCCTACTACCCCACTCTAGGGCCCAAGCATTGAAATCAAAAGCAATCACCTTTGGACTACGTCCCCTCGCGTCGAGAACAAGATTATTAAGCAATTGCTCGAATTCAGACAGTGTCAAACTTGGCGGGGCGTAGCAGCTGTATACATATACACCACTTATTTTCGCCCACACGAAGCCACTGCCTGCTTGACTTGCAGAACATTGTATGGCTTGTCGACCGCATGCCCATATCGCCGCTCCACCAGTCAAATTTTTGACCCATATGCCACCGTGACGGTGTCTATACGGTTCGCTTATGATGTGCAATTTCCATCTCAGATTCGAACGTGGCCTGCTCAAGTAACTCCTGAGCGACCCTGCAATGATTCAGGTTTATTTGGATAAACCTCATTTTCTCATTGCAGTGAGCGCGTTCCTAAATTCCGGACATTTGACACTTCCGGCAATATGCCGGTTATCTTGCCCCTCTTTCACCTCGCACAATAGGCATTTGGGGTCCCTATTGCACTCCCTGGCAATATGGCCCTTCTCCCCACACCTTCTGCATCGATCGGATCGATCAATGCTGCTGGTGCATGCCTTCGCGAAGTGCCCAAACATAAGGCATTTAAAGCACCTCTTCAGTGAAATTTATTCCCTTAAACGGCAGACAACCCATCCAATCCGAACCCTTCCGGCAGGCAACAACATCTGTGCTGCCTCCGCTGGTACTCATATTGTGGCCGTTTGAGTACCACCATAGGCTTTTCGCAAGCCCACAACTGACTCCTCGGTGAGTTCTTTTAACTTGAATTGCTCCTCCAGAGCAGTACAAATTTCTTCTTTCGATGTTACTTCATCGAGATCCTTACATTGTATATAGATCTCATGTTTTTGGGCACGCACTGCGGCATTCTCCCCAAGTGAGTTTTTCACTTGAGTGCGAAAGTCATCAGTTTTGCCCACGCTGGATCTTTTCAGCTCGAACATGAGATCCCCTTTCTGGGTTCTTCGGATTCGGTTTACATTTCCGCTCAGATATTTTAGGTCGGGATCCGCTTTGACCTTTTTGAGTATCTCCGCGTAGGACAGATTGCCCTTACTGGAGATAACAATTACATCTGGACGAGTTCGCACTTTTGCTTTTCGTTCCGCTTTTTTGTTGGTAACTTTAGTCCATCCATCGTTTTCGCTGGTCTTGGGCTTCGCAACGCTGGTCGAGTTTCCTACATTCGCTGTACGGTTTCCTCCTTCTGGCCTGTTGGTGTTGGTTTTCAGGATGTCCTGTCCGCCTTTTTTTCTCTTAGGCGCCTGCTGTTTATTTACCGGATCCCCCTCTTTTTCACGTACTCGCTTATTTCGCTGGAATTCGATGGTAGTACGGTTAGGCGTCACTTGGGTCGCTTGTGATACTGTTGGCACAGCGGGGTTCGGCGTGTCCTTATTATTCTTTTCCTCCTGTGATCTATTGTAGAGCACTCTAATAGCCCTCACCATATCCTTTATGGCTTGGTGCACGTTGTGCTTGTCCTTGATAAACTCGGACAGCTCAACTATTTTTGCCCCAAGCTGGGTGAAGGGCAATTCCTCCAGATCGGGACTCTGTTTTCTATAAGTCCCGGCAGGGTTACCCCTTTTACACGGTCCTTCAATTTTGGCGTTTATTGACCTTACCTGTACCTTGTCCTTCATCGTCTTTGGCATTGGTGGAGATCTCAAAGTTGATGAGCTTCTTTTGAATGGGTCTCTTCCTTGTTCCTGGAGCACTTCCTGCTGTCGAGCATCTTGAACATATGCGGTGGGTGTTGTCACGGTTTTTGTCGTCCAAGGATCTGCCTTTAGTTCATCTTTGTTTGGTCTTGTTATTGGTGTTCTCGGTAAGGTCGTACTTCGCTTGAATACTTCCTTCTCCAGATCCAAATCACTTGTAGCATTATATGCCAAGGTGGCCAAGTTGTCCACCACCGAGGCACTGCGGTCGAGGGATATCGATGACCGGGAGCCCGCTTGCCCACTCCCAAAAGTCGCCGGTACTGGGGTTCCGAGCCCCTGCACCGTAAGTTTCCTCCTTCTCTCGTCTACCATGGTGGTTTTATGTTCTGGGTATCCTTCCCATAGCCATTTTGGTCCGCGCAGCAGAGATGAGCAAACACTAGTCCATGCACAGTCAGAAAAGAAAAGTGCATGAACACATATTTACACATCAATAGGTATGCCCCAATCCGCCAGCTGAGGTCGCGCCTGATGGGAGATCTGGCCACTCCTCACAGGTCCGTCTGTCCGTCTGTCTGTCTGTCTGTCTGTCACACCCGATTTATTCGGAAACGACTAGACCGATTGTCACGAAAAGTGGTGAAAGTATGTAATCTGGTGATCCCTTTACATGCAGTAAGTGGCGCCATCTTGTGTTAAGTTTAAGGGGGGGCTCCCCATACATGAATGGAGGGTGCACATTTTTTTTTCACAGAAGCGCGAGCTTCCGGTATTCCGATTTGTTTTAATGGCGTCTGGTTTGCGAAACAGTGAAGGTAGTAAAAGGAAGTTAAACTGAAGTTTATGTGCCAAAAATTAAATTAAAAAATTTTCTCCTAGGGAGTGGGAGATGTATTTTAAGTCGTGCTTCTTTCAAGTCATTTACAAGAAAACTTAGAAGCGCAATACAACACAGGTTGCGGCTGCACAACTTCCTTCCTTCAAAATACGCAGGGGTCTAACTTAATAATGTAGGGGTCAGAAAATTCTTTTGGCCGTTTATAATGTAGGCGCTTGCCTCAAGTTTTGACTTGCATACTTTTGAAGACCAAATCGGCTAGCTGCGTCCCCCATTCTCGATAAACTGAGTAAACCGATTTCAGGTGATTGTCATGACTCTTGCCAGCATAGCAGGTATTATGTAGGCCGTTTCATCCTGGATATTGTTTTTTAAATCTTATGGGGTCCTTGGACAGTTTATGTAGGCATGGGATTTCAAAAAACTCCATTGGAAAAAATTACAAAGGGCGATATTGGGAGAGCATGTGAGCTATCCTAATAGAGACGAGGTGCTCGGAGAAGTGTTCCCTCAAAACAACCATCGATGCTCTGGAAGTGTGTGCTGTTGTACCGCCTTTTAGGAACGAAATGTCCCCAACGTGCTTATATGCCGTCCCGAAGACACTATCACTATCACTTCCATTCAAGGAAAATTATCAAAGCGTAGTATTGGGTGAAACGTGGATTGGGACGCATGATGGAGCATAAAACTTGGGAAATGCTTGCTGAATCAACATCAACCGCTCTACTACCAAACCTTATTTCCACCTCCACCTGGCGACCGCTGGGAGCTTTTTCTTAACCAGAAGCTGCAGACGGAAAAGGATGAAGAGTGGGTCTCCAGCGCCTAAAAACGGGACAAAGGTTGGGGGTTGAGTAGGGCTGACAACCCTATACGGAAAAAACCCACTAGGAAGCCACGCAAGGAGCCTCGTACTGGATTAAATATACAACGACGAACCCGGCAACGACAACGGAATAACGATTTGCGCATTTTCTCATGGAACGTATGCTCCCTGTGCAGAGATGGAACTGCCAAGCAGTTATCGGAGACCCTATCCCAATAGAGGGCTCATGTAACAGCGCTATAAAAGAAGCGTTGGACAAGGGCCGGCTTCGTGGAGAAGAGTCACCACACCATATAGTGGCCATCCATCCAAAAAATGAAACCTGCTGTTATTGGCTTTGAAAATATAGCAGGAAGAAACTTTGCCTACTTCCACGCTCATCATGCCGAGACAAAGAGGGAAATCTGATTTCCGACCGAATAGGCATATTGGAGCGATGGGTTGAGTTTTTGATGAACTGCTGAACAACCAGAATATCAGCCCGTTCGAGGTCCCGCCAACTGAAGGCGACGGACAAATTCTGCCCCCACCAAGCTTCAAAATCATAAGTCGGCAGGAGCCGATGGAATTGCAGCCCAATTGGACCAAGGCCTGACGACCGACCACGAGGCACTATCTGGCCCATACATAAAAGGGGAGATTTCACAAGTATAGAGGTATTACGTTGCTGAGTACCATCTATGAGATATTCTCCGCTATATTGTTAGGTCGAATAGCCCCATGTGACCAGGACATCATTGGCCCCCATCAAAGAAGATTCACTCCAGGCAAGTCAGCAACAGATTAGATTTTCCCTGTGCGTCCAGCTGTCAGCAGTCCTCAGCATCTCTTCCACAATGTTGTCTGGAGAGAGATCCCCTGTGTTTAAATAGAGCTGCTGACGAACCCCATCCCACCTTCCACAAGAAAAAAAAGTGTGGTGGGCATCGTCCACAACTCCATTGCAAAACACACAATCCGGAGAACGCGCCTTTCCAATCTTGTGCAGGTAAGACTGAAAATTTCCATGCGCACTTAAAAATTGGGTAAGGAAATAGTCAGTCTCACCATGCTTCCGATTCAGCCACGCACCTAAGTTGCCGATGAGCCGCGCAGTCCATCTGCCTCTAGTTTCATTTTGCCAAGAGAGCTGCCACTCGTCTAGAGTGTGTTGCCGTTCTTCGCGAGCAACCACCTCCCTTGGCTCATCTCCCTTGCGCTTGTATATGGCCTGACGCGCCCTAGCAAGAAGGGCAACGGGGATAACTCCCACGAGCACCATCACGGCCGGTTCAGAGACTGTGCGGTACGCAGACGCCACCTGTAAAGCTCCCCGTCGCTGTACTTGCGCGAGGCGTCTACGATATACCTCCTTGTTAAGAGCGTCAGCCCACACCTCTGCGCCGTAGAGCAGGACAGACTGCGTTGAGCTCATCAGGAGACGTCGCTTACTAGACATAGGACCCCCAATGTTTGCCATTAGCCTACTTAACGCCGAAACTCCAGCCGCAGTCTTGTTCGCTGCTGCTTGGATTTGCTCAGAAAAGCTCATCTTTAAGTCAAGAGTCAACCCGAGGTACTTTACCGCTGATTTTGATTCGATTATCGACTCGCCGAACGATATGGGACGCAGGGTTGGAATTCTCTTCTTAGTCAGGATGACTTCTTCGGTTTTTTCCAGTGCAAGGTTGAAACCATGAGTAGTCATCCATCCGCTTACCCGTCGCATCAATATGCCGAGTCTGCTTTGCGCCTGTTCGACAGTGCGTCCAGCAACAAGCGCTGCGACATCATCTGCATAGCCGACCAGGCGCGACTCTTCTGGCATGTCGAGTTTAAGCAGACTGTCATAGGTAGCGTTCCAGAGGTCCGGCCCTAGGATGGATCCCTGTGCTACCCCAGACGTGACCTCCATCCACCTTTGACCCTCTAGTGTTTCATAGAGCAGGGAGCGGTTCCTCAGATAGTCCCTCAAAATCCGTAAGAGATAGTTCGGCACGTTGAAGGTATTGTCTAGTGTGCCTAGAATGTCTTTCCACCTTACGGAATTGAAGGCGTTTCTGACGTCAAGCGTTACGAGGAGCACCACCCGTCGAGTTCGGCGGCTATGTGCCTCTGCTCGTCGAACGGCGTCCACGACCTGCATGACAGCATCAATTGTCGATCTCCCTGCCCTAAAACCAAACTGCCGGGGAGATATATCTCCGGCAGCGCGTGTCGCTTCAGCGAGTCTACTTCTGATGAGCTTTTCGAGCACTTTCCCAGCAGTATCAAGCATACATAGTGGGCGGTATGAAGACGGCAGTTCGGGATCGCCTTTCCCTTTAGGGATGAGCGCAAGCCTCGCAACTTTCCAACGATCAGGGAAAATGCCCTCTTTCAGGCAAGCGTTGAATGCGCCGAGCAGTAGGTCTGGCCGTGTTGGAATACCAGTTTGTACACCTCTGCTGGAATACCATCGGGTCCTGGCGCCTTCTTGTTTTTCATAGAGAGGACTGCCTGTTCCAACTCTTTTACAGAGAAAAGTGGACAGTCCTCTGCGCTCTCCGCGGCGACGTCACCATCCCATACGGGGTGTGCAGGGAAGAGTGCCCTCACAATGCGGTCCATCTGCTCGGCCTTAAGTGAACAGGGTTTCCGCAGAGCCCCGATTTTTCGGGTTACAAGTTTGTAGCCGAGTCCCCACGGATCCCCATTCACCTCGTCGATCAGATCTTGCCAGCAGGGAGCTTTGCTCTTGTTTATTGCGCTGCGGAGTCTCCTTTTGGCTGATTTGTACTCCATCATTATGGTACATGCCTCCTTCCGGTCGCCTAGACGTTGTGTTAAGCGGCGCAGCCTGTGACATTCCTTCCGGAGCTCTGCGATTTCCACTGTCCACCAATACATGGAAGGTTTGCCGCGCCTCGATGTCTTCCTGGGCATGGAGGCTCCGCAGACCGTCGTTATCAGGTTCATAACAGAATTTACGACAGTGTCAGCAGCGGCGCCACCGCCCCCAGGAGTACCCTCCAGCGTGGCCCCACCTGTTCCCAGAGTTTCGACAAACTTCCCGGTGTTCACTTTCGCGACGTTCCATACACAGAAAGATCGCTGGGGTGGCGCACACCGAGAGTTTGTGTCCACCACTTGACAGCATAGCCAAAGTACAATTGTACACGGCTATGGAAGAATTCGGTATGCATCACGACCCAAGACGTACAAACTGCCTTCATCCAGATCGAGCAGGCGGCGCTAGATCTTGGACTGGATAACAATGAAGGCAAGACAAGGGTCGAAAATCATAACCGATAACAGCTACGACGATGAAAACCGCGCACTGTTGTTGGCAATCAACAGCTCACAAAAATTGTTCCGCTCGAAACGTCTTACCATACGGTCAAAGCTCTCACTAGATAAGGCAGCTATCTTGCCAGTCCTCATGTATTCCTCGAAGGCTTGGGTTATTAGCAAGAAATATTGTGAACCCTTGGCTGCGTTCGAGAGAAGAATCTTCCGAAGAATTTTTGGTGGTGAGGATGATTTAGCCCGTCTATAAGGACTACAGTCTATAAGGACAATATCTATGGTGGAAAAAGAAGACGGGACAGACCCCGCCTGAGATGGAGTGATGGCGTAGGTCAGGACGCCAGACAGCTTTTAGGGTTATCGAATTGTTGGACGTGGGCACAAAACCGGGAAGTCTGTTGTTGCGCCATAATGATGTAACAGATGGTCATTCACAATGGATTCGAGTGGTATCCATCATTCAGTAAGGATACAAATCTCACTCCTCACTGAAGTTAGACGAAAACTGGTGTGTAGTGAACTCCCTAAGTAGGAGGATTCGAGCGGAAGTTGGGGCATGGAGAGCGGAAGACCTGATTGCTTGAATCGGGGGCTGTCCAAGGTAATGCTTTTCTCCGATTCTACGGTGAAGGAAGAAGGTGAATAAGGGGATGGTTTGAGTGGGTCAAAATTTGCAGCTACAATGCCTTTTCAACATTGCTAACTTTTACATGAAACCTTAAAAAAGTTGTGATCGGCGTCATGCAGAACACACTGTCAGTGGATGGTACCTTACCAAGTTTGTGCAGAAAAGATTCAAAGGTAAATTATCTGACCATTTGGTTTGCCTTTGGAGAGGCACACTCTGTTGCAATAGTTAACCGTTCTTGGTAACGAAGGGATAATAGATCGACTCATCACGAATTTGGCTTTTCCATAGTTGGTGTAGAAGCATCTATTGTTGAGTATATTTTAAAGAAGATCCTCTGCCTGAAAACCATTCTGACCTGGGGCGTCTAGACGGGGTTGACAATCCGAGTAGGCACAATACGAACAAGCGGCGGAAATATTTTCGGTGAGGATAAATTTATAAAGACTTCGATTCTCGAAGACGTCCTTTATTTTGCAAACGCCTGCGGGCGTCGTAGGTAGAAGAACAAACAGAAGAACCAGGGAATCGTTCAATGGGCTTCATTTACAAAGCCTGAGTGATTAGAACTACGCTTTAGAGCCATTTCCTCTGTCGTCTCACTAAATGTGTAACAAGCGACAGGCTCTCTGTTCGTAGGGTTTTTTTTCTGTGATTTTGGTTTTGCCTTTTACTTTAACCCATTGCAGGTTAGGTAGATTTGATCCTTATCCTCAAAGGAACTGTTGGTACTGGCGCAAGGACCTCATACTCATTCTATTTGGAATACGTGGTGGTGATTGTACCATACTACTGAGCTCTTTGTTGTGGTCTGGTTTTCGTAGGAATTTTCATTTCGGAAGAAACGCCCAGTAATGCAACTACGTCCTTAGTACTTTCTATACATGTATGAATTCTTGCTTTGATGCATGATGTACAGCGCAACAAACTGTACAGAATATCCTGAATATGAGGAAAAAACCTAATTGTATACAATGAATACCTCGGTAGGATACGAACCCCAGTAACCACATAATACACTTGCTCTGCTTTGATAGTTTTACTTTTTCCTATAAGCTTCCAACCCATAAACGATTACAACCCTGCACTGCATTTCCATTTTGTCGTCCTTGAAACAATGTTTTCTCGCCCATAATGTAAAATTTCAGGTCGTTCTATTCAAGTTTCCCGCTGTAACAACATCGCTCCCACTATCGAAAATATCCTTTCACCTAACGATTTGACCTTTTTCTCTTCTCAAATATTCATGTCGTCGGTGCTGTTGTCGGTGCTATACTCATCGTCATCGACTCTCATAACGAAAATGTTATCAATAAAATTGATTGGACTCATCTTTTCAAAGTTTCATTTCTATCTGCTAGGAGACACTAGAAGACGACGAGTTCACCAGCATGCAAGGACTTGGGTGGGGAGAGAACCGAGGAGGTAAGACTGCTGCCAATTTGACCCTTTTTGTCAATTTTGTTCGGTCAAAACGAGCAATTTGCATCCCTCAAAATCATTTGCATGGATACCATCAAATTTTATTTTCTTGATAGAGTCAAACCTCGAATAGCTTGTGGAAGAGCGATTTTAGGAAGACTGAATAACGATGTCCTTGCCATTGTAAGGATACTATGGGGATGGTGGTGAGAATCGGTTAAGGTTTCCAAAAAGGTACAGGAGCTATTGTGCTGCGATAAAAATAGGGAAAAAGGGAATGGCAAAGAAGGTGCCACGAGAGTAGGTTTGCAGTGTCGAGCAAAGAAGGACCTCGGGTAAAATCTTCTAAGTCTGCATCGAATTTAAGAAAAGTACTCCCGACTTGAAAATGCTCCTGATTTTGTCTACAAATTTATCGAGGTAGACAAAATGGTCTACGAGAAGCAGAACAACCCCCATCATAATTACCAGTAGATCCTTTTTGTGAGTTTCTACATCCCACCCAACTCTCTCCTATAACTTCATAAAAGTGTTGAAAATTGGCAAAGTACAATATGAAAATAATGCTTCAACTCAGTACATGGCATGCTTCCTCCAGTATGAGATTCATACATGCTACGATCCCTCATGTGTGGACAAATAGCGTGAAAGTTGTGGACATCTATCCACACCCAACACATCAATGGGAACGTCTTCCCTTAATATCAAGGAAACATTGTGCTATAGAAGCAGCCCCAATTGTGCATGTGTACGAAAAGTACAGGACGCAAAAAAAGGCCAGGACCTACGTGAGAGAAGATTACTTCACATTGGATCCTTAAATATAAAATGGTTTTTTTCCTTCGCTCCTATTCAATTTTGAGCCTTCGTAGTAAAATGTTACAAGGTTTCGAAAATTGAGTTGATGATATCAATCGAAATGACGGTGTTGTGTGCAATACACTTTCGTCCTGGTTAAGGACGTGATGGAGGGAATGGAGTCAATTGAAATAAAATGTTGTACGAGAGGAATTGAATGTTTTCGTGAGGGATAAGAAAATTGTTATTAGATTTAGACATTGGTTTGTGGTTTCTTGGCAGTGATGGGCTTCCCGGTGGTATCAGCTCCAGGATTTTGAGGGTATGCGCCGTGAGTTTGAATATACTAAGCAGAGGTTTCTCCAACTCTAGGTTAGAATATCCTTGTACTCCTTTAGATTGCGGTGACGACATCCATTAAGGTGCAACGAAATGCACTGCATCTTCTGGAGGATTACTATTAGCATGACAATCAAATTGGATCTGGGCCATGAAGGGAGTAAGAATACTTCATTGAAGGCCGTAAGGATACACTACAGGAGAAACAGCGTAATAAGCAATGTGATCAGCATTGCGTGATTATTCTCTTTTATTGACTCAGGTACTGACAGCAGGCGACTGGTAACCAATATTTAGCTACGATACAAATTGTTCTGTCACCACCAGCCTTTGGGTAATCATTGACCCTAGGTAGGTCGATATCAGTGGCCATTCCAAGGAGTCAAAGTAGCGCTGTGGTGCACCGTTTTGATGCCACAAACTCCTAAGACCATGACTGCTGTTATGAGAGCATAGAGGCAGAGTCCAGCCAGCTCAGATTTTCAGAGCCAACTCGTAGCATTCACGAAGGAAAGGCAGCTCTCCCACCTTGTAACTAGAGACCACTCTGAGGTCCTGAAAGAATAGTTTACCTAGTATCCGTAGCCTGATTCTAGCTAGAACTGGGCAATCGCAAAGGAAGTGCCTGAGGGTTTCCCCTGCTTCTTCGAAGCTTCGCCAATGCGAATGATAAGATGGTTCCCTGCCAGTGCCCTGTGCAGATCGCTGTAGTCTTGTATGGATTTGCACGCGTCTGACATAAGAGCTGCCCGGATCAGATTGGGCCTTGTTATAGGCGGGCCAAATCCTCATTGACTTGGCATAGGTGGTGCGCCGTCGAAGTGTCAGATCCACGGCTGCTGAGTAGTGTGAGTAGATTCCTTCCAGTCGCCGGGAGGTGGGGGGGGGGGGGGGTTACCATGGGCAGAGTTATGCCTGACCAGTCCGTACAATATGCTTGGAGCTCGGATCATGTCTCAGGCATCGACAGGCTCCCAGTATCGTCAGTACTTTGACCTGGAACACTTTGTTGAAACCTGCGAGACCGTACGAGTGGAATTCACTGTGTGCATTCGGGAAAAGTCCTGCTGCAACTCCACAGAACATTTTTGATCCGTCGGTGAAGAATACTGTGTCTTAGCCTTGCAACATGCTGCCGGTCTTTCATTCTGCCCTGATTGGAAAGTCGAAAGCAATGTTTCTCGTGAAATTCAGTTTGCGTGTGACGTAGTCTGTTCGGAATGCCTAGATTTCCTGAGGTTCATCGACTAAGATATTGCTATGGCCGTAGGGGTTCGCTGTAGATCATCTGGATTTACGTTGTTTGGTAGCATTGACCACTACAATATATTATATTTAATGAGGAGGTTGACGGGAAGGAGGTGTTGGCATACATTGAGAGCATCTGCTAGGCAGGACTGCAGAGCCCTGATCCTGCACACGTGGTTCTTTGGATCGTATTGAGCTTAGTTCTATACTACTAACTCATAGTCCAACCCGCTGGCGGGAAAATGTGTCTAAACTAGCAGATCTAGGGTTTCGCCGGGAGATTCCATTCAGGAGGCTTCTGACTTTGTAAGAAAGTATGTATTCCTCTGTTCCTTTGACTGAATCTTACTGAGAATTAAAAATTCCCTGGTGTTTTCAATGTTCTGACAACTATCTGACAACCAGCCATATTGGAGGAGGAAATGTACACTTCCTCCGCTCATGTCTATTCCAGATTGACCACGACTAGGTTGCTGAAACTCAGTTTCGGACACCAAAAAGCATGCTGATTCTTCCATCCTTGAATATATGCTCTAGATCTGTCCCGATCAGCGTCTCTTGTGTTGTGGAATAAATTATAATACTTGCATTGAAGTCCTTTGATGCTTCGGTCGCCGATCCAGTCCGATTCTGAGCCCCTGTACTAGAAACACAAGCACATTAGCTAAGGCGCATTTCGAGTTCTACTGAAGTATTTGCGCTTCTCTGAGCTCGATCGGGTTGCATAGAGATTTCATCAGTCCCCGTCGGATCATTGATCCTTATCTCCTCCAACAGCTCGTTGGCGGCGTCGACTGGTTCCGGATCGTCGTCCGGTTTTGTGGAGCAGAACACTTTCACCTCTGTATTTCTGACTCTGAGCTACATTTGGTAGTCTGCGTTTTTCAGTACCTCCATCAATTCTCGATTCCAACGAAGCAGAAAAGGTTGGCTGCTCCTCTGGAGTTCCTCCTCTTTGATAATTACCCAGTCGTCTCTGGAATTCCTGGAGTTTTGAAGACGCAGGGATTAGATGAGCTTATTTTTATCCGTACGGATCTTTCGCAATCAGATACGAACGACTAGTCTCCTGGGGATCTTGTAGTAGGCAATGACTTTGTGCTTTATGACCTTCCAGGTGCCGCTGATCTTAGTGACGTACGAATCAAGAAGGACCCCTGGAACTACCTGAGAGGAATCGAAGCAGGGGATGAATCCTATGTTCAATGATCACTTCCGAGATGGCCTCAACAGCCTCTGTTATTAGTTTGTCGCTAGCCGAATTGTCATTAGCCCCACATCTAAGTCACCCTTGGCCACGTCCATAACGATGAACTTTGTTGTTTCTGCCTACCTTCCTGTTGCTGCTACCTTTCTCCAGAGGTTGTTTAGCGTCCGAGTCTTTGCACATTCTGGTCCGTTTGTGTTTCAGTTCGATTTTGCCTTGAGATCGATTGCTATTGTGAGCGGCGGGTTTCGCTTTTTGTTCGTCTGGCAGTTATATTCTTTAATAATCGCCTGGCATTTAACGAGGTCCTTTCCATCTCGCTCGCAATACCGGGCTCCTTATTCTTCGCAATTTTACTCAGAATATGTACGGCTTTTTGGTACTGGCTCTTGATCATGACTACAGTGAATCTCCGCTTTTTAGTCGGTTACCGGTGATCGACATTATTGTCAGTCCTTGCCCTTCGGTTACGCTGCTCCCAGGCCAGTGGTGAGGCATTCTCTAATGAGTTGCCTCTGTTCTGGTAGGAAATTGTAAAACCGTCTCTCCTTATTTTTTTAACCTTGGGTGCTAAGTCCAAAATTAGCGGGGGTAATTTGCTCCACATTTGGTCCGGTTCGGCATCAAGTTGATGTGGATTTAGGATCCCTCAATCCATGAAAAAATGGTCAGAAAGTTGGTTTTTTTTATGTAAAACAGATATGATGACGTGGGCGGAGAAGCCTACTACCTTTCTATTAGTATTGGGAACTAAATGGCCAACTCTATAGCGGCGAAATATTTGGCAGTAGCAGCATTTAAAATTACCTATTTCCGGTAAGGCATCCAGTATCCAGTATTAGTTTGGCCCTAACAAGGATGTTTTTAGACGTTGACAGCCTGCATGCTGAAAGCTTAAGTGGAGTCTTGACAAGAATGACATTAATATATGTTTTACGTTCAGGATTGTCTGGGCATCCGGTATCTCGAAAATGATGCCGATGATTGGTGGCCGAAGTGATCCTTCCTGGCATTATAAGTAACTGCAGTGAAACCAAAGAGAGCGATGATGGCAAAAAATGTGGGGCGGGTGCAGTTAACTCTCAGAATTAATTTCCGGTGTTGATCCTACAGGTTCTGAGTGCCGAGAAAACTTGAAGCAGGCCGCCAGAGAACTAAATTCATCTTATGTTAAAATATTTGATGATGGTTGAGCACAGATGCCTGAATATCAGGGGCAATTTATGAAACCTAAGGTATGCATGCGGTGCGATGGCTTGACTGATTGGGCGTTGGCCTCCCGATCTCATTGCTTGTGGTTTAAATCCCCCCCCCCCCCCCTCATACTCCATAATATGTCTAGCCCTATTTTAATGATAAGGCACTTTTGCCTACGCAAACGGTGCTTCCTGGTTTTACGTCTCTTTTCTGGGTCTGATCAACAGCCGAGGCTTCAACATTTCATGTTACTGATAGCTTTCGACTGTGAAATATGTCGCCGGTGATTAAGAAAGAGTATGTTTATATTTCTGCGAAATAGAAGGTGGACCAATTATATTTTATTTGTTAGTCAAGTAAGAGGAAGAAGCAGTGTACTGCAGGATAGACTGATGCGGAACATAGCTCCCCGAGGCCAACCTATCTTTCTCTAAGGATGAGTTGTCTCTCCTCTGGGACGATGTGTGCCTTTTCGGGGGCCAAGCCTCTCGTCTACCAAGACCGTTAGTGAGTGGTGATAGCCACACCCTGTACGAGGTGACCCTACTATTAACAAAACGCTACGGATCTAGACTGGGGAGTCGAAAAACACCTCCCCCAATCCAGGGTGTCATGCGAACCGTGCCCATTGGATAGTTTGCAGTCGGGGGTAACTGATTGTATTCGAACGGAGCCTCACTGATACCTGGTCGCCTCAGTGAGTAAGTTAGATCTTACCGTGCTACGAGGGGCTATGGCACAGCGGACCTCTCAACCCCCATACTCGTGGGAATCAAATGAGTACAAAACTAGAAAAGAAAACAAAAACCAAAAAAGCGGGGCCCCGTACCGCACCAAAACTGGTTAATCAGGCGGAGGCACGTCTCCGAATTACTGAAAGCCAGGTGACTACACCCAAGAAGGGAGAAGTTGGGACGTCAAGCAGTGGATCCAAGGTGAGCATTGGTATACTGTGTGGACTACAGCCAACGAACACCACTGCTCAAAGAGCAGGGACCAGCAAAAGCACGTCTGAGATAAATATAACAGACGTCAGGAAGGAGACAGGTCTCAGTGGCGCCGGGGTTAAATGGTACCTGCGCTATCTGAAGGAAGGCCTGAAACCAGAAGAGGCCCTTAAGAAGGCTCAGGACAGATCTAAGCCATCTCTACCGGAGCTGAGAAAGCGGGGAGCAGCAGAGATCAGCCCGCATGAAGGGAATGCTCCCAAAAAACCCAGACCTGAACCCACGGGAGGAGAAAACCCGGGCAGGTCAGGAGTGAAAGCAGGACCCAGGAAGCCCGGCATTAGCTATGCTAGTGCGGTTAAGGGCATTCGACTGGCCATACTGCCAAAAAGGTTTCCCGAGCAAATACTCACTCGGGAGGAACAGGAAATCATTGAGGAACTTGTCGTCAAGCAGATGATCAGGGGTTGGACGTCGAAACTGGTGTTCACCGGGATACGCTTTCGACCAGGCCTTATACTGGTGGAGTGCGCGACGGAAGGTACCACAGAATGGGTTAGAGCCATAATTCCTAGATTGCCAGGCTGGGAAGGGGTGGAACTGTCAACATGTGCTGGAGATGATATAACAGGAGCCCACATGGTGACAGTTTTTCTCCCAAAGGCCGCGGCAATAGTAACAGAAGACCTTATGAGACTCCTAATTGCTCAGAACGAAGATCTCCATACTCGACTATGGAGAGTCTTCAGAAGCAAGGTGGAAGGAAAGGGTAAACTCCTCACGATCGGGGTAGATGACTGATCCCTAGAGGCAATTAAACGTCGGAGTTGTCATATCAACTACCGATTTGGCAACATACCCGTGCATGTGCACAAGGAAAAGCCAAGGAAAGAGACCTCGGAGGAGGCATCGGGTGGAAAACTTACCGAGGTCCCTGAAGAAGTCGCGGAAGCCATAGAGGCGGAAAGAACGGGATCAACCAGGGAAATAGACCTGCTGCCCAGTGAAGAGCAGAAGCTGGACGACCTAGACCTAGGACTCCTAGGGCTCGGGGTGGACAGCGACGCGCAGGAAAGCGCCATGTCGGAGGAGGAGGGTGACACTCCGACAGTGGAGAAGAGCTCCAAACAATAACGGAGCCAATGGCCAGCACTAGGATAGCCCAGATAAACCTCCACCATGCGAGAGCTGCATCTGCAGTGATTGCAAGGGCAAATTCCAAGGAGAACATTGGAATAGTGCTGGCTCAGGAGCCCTGGGTGTACCGGGGGCAGATTCGCGGTCTGCAAGGAGGAGACATGCAGGTAATTTGGGACTCCTCTTGTGAAAACCCAAGAGCTTGCATAATTCCCAAACGTAATTTAAAATACATATGTCTTTCAGAGTTCTTAACCGGGGACCTTGTGGCCATCCAAGTTTCATTGGAAGCCGGGAGGAGCACTCGAGAGGTAGTTGTAGCATCGGGATACTTTCCAGGAGACGAGAGCCGGGCTCCACCGGAACAAGTCGCAAAGCTGACGGAGTATTGCGAGGAGAGGGCGTTACCACTTCTTCTCGGCTGCGATGCCAACGCCCACCACGAAGTGTGGGGAAGCAGTGACACTAATCGTAGAGGTGAGTACCTTCTCGAATTTATTCTTAGTAATAAGTTAGAAATATACAACGTAGGGAACACTCCAACATTTGTGACCAGCACCAGACAAGAGGTACTAGATATAACTCTAGGAAATACCCTAATGAATGGGATGGTCAGGAATTGGAGGGTGTCGGATGAACCCTCAATGTCTGATCACAGGATAATCAGATTCGACATTGAGGGTAACTCCGAAATAAAAAGAATAATAAGGAATCCCAAGAGAACGGATTGTTTCACTTCGATAAGAAGTTTGAAACACGTTGGAGTAACAAGGCAAACTGGGAAAGCGTGGCTGCGACATACGGCTTAAACCAGCAACTGATTACTTGGTACACTGACGGATCCCTCACAGCAGAGGGAGCGGGTACCGGTATCATTGGTTCAAGGAAAATATACTTTGAGCCAATGGGCAGGTTCATATTCCAGGCGGAAATTTACGCCATAGACAAATGTGCCTCTTTTAATCTGCAAAGGAACTACAGGGGCAGAACATAGATATTCTCACCGATAGCCAAGCAACGATCAAGGCACCTAGGTCCAACCAGGTGAACTCTAAACTGGTATGGGAATGCCTTGAGAGACTGAATACACTCGGCTCGTCCAACAAGGTCTGGATACTTTGGGTTCCAGGCCATGCTGGGCTGGAAGGCAATGAGGCAGCGGATGAACTAGCCAAGAAGGGAGCAGGGATGCCTTTACACGGGCCAGAACCCTTTTGTGGAATCGGAAACGGTTTCATGGCTATGAATCTAGGAAACGAAGAGAAACGGTTGAGGGAACTATTATATATTGGGCGGGCCTACCAGGGATGGAGCAGTCCAGGGTGCTTATTGGTGGATACGAACCCATGCGCACAAAGGATTGCATAAACCTCACCAAAAAGAACCTTCGAATCATAGTGGGAATTCTCACTGGTCATTGTCAGCTGAACTACCACCTAGGGAAGCTAGGGGTATCTACGGACATTGCCTGCAGGTTCTGTGAGGAGGAGGACGAAACCTCTATGCACGTCCTGGGACAGTGTCCGGCACTTGTGCAAAGTAGGTCAATACATCTGGGAGAACACTTAATACCAGATGCAAAGCTGAAACTTCTGGAAGTGAGGGACATACTAAAGTTCCTAACGGTTACAGGCCTGCTTGAGATACTATGATCAACAGGTACACTATAACCAGTAAAAGGGGCACAATAGTTCTTCAAGGGCGCGGTGCGACTTTCCCTTAACAGAATAATAATAAGAGGAAGAAGGTTAGATTATACCTCATGAACACTAAAGTCGATATCTAGCGCGTCAAGCCCATGTTTTTTCGATTTGTTTCGGTTTTCTGATCGTCTTTCATCGACTTCGATGTGCAGACCTACCCTGCACATTCGCCTCTCTCGTAATTTTTCCACGATCGGTGCAATCCCATATCGATCGTGGATGTCTTCATTTCGGATGTAATTTTGGCGTGCTACCGCAAGGCAGCGTTCATTATCTTTGATAGTCCGTCAATACTTAAATTCGTTGAGGGAGAGGGAGTATAATGTTACGACGCAATAAACCGTTGGCTGGTAGCATTGATCCGAGACATTTAAATCACTCAGTTCTTGGTAAGCCGCTGCCACTGACAGTGATACGGCTGGTATCAATGGGATCGGTTATAAAAAATCTGTTTTATTCAAAAGTCAAACTGAGACTGTGTTGCATGAGCCGATCATTCCATTTTTGAACCAGTTACTCAAGTTGTTCTGGCACTAGGTGTTGCCGCTGGGCGCATCAGATCTCTTCGATCTTCACTTTTCAAGACTCAGATGTGATGTGGTTAGGTCTTGTTACTTTTCCTGATATTATCGTTTACATTGCTTCCTCAACTTCAGGAGGCTTCAATCGGGGGCTTGATTTGCAATCGGTGGCCGATTTTGAAGTGCGATGGTCTCATAGGAAATAGTTTTGCAATCAAAGGCGATAAAACATCAGCGTCTTATGAAGATCTAGTCGATTGGGGTCATAGGTGCGATTTATATTCAACTGGAACTTATTCCTCTTGGAATCGAGGCATTCTGGCGTATTTGGAAGCAAACAACATCGATCAACCACTTCGGTCACGCTGTTCTCAGGACGGCAGTGAGACACGGCCTAATGGGTTAGCTCTGCTCTGGATAAAACCGTTGTCGTCTGTGTGCTTTTGAATCAAAATCATGAAGGAAAGTTTCCCTTAAATTGGTGCGATCTGCCACGAAGTGGATGGTCGATTCAGGACTCCCTGAATTCCCAAACAAAAAAAAAATGGTTGAGTGTTTCAATTATCAAGCCGTTCTGGTCACGGAAACCAAGCAGGGTGCAGCTTGCATTGAGTTTCTTGATATGTTTCAGGGTTTCATTTATCCTCCTTTTTGCCTTTCAGTAGGTGTCTGGGCATTTTTTGGCATCCATATAGTCTACACAGCCTGGCGAATTGGGCACGGGGGATGTCCAATTATTTGCAGTCCCGGATTTAGTTCACTCATGCGTTCGTCAGCATTTAGTTTTCTTCTTGACCTAATGGTTTCTTCTAGAAAAGGACCTGTGTGAAGTTTGCGAAGATAAAGTATTAGTCGTTAGAAGAGATATTATAGAATTTCGGTCCCAACTTTTATTTCGGGCAATGGGGCTTCGATATTTTATTAGAGCTCGACCTGCAGATATACAAGCTATCTTCACTTTCCATTTATATCGATATTTAATTATATTTGTAAGATATGTCCCTCGGACAACACCTTGTCGTGGTGGGGAGCGTGTAGTAGTTGACTACTACACTGAGAGTGTTTAAAAACATATGAAGATGGAAACAAAGGACTCTCGAAGTGGTAAGAAGTCACAGACTTTGAATCCACCCGCAAGGCACGGAACCTACACCCGGTTTCTACGGCGCGGTCAGCCAAAAAGAATAGTACGGCCGGTCGGTCGGTGACACTGTTACCTAACTCTTCTAAAATACGGGGGAGGAAGGCTCGGCAGAAGGAAACTTCACCCGCAAAGGAGGAGGGACAACAGGCACTGCGGAAGGCACTGCGAAAGAAGGCAAAGTTTCTTGGGTATGAGGACATGGACTACACCCCTAAGTGTGGCGATATCCAGAGAAATCGGATGGAATGCGGAACTTTCGGTGGAAGGCGAGGAAAAGCTGGTAACCTCCGTGAGATCCATACTGAACGCAGCAGACTTTTCAGTTAGCGGCGGTTTTCATATTAGACTGCACTTGTTGCTACAAACATAGGATTTAGTCAAATCAACCTGCAGCATGCTTCTTCCTATCTACTGGCGGCAAAGCTGGCAAAGTTGCAGGACTGTCCTTACATATTTCCGGTTTAAGAGCCATGGGTTTGATTTAACAGAATCTGTGGTATTGGATCAGTCAAGGGGACCAGGATCTTCTTGGATGAAAGATCCTCGAGGCCGAGGGCTTGCGTTCTGATATTAAAATTGTTAGAAGCAACCATGCTGAGCCAATTCTGTTCCCAGGTCCTTGTTGCGGTCAACTTACAATACCAGGTTAATGGTAAGAGGAGAAACGTTATAGTTGCCTCTGCCTACTTACCTTATGATTCTTTGTGCCCTCCGTCGACGCAAGAACTAAGGATTTTGGTAGTGTATGCAGAATCAAATGACCTTGAACTTTTAATAGGTTGTGATGCGAACGCTCAGCATATTTGTTGGGGCAGTAGCAACTGCAATCTTAGAGGAGAGAAGCTGTTTGATTTTATCACTTCAGCTGGTCCGATGACCGCGAACGTAGGGTGCGCCCCTATGTTCATGGGACCAAGAAGAAGTGAAGTAATTGACCTAACAATCTGCACTTCAAAGCTGTTAGAGTTGATTATACACTGGCAAGTGCTTGACGAGGTTTCACTGTCAGATCACCGATACCTAAAATTCAATCTGACTATTGTGGGTGAACAGTTTGTGGTACAAAGACGGAACCCTAGAAAAACGGAATGATAAAGTTCAATGAACTTCTTCGGAATAAAGTACAGCTCCCTAGGTGACAAAGGGCTCCTTTTGTGCTAGAATATGAATTGGAAACTCTGAACTGCACACTTTTAGAGTGCTGTCGAGAGGCTTGTTCTATTTGCCGAGGCCATAGCGGTAAAACGGTAAAAATTAAAGAAATCTACCAGCCGACTTCTGAACCGAGCTTGCAAAAGTAATAAGAATGAAGATTGGTTAAATTTCAGGAACTCACAGCGTGAATATAAGAGGCTCGTTAGGTGTTCGAAACGAGACTCCTGTATAGCGAACTGTAAGGAACTGGAAGGCGGAAGAGAGACTTTAAGGCTGTGCAGAGTACTGAAAACGGATGAGTAGGCCAAGTTATACTCTCTTAGAAAACCCGACGGTATTTTGATGAGCTCCTGACTGCATTCAGTATAGACCCCCCGGGAAGTACACCACCCGGGCGAACGGGTGAGAGAAGTGACAGGGGGGAGAGTTGACGATTCTCGTAACCCCTCCAACACGTAAGCGCTGCAAGGCGAACTAGAACACTGTGAAAGCGGTTGTTACCTATGAAAAGGTGAGAGCTGTCATGCTGTCCTTTGAACATTTCAAAGCACCTGGCATGGATGGCATCTATCCGACAATGCTAAAGGAGGGTATGGAGCACTTAGAGCGACATCTAAGAAATATTTTTTGAAGGTGGCTTGTTCTGGGCTACGTGCCCTTCTCTTGGCAAAAGGTTAAGGTAGTCTTCATTACGCAACTTGGGAAAGATGACATCTTCAGACACATCATCTTGACTTCATTCTTGATGAAAGGTTTGGAGAGACTGGTGGTCCCATTCGTGGAAACGCACTTAGGTCACACCCACTTAGTGAAAACCAATAAGCTTACCAGTGTGGAAAGTCCTGTGAGTCTGCTCTTCATTCTTTGGCACTAAAGATAGAGGATGCAACTTTGAATGGTGAGTACGCGATGGGGGTGTTCGTGGACATTGAAGGGGCTTTTGACTGTGCGCCATTTCAAGAGCTTGGTGATGCCCCCAGAGAGCATGGTGTTGATAATGCTTTAATTAAGTGTATCCATGCTATGCTAACGCAGAGACTGCTGTGCGCTGAGGTGGGTGTCGATCGCTATCTGACTGCAGAAGCAACGAAGGGCTGCCCCCAAGGAGGTGTGCTTTCGCCACTTTTGTGGAGTATGCTGATCGATTCACTACTATGCGAATTGCAAAATTTGCTAATACACGCTAGAGCTTATGCTGATGACGTGACTGTGCTTGCTGTTGATCGGGGTCTTGGAACGGTGTGTAGGAATATACAACGTGCCGTTGATCTGATAGATAATTGGTGCCTCAGATATAGTTTTTCAGTTCATTTAAATAAAACGACAGTGGTATTATTCACAAAAAGGAGAAAACTGGAAGAACTTTGCCTCCCTGAGATGATGGGTACTACTATTCAACTCTCCTCTTTAGAACAAACATGTAGCGGTAAAGATGAAACGAGCTCTGACAGCTTATGGGATGTGCAGACGGACTTTTGCCTCGACATGAGAACTCAAACCTGATGTGGAAATGTGGATATACGTTGCCATCATTAGGCCGATGTTCGTATATGCATCTGTAGTGTGGTGGGTTAAGGTGAGACAAAAAGGCTTTCACCGTAAACTTTCCGCACTGCAAAGAACTGTGTGTCTGGGTATCACTAGTGCCATCAGCACTACATGCGGCGCAGCTCTGAATGCCCTACTCAATTTGCAGTCCCTGGATATATTTATTCAAAGCGCTGCAATGAGAGCAGCTCATAGACTAACTCGATTAGGGGCATAGAGCATTGGAAGAGTTACTGGGAGTACTAAATCCAGTTCCTACAATGCCTTCCGATTCTCGTGACCTCAAACATCTGTTCGGAAGAAGGTATGAAGTTACCTTAAAGGGTAGAGAGGACTGGGAAGTCCCCGAGGAATGCGTGGCGGGATATACGGAGTTCTTCCACACCGATGGCTCAAAAACAGAATAGGATTCTGGAACACCTCTCTATCTCTCGAATAAAAATGAGAAGTGGGCTTTTCCTTTGGGACAATATGCAACGGTTTTTCAATCCGAGGTTTATGTAATCCTAAGGGCGGAAAAATGGTTGATTGGCGATCGGTTGAAGGGAAGGCACATCGCAATCTGCAGTGATAGAGAAGCTGCATTGAGGGCGCTGAGTAGTCTTTTGATTACCTTGAAAATCGTTCAGGAATGTAGAAACCGTTTGAACTGTATCTCTAGATTCAATACGGTGGAACTACTCTGGGTACTTGGTCACTGTGGCGTAGAGGGAAATGAAATTTCGGATACTTTAGCGAAAGAAGAGTCAATCTCCCCTATCCCGGGACCGGCACCAGCAATTGGAGTATCAGTAGTATTGGCTAAGTCTGTTTTCAAAAACTGGGAAGAAACTTTTCACAATGACGAAGTTCTTTTAGTTTTTTTTCCCGGGCTAGGTATTTTATTTCTAGGCATGCTAGGGTGTAGGTGAGTGTTCCTTAAAGGAAGTGTTTATTGAATTTATTGCTTTCTAAAATCCTTGAATACTGCCTCCCACTTAACATCCTTGTTCTTTCACCAAATATACGTTCTTTAATTAAAAAGCATTCACCTCACATATCAGTAATTCAAAGAAAGTGCATTTTTTTATCAGCGTTTCCTCCAAACCATTCAAACAGCATTTACTTTCACATATAGCCCGATGCACATAAAACAAAATCTTTTGGTGGAACCTTCGCTATTCTGATGTTGTAATTACGGCGAACGTCATCTGAAAACGACGTCAACTAGCTCCAAAAATAGTACCGAAAACGATTTAACAGTTCATAAAGTAGATGAAAGGGACCATTTTATAAAAAGGTGTAATTAGTCCTTAGTTCAATTTATGTACGGAAAATAGCCTTGATTGGAATATGTTGCCATGGATAGACTTTATCTAGTTTCGAATCGAAAGTTAATTTGAAATCCTAACCATAAAATACTCCAGTGGGAAAAAGTAAATTCGATGTTTAAGGACAGTTACGTCATATTAAGTGATTTAGGAGTAAAATAACAACTTTCTCTTTTTGGCGCCCAATGTGGGGTGCGCCGACTATTACGAAAAGAGCTGAAAATGATCCTTGTACCTTCGGCTGAACTGAAGGATTTTGAAATTAGGAGAAGGCATATTGAGAAGTTGATCAATTCAAATCTGCGTTTCTATTATAATAGATAAAAGATATTGAACTTAAAATTTGAACCCCAATACCATATCCTTTTCATACTGGATTCGAATTGAAACTCACTTTGTTCAATTTTGATCCCGAAATCCTGATTCCGCGGAAATATTGGCCAACGGGAATATAGGACATTCATGAAAAAACCGAAAACTACGCGAAACGTAAATTGGAACAAACAATTACACGAAAGGATAGATTCATCATCATAGAAGACGACACTGCAGCTGAACCGATGGCTGGGATTATTCCATTGTGGGAGTGAAAGTTATCAGGACGACTCGTGCTTAGTACGGACCCTTGCCCCCTGCAACAACGAAACTAATTAAAAACGTCCTTTGATTGCTGTTCAATTAGTGGACCACCATTTCACCACATATTGTCAAAGGAGTGCGTCGCTAACAGTTCAGTTGGAGTCGTCTGTTCTGTGGAGTTGTACTGGTGGTGGTCCCTTTGCCGCTGTTGCTGACGAAGCAAGTGGAATTAAATCAGTCATTTGTTGATTGATGGTGAGTCTGGGAGATGAACTTTCCAGGGTTTATAGTTGCAGTTACAGTTGCATCAGGGATGGTGGTATTGAACTGATGGTTTTGTTTTAATACAATCGTATGGAAAATGAATCAAAATGATTTCGATTGATAGAGAGTTTGTAGGTTGACAGGGCCAAATTTTAATGGGATTGATTGTTATTTACAGATGTTTATTGATGTAATTAATTGCAAATCAGGAAATGGAGAAATTGCATTTGATGATGATTACCTGGGGTTATCATTAGGGATTCTTTGTGCTGGTATTTAGTGTGGCTTTGTAAATAACGATATAATGGAGTTTACCTACTGCACTCTCATACCCATTTCTTCTTCAGAAATCGTCCTTTTAAACCCATTCGAGTACCAAAAATTTCAATAGGGAACACATGTCTTTGCACTTGCGGATGGCTACGTTACAGTTCCGGAACTGAGAGAAGGATATAGCTTCGTCTTTGTGCTTCTCAAACGCCGGATACCATCTGAATCTTGTTACTCAAGTCCGCCAAACAGACAATATCTGGCGAAGGAAGAATATCATTTTCAAGATGTGTACACCGTAAAAGTTTTCAAATAGGATTGGAGGATCCTTTTTGATTGGCTGATTGGCAATTACCGACTTTTTTTTTTACCTTCCGCAGCTCTTTCTGTATTTTAACGATTGGAAGGAAACCTATTCTCTTTCGACCTCAACGTCTACGCAACTAAATATATTTCCCAAATTTTGGGCAGCGATCATCCTCCCTGCACAGGAGAAGTTGCTAACAAGACCCCAAGCCAAGGTTGAACAGCACATGCAGATGGCTGTCTGGCCAGTTGGGAGCTTGGTCTTTAGTATCGAACTCTGAATATCTTGGGGACCTCCAGTTTCAAATAAAACTTTTACCTTAGTGGCCAGGCTAGCCAGGGTGAACATTTTTCCCGGACTATTCCTGAGACCAAGACATAGACTCAATTAATAAAAATAAAAATAACAAACCGACAAGAGCAGAAGAAGTGGTGATGCCAGGCAGATCATCGAAGATGCTGCCATCTAGTCAGGAGATAGGAGTCATTGAAGGCAGTACTGTCTGCGCTAGTCATAGCATCGCTGTGCTGAAACAAACCGCAGAGAATTCCTGGAGCGAGGAGACAGACGGACTAGCGGTTTCCACCTCGAAATCGACTGTCATCGCGCTGAGTGTATGAGTAGTACCAACCATAGTATTCCTAACTCGAAACCGCTTTGGCGGCCTGCTCAAAAGCATGGACTTAGAAGAACGTTGGTCACCGGAATCGGCTAAGAAGTGGAGGTCTATTGCAGTCCTGCTCAAGAGCCAGCACCAGAAGACCATATATATTCTGAGCAAGATTGTGAAGAAATAGGAGACTAGAAATAGGAGACTAGTATTGTAAGATGAAGACGACCTCTTGAAATAGCAGGCAATTTTTTAAAAATATAAACATAAACGCCTGGCAGACGAGCAAAAGACTCTCAAGCGCAATTCATCTCAATACTAGATTGAACAGAAACATAAGTGGTTAGTTAGTGTTCTGACGCTAAGCAACCTCTACAAAGAGGTAAGCAGCGAAAGTCGGCCAATGAGCCACTAATTGCAAAATCCTTCAGCAGCGTAGCCATGAGTCACCTACGTGTGGCGCTGGCGGCTGGCAATACTGCTAGTGGCAAACTAGCACTGGAGTTATGGACCAGTGTTGAGATTAGGTTGTCGGAGGTGGTTATCGAACATCTTCTGAACGACAAAGGCGAATACACGGAAGCGGATCATAATGAGAGTAGCATAGATAAATCTGCAATACCCGAAGTGCGCCTCAGATTATCTGCTCTTCTTCTTTCTTGAGAAAGACATCGACCGCGCACTAATATAGGAGCCCCGAAACCGCAAAGTGCTCAAAGCAAATATTGTAATTCATTCAAGTGCTGATCGGAACGAACCTAAAGCACGTAACCTCGCGAGAAAGAGTATGCACGCTAGTGCGTGTCTGAACCTCACTTCTAGCGAGCTAGTCTTGGTTAAACTGGAGCAGTCGGTAGGGAGAACCTGTATATTTCCTGTAAGAAGGACTGTAACGTTTTATGTCCACAATAGTATTAAAGAAAACCAACTCCTCTAACCGATAATGGGATTCTTTGGATGGTGAACTGGAGAGTTTCTGACTAGTCATCCTTCCTAGATCACAGTTGGATACTTTTCCATCTAGATGATCGACTGGAGGAAGTTTGGTCATGTTATTGAGATCAAACTCTCCAGCGCCCAAATTAGTAAGATCGGCACGACAGCCGAACTGGTGTCTAAAGTCGGGGCTCTGGAAAAGACATTCGAAACCACCTTTAAACGCTGCATTGCATTGCTAAATACAACAAGATAACACTGCTACCGTGGTGGCATGAAGATCTGTCAAGCCTCAGGAAGCCGACCAGAGGGATATTCAACATTTGCTAGAGGCACAAAAATTGGGAGACTGCCTGAAGGAATACTAATCGGTCAACAAGACTGCCAAGAAGCGGCCCTGAGAAGATTATTGTCGGAGCATTGAAAGCACCAGCGAACCTGCGAGGCACAGTAAGATTCTCTCCAAGGAACGTAGGGGCCCATCCTTTCTTAAAAAGTCGGAAGGCGGAAGGCGAGTCGTCCAATGTGGAATTTCCTTGTCAAACCTTGGAACTGCTGGTTTAGACGCATTTTCTCGCAAGCTTGCAGGACTGTGAGTCGGAGTCTTGCTTGGAGGGTATGTACGTATCACAGTTTCGGAGATGCGCACGAGTGGTTTTAATACCGAAAGGAGTCAGGCGCGACCATGAGTCCGCGAAAGACTTTCGACCAATCAGCCTAACCTTTTTCGTGTTGAAGACCCCAGTCGTCTTGGAAATGCCCTTAAAGACGATAATGTTGAGTACGTCTTTCGGTAAGTTCTAGCTCTTCTATGTCAGAGTAGAATCCTCAGAAACCGCTCTCAACGAGGTCATTGGCACGGCTAAGCGGCCACTATAGCACAAGCTAGCGATATAATGGGAGCATTCAACAACGTTAGTACTTACGCAATCAAGGAAGCCTTAAACAATACTGGATTTGAGGCGTATCTTACGTATTGGATAATATCCACGCTAAGTACCAGGACAGCCCAGTCTGATCTGGGAGGTAGCGATTTGAGCAAAGATGTCAACAGGGTGGGGCCACCCCTCCGGGCTCTGCTTGATAGTAATGATCGGAATTTCATTGATATTTGACACAAGCGCGTTGGTGGTGACCTTCACCGACGACTTTTTGATATTGGTGTCAGGGATGTTTCCCCCCATTATGAATGACATCATTGAAGGAGCATTCGAAAAGGTATGCTTATGGGTTACAAAATGCAGACTCGGCATAAGTCCAACCAAAACATAACTGGTGTTATTCACCACCAAGCCAAGGGTACACGAATTGTATCTTCCGTGGCTGACTGAACAAAAATTGGCTCCTTCCTCCAATGTAAAGTATCTGGATGTAATCCTGAATCCGAAGCTAATTTGGGGATTAAACTTAGAACTGCAGGTTAAGAAGCTCTGTATGGCCTGCTATGCCAGCAAGAGGGTCCTTGCAAAGAAATTAGGTCATCACCCGAGAAATATTCTTTGGTACGTTTGATCTCAGCGTACGATTTTATTGTGTAGTTGCAGGTTGTGAGCAAAAAGAACAAACGCGCTTAATAGAATTCAAGGGACCCTGCTACTCTGGCTCTCGAAGGTGATTTCAATGCGCTCCTACAACTTGTGTCCTAGACCTCCACATTAAATAAGTTGTGTCTTGCAATGCTGTCAAATTACATGAGTCCCGATGCTGGATAGGGAAGCCCTACGGCCATAGTAACATCCTAGATGAAGTGCATCGGAAACTCTGGGCAATCTCCACGCACTACTCCACGCTGCTGTGCTTCTATTATAGGAACATAAAGAAGAATGGGCGGGCTGATGGACTGGTTTCTTGGCGGGGCTCTGATTGTAGCAGTCCTTCGACAAGCACAGCCTCTATCCCGCTGGCAACTGTCAAGGGTGGAATCTATTCCCACTGTCCTCTAGTTGCGAGTCTCAGATGGCGAGAGCTCACCATCTGTACCAAGTCATGGAGGCTTTTGTACCAGGCGCGTGCAAATGCACACAAAATTACCACGGTCTGCATGGGACACTGGTCAATAGGGCATCGTACCACCAGACACGATCTACGCATTCGCATTGCCAAAGCTACGGAGAAGACGCAGAAACTCCTAGGTACTTCTTTTCTGTAGTTAGAGGCAGGCTACGGACACAAGGTAAACCATTTTTTGATGACGTTAGAGAGATCTCTGGCTGCAGGATGCCAGCTTCTTTCCTTTGTGCATACTACGTGCTGGCTTTGAAGATCTGAGCTGGCTGGATTCTGCTTCCTTGCTCTTATCACAGCAGCCATGGCCTTAGGAATTTGTGGCATTAAAAGTTGACATCACAGCATCTGATATCTATCTACCTCCCTACCTGTGGCTGTGAAATATCACATGCTCTAGATCCTTCGCTACACCACCGCATCGAGGAAAATTCGTATGTCGTAGTCTCCGAGACGGCCGTATGTCCAGCCACGTCCATTTTCACAGTGTTCTCTTTGCACGGCTTACTACTAGAATTACTTCCGTCTTCTCATCCAATAAAGTCAACCTGGCTCTTTCTAGGCAATATTGCACTGTTTTCATTGTTTCCGTCGCATTGGACTTCACATTCGCTGTGGGCTTTGCTGCAACAAGTATATGCAAAATTCATACTGACTCTTCGACAAACCATTGTTTCGCTCGATGATGGGTAGCAGTCTGCTACAGATGACTCTCTTCATCATCTACCGCTTGTCTACCACATGAAGATCAGGCTTAATGATGTTGGATGTCCAGGTGGCTTATTGGGTTTGGGAAACAGCACCAATGTTTGCTGTTTCCATGGCGATCGGAATATTTCTTCTTTTAGGTAGGGTTTAATCTGCAGTGCTAGCTTCAAAACGCCATTAAGGATGCTCTTCAAACCTGTGACCTTGTTCTTACCACTCTTACCACCTATTTCCGCTACCCCTCTTCAACTTCTAGGGATATTTCACTCTAGAGGAGCTAGACCATCGTTTACCTTCCGCTGATGTGGTGGTGAAAAAACAGAGTGGCATCAATCCTTTTCAGAAAGTGTGAGCAGGTTACCTGAGGTGGTTTTCGCAGAATTTCCGTCCCTGTAGGTCTCTTGCTTCCAGAAACTTATACTTGACTAGTGCACCGTTAGGTGGAGATTAACTGCTATATATGGGGATTTCTTTCGCTTTTGCTTTGATGACTCCATCCACCGGATGCTTTATTACTTCCTTCAAGACTGTTTTTCGCAAACCCACATGGCTACTTGGCCTGTTTGGTCTTTGATTCAACCTCCTCCCCCACACCGCCCCCGTGATTTCGATGTGGATGCATTGGCATTTTCCTGGTAATGGTTGGCAAGGGTAGGGCCTAGGTGGCAGGTAGTAGTTGACGTTGATTTATATCAAACTCATGTGCAATTTAGGTTGAGGTGCCTAATATATACTGGCCACCTGTTGCTACTTGCAATCGACGCGTTTTTTCCCTTTGTGTAGTAAGCAACTTGCGTCGATTCTACTATTATTGCTGGTATGCCATTTCGCTCCGCATCTTCAAAATTGCATCGATCTGTCATTTGAACTGGTCTGCATGCCTTTGCAATCTGATCGAAGCCAAGACATCTTAAGCACCACTTCAGTACCAACAGCTGCCTAACCCTATGTGTCTATTCTTACTCCGTTTGTTGCCAACATTTCGAGTGCTGCCTCCACTAACAGAACGAGGATGGCGGTTTCCTTTCCACGGTAAACTTTTCTTAACGTTTCACAACGTGACGAAGGAGCGTAATAAAATCTGACTGCGGAATCGTGGAGGCGGATCCATGAATGGGTGGGGTTGGACGCTCTGTTGACCGGTACGAGTGATGCCGGGAGTCACGCGCTCGAACTCCGATATCGAGGGAAATCCCGAGAATTTCGGCATAGTGTACGCCGTGACAAATGAGAATTTGCTATTTTGCTGGTCAGGGAAGCGATGGTCCTGTGAAAGACGTCAACGGCCGGTGAAGTTCCTCCAAGCAGAAGAGATTTCTTTTTGTCCACTAATGCACTCAAACCGCCAGCAGCCGATGGAATTTCAGCCGAATTGGTTAAATATGGAGGCGCCAGTTACACCAAGTGGTTCATCAACTTGTGCTCAAGGTATGGGACAGCGAATCAATGCCTGACGATTGGCAACGAGGCATTATCTGTCTCATACATAAAAAGGGAGATATCACACAGTGCAGCAATTATAGAGGTATCACGTTGCTGAGTACCATCTACAAGATATTCTCCACTATCTTGCTAGGCCGGATAGCCCCATATGCCCAGAACCTCATTGGCACATACCAAAGAGGCTTCACTCCAGGCAAATCAGCAACAGATCAGATTTTCTCTCTGCGGCAGGCGATGGAAAAACTGTTAGAATATGGACAACAGTTGCACCGTCTGCATCAATAGGCAGAGCATCGATGGGGCCGATCAAATGGTATATCTAGAAAGCGTGGTTTCTGCCGACTGTGGCACTGAACTGGATGTTGACCAACGCATTAAGAGCGCTAATTCCGCTAAAATCTTGAAATGAATCTCAACACTAACATAAAGTTGAAATTGTTCTGTGCTAGTATTCGCTATGCATTGCTATATGAGAGTAATATTGGATTTGGGGGAAAAGAAATGTCATTATCCCCCCCCCCCCCCCTTATAAAACCCCCCTCTTTATTTATAAAAAACTCAGATAGCCAAGTTAGTAGCACCAAGAGTTTTGCATGGACCGGAAGAGATGGTAGTCACTTGGTGCCAGGTCCGGACTATACGGGAGGTGCAATAGGACATCCCATCCGAGCTCCTGTAGCTTCTGAGGGGTCATTAAAGATGTGTGAGGCTGAGCGTTGTCCTGGTGGAACGTAACACCATTCCTATTGACCAATTCTAGCGGCTTCTGGTCAATCGCCTGCTTCAAAGGGTCTAGTTGCTCACAATGGAGGACCGAATTGAAGGTCTGGCCGTAGTTGAGCAGCTCATAGTGAATGATTCCTTTCCAATCCCACCAAACACACAGCAAAACCTTCCTGGCCCTCACCCCGGGCTTGGCGATAGTTTGGGCCGGCCTATACCCAGTTCTTGGCCAATCGAGCGAGTGCTCACATGCCGGTCTACTTGGCTGATTTCGATGATTTTATCGGTTTTTACGACGATTGACCTACCAGTCCGGGGTGTATCTTCGACATCCACTACACGAAAGAACGAAATCGATCGAACCAACGCTGTGCTGTGCGAATCGTTACAGTATCGAGCCTATAAACTTCACAAATTTTTTCGGCCTCCTTTGTTACATTTTTACTTCTCAGGTAGTAAAACCGTAAAATATGACGAATTTCTTGCTTGGTGGGCTCCATCTTTGACGCGCTATAACTTGAGACTGAAACGTACGATCACAATACTGTCAAAGAGACACTTGTAGCGCAGATTGTCGTATTCAAATGCGATAAGTATAACACAAGATATGTTTCAAGTGTCACCATCTATTAACAAAATACGACATTTCATTTTCCCCAAACCAATACATGGAAAGTGAACTCCAAGCTGCAAGCCTTTATCAATGCTTATTTTCGTCGAATCACCGGAGTACACTGGCCTGAGAAACGATGGACTTGGTCGGCGCACTGGCCTCGCGCTAATATGCTTCATGATTGGAAGACCGAAGTGGCAGTTGATCACACATTAAGGAGGGACGACAATTCCATTGCGTTCCACGTCATACAGTGGAATCCACTCGACCAAGATGACTGACGAATCCACATCCAATTTAGAAATTTATGCCCAAGCAAAATTTTGCAAGACGTTAATTCATTCCGAAGTTATGTTTTTTTTCTGAATCATCAGGTATTCCCTTAGCGCGATTTGATATTCAAAGTCCAGGATCGTTTTTAAAAATCGTTTCCTTTTTCGACTATGCTTAGTCGGTTCGGTAACAATGACTTTTGATGCAAAGATAAGTTAACGGGGGTACCAGTTTCCCTTGTGGAATAACTATTGTTATCCTACTACATCTCCTCCAGGTTAACTGGATTTGGTAATCAGCACTTTGAGGTGAGAATCTCGGTCCACCACTTGCCATGGAAATACATTGAAACCTCTTATACTTCCGTAGCTAACAAATTTGAAATCTCTCCAAAATAATATGATCATGCTATTGCTATTGCTACTGGCAATTGGATGTACAGTTTTTGACATTTTGTATGGGCATGGAACATTCAGGAATATAGGCCAATGCTATTGATGCAAATTGATCAGGCTTGGTATAGTCTCCGAAAAAAACTCTTTTAGAAATGTGTAGGCTATATTTATTGATAAAAAACTCTCTCCATCCAGGTGAAAGTCACAAACGCTTTAAATTCAAACTGAGCCATATTTGGGGCTGAAATTCTAAAGGTACAATGCTATAATAAGTTGCATTTCTGCCCATCTTTATTCACCCTAAGATTTATAATTACTACGGTGAATTAAGAGGCATCAGCCAAACGCTTAATAAATTAAAGTGGCAGACCTTTCATGCACCATTGGAACGCTGTGGCTAATCATAAACCAATTTAGCCTAATTTGAGTGAAAGTCGGTTTACCTAGTTATTCCCTGTGACGACTTAATTATCCTCTGCATATGATTCGATCCGTGTCCCACAGACCAAATGAATTTAATTCGGAATTCATCAGGAACCACATGTTCAGGAATTATTCCTAAATTAAATGTGCTGGGAGAGGTGCTGAACTTACTGAGCATACTTTAGCTTTATGATTTTTTGGAGCAAATGACGACCTCCAACAGAATATAAGATTAATAACGGAAAAACTATATCCTGAAAAAAGTTGGGAGCTACTTTAAATTCCAATTAAAATAAGTGAAATTTGTCCACATTTCGCGCTGAAGCTGGAAAAGCAAATGGACGCTTGCAGCCGTACGAGTGAAAATTGTAAAAATTCCATTTGCTCCACCAAAAAGTTATGAATAAATAGAAAGTGCGTTCGCAAAGAAATCACACAAATGCAACCATGCAATATCTGCACACATGCAAGCTCTGTCTATTTAAATTTACTCACACAACGAGTTATTTATAAACCCATATTATTTCCCTCGTTTTCCCTGTTCCTTTTCCCGGGGATGCACTCGTCGCCATGGTTTTTTGTGCTTTTGTTGCTTTTATAATAACAGTTACTTATGGAAATTGCATGGCGGAAGTGTATTTTCCGAGGATAGAGCGCTGCAAGGCAAAGTAAATAGAAAGTTTTTTTCCTCGGTCTCTGTGTATTCAAATGAGATGCTATGCAGTCAGGATAATCTGATGAACGAGCTGCAGTTGGGGAGGGTGTGCACCCTGGAAAATGAAGTTTTCGTAAACCAGTTCATTTGATGTAATGTTAAATACATTATCCTTGGTGGAGAAATGAATTTGTTAGATTTGAATTAAACCAATTTAATAGTCGGGTCGGTGCCTTTCAACTTTCAGCTGCGAAAATAACTGAATAAGAATATCTTATTTAGGGAAATTTCTTGGCCATTCTTACTATTCTTAGTGCAACTGAGGAAATTCTGGAGAGCTCCAAGAAGCTGGTTTATTTTCGTAAAGAAGGGAAACGTTCAACGGTGGAGCATCTCGAAATTTGCTCTCATTATGTTACTCTAAAAGGGTGCAGACCCGTAAGATATTTCTTTTGCATTCCATGTGTTCGTGGAAGTACTCTTGAATTTAACTTCAAATTCCTAAATTGTTTGTTTAAGTATTGAGGAAGTCCTGAGTCCGCCATCCACTCCATCCAATTGGGAGGAAACATGAACTACTCTTTTGGGTTAACACCTCTTCTTAGGGGTCGTATGCGGTATTTAACGGATCGCTCACGATATGGGGACTGACGTCCCCGAGGTACCTGAGTATGTAGCTCTAACCCCCTAGCTGGCAATGTTCATAACTCCTGGGCAGTAGCTTTGAGAAAGCCTCTCAGTGAAGTGCTAACCACGAATGACCGGTCCGCGTCCGGGAGCTCGATGGAGTAATATGAGTCTAGCTCCGCCAAGTACTTATGATATATCAGGAGGTATCCCTTTCTGGACTCTGGTTGTGTAGTGTTCATTGAACAAGGATCCTTCCTTGAGTTTCGGGATTAACTAAGCCTGACGGAGATGCGGTAGAGGTTTTGTCCGTGGAGTAACTATTGCGACCCACTTCCTTGCACACGATGCCCTGGTAAAATTCCTATGGAGAACAAAAACAAATAAACTAAAAAACCTGAAGAAAAATCGGAGAAGGAGTAGGTGTTGACTACGCTTTGCAGTAGCATAAAAATGCGTCGCTCAACACAGCTTCCAGTGAAAAAGGCAGTGAGCGCTGAATCACCCGATGAGATACCAGAACGCATAAATAAAGGGAAAACTTTGCACAGTTATGCAGCTGGCGGCGCAGGGACGCAACTCCTGTCCAGGGAAAAGCCCAGACAAAATCGCTTGACCTGAATGGAGAATTCGAAGATGTACCGAATGGAAGTGCGGTTGTCCGTTCTAGCTAGAGCCGAAGAGGACATACTCATCAGGAAATGCGAGACAATTGTGAAGCGTTGCGGTTTGGAGGGGGCCGGTGTAAAATGTGTCTGGAGCCATTGGAAGGTACGCTAGCAAATTCCAGTTAGAAATATACGCCATAGACAGATGTTCCTCCTTTAATCTCCAAAGGAACTACAGAACATTGCTATTCTCACCGACAGCTAAGCAGCGATCATGGCACTTAGGTCAACCAGGTGAACTCTAAACTGCCTTGAGAGACTGAATACGCACGGCTCCTTCAAAAAGGTCTGGATACTCTGGGTTCTGGCTCATTGACATCTTGGCAGATGGGATAGCGCACATATTCAATGCGAAGTCTATCTCTCCTTTATCGTAGACAACAAACGCCGAAAGGAGAGATCTTTAAATAGATGGAAAAAGCATTGCGAACGCTGGGAAAAGAGTCGGTGGACACACAACCTCATCTCTGCTATCAAGGAGCGGTTGGAGAGGCAGTACGGGGAGGTTAATTATAATCTTACCCAGTTTCTCGCGGGGCGTGGAGAATATCGCCAGTACCTGTTCAGGTTTAAACTAGATGCCTCACCCGATTGTCCAAACTGCAATGGAGAGCGAGGAGAGGAGGCTCTAGGAGAGGTGCTGAATCTGGTACGAAGAATGCTAGCATGTCAGGAAGACTGGGATGCGATCATCTTTATGGTCGCATTTATCCATTGCAAACTGCGAAAGGCAAAGGAGACTAGGAAAGCGCGGTTACTCACCTACCTAAAGACGAAAGGTGACCAATACCTTATGGTGGTTCTACGGGGCTTCGGGGTTTTAGACAAAACCTCAACAAATAAAACGGCGTGTCACGCAGTAAGATAACCTTCTGTCCGAAGACAAAGGGGGTAAATCACTAACTGAAAAATAAGGAAACAAAGAAGAACTAGACGGCCTCCTCTGCTCATCAAACCGACGTAGGTCTAGACATTTGCAGAAGTTCTCTGTGAAATTTGCTATAAGACGAAGCCGAAGGCAGTGGAGCAGAAGTTTCTTTTGTACAGAAAACGTTGAATTAGGCCCGAACACAACTGACAAGACTTCGTTTTGTGAGGCGGTCAAAGGACTACTGGAGGAGAAGTTTCTCGTTTCTAGTCTAAGGCTTATGAGCTCTCTAAAAATCCGAGATCTTGACTATCTCCGAGAAAAGCTCGAAGTGAAGGAGGCTATAAAGCGTGAATTTCCAGAGGAAACCAATGCCCGAATAGGTATTACTTTCGTGAATGCTCGAAGTCAAAAATTTGTTGTCAAAGTCGCCGGGCAATATGAAAGGGAACTCCTTGATAGCAGGAAAATCTAAATTGGATTTGTGGTATACAGGGTACGAATGCGGATCACCTTTACCAAATATTACAGACATCCAGTTTTTGTGCCGAGATCCACCAATTCGCCATCGGCACGCCTGAGGCAGGGTGTTTTTCTTCTACCGTAGATATTACCACTAGGGTCTGAGTGGTCAGGGGCTTTGTTTGACTCTCATTCACATCCCTCGGCCCTCCAATGATTTGCTGTGGTTAATAGAGTCGCGGAGAAGTTATCCGACCCACATAGTGTGAGCTACCTTTTGACTACCGTGCAGTCTCTACGTTTTCGTGCGTCAAATTTCGGCTCGGCTTTCTGGTTTTGGGCTGGAACCCGTCTGGATGGAAGCCGCAGTCGGCTTTTTCGGCCGTTTGAATGAAAACCGCAGCCTGGTGTTCTGGATATCAGCATTCGTATACCCTGGATTTTACAATGCATCTTGGTTTTCCGCTCTTACGATTCTACTCTGGCAGACTCCGCTTTGGAGTTCCTTTGAGACGTCTTGACCATCATATGTCGTGCCGATAATAGCTATTAGATTCTCTAGAGTGCCACTCCTGTGAGGAGCAGGTCAGATACACTCCCTTCACATGCTGCCTAAAAGAAGGAATATTCCCTGCCCAGTGGAAAAAGCAGAAGTTGGTGTTGCTTCCGAAGCCTGGCAAGCCACCTGGAAACCCAGCGTCCTATCGTCCTATCTGCCTGGAGAGAGTCATCTACAACAGACTCATGCCCATCGTTGAAGCCAGCAATGGTTTGTCGGAACGCCAGTTTGGTTCCCGACGCGCCCACTCTACGGTGGACGCAATTAACATGGTGGTAAACCTGGCAAAAGGCGCACTGATTTCTGGTGGCTGCTGTGCCGTAGTGGCGTTGGATGTGAAAAACGCATTCAACTCGGCCAACTGGAACAGAATTAAAGGGGCGTTGGCTGACATAGGTGTCCCCGGATACTTAGCGAATTTGGTAGAAAATTACCTCTCAGAGAGGACTCTCTGGTACGGGACGGATGAGGGCCCCAAAGAGTACATTGTCACAGCCGGGGTACCACAGGGATCGGTACTTGGTCCCCTGTTGTGGAATATCATGTATAATGGGGTGCTTGCTCTTCCCGTCCTGTGGTTGTTGCAGCAAAACACCCAGAAGATGAGGAGGTTTACGCAACGGAAACAGTGAGAGCGGTAAAGTCCTGGCTAGAAAAGGCCGGGCTGACCTTGGCGGACGCGAAAACGGAAGCGGTCTTAATAACGGGCTTTGAGGGTTTGCAGTGCTTTTAGAACCACATCAGATGAGGCAGTATTGGTGGTGGCAGGCATGATCCCGGTTGACATTTTAGCCAAAGAAATGAATCTCCTGTTCAATGCAAGACGTATGGAGGGGCATGCACAGCGTAGAAATGCGGCAAGGTCAGAGTCGCTTGATCTCGCAGATGGGACGAGTCTTCGAAAGGTCGGTGGACGCACAGGTTCATTCCCAGTTCTTCACGGGACACGGTGGTTGCTACAGACAGTATCTGCACCGCTTTGGGTTGGATGATTCTCCGAACTGTCCCAGATGCGATGGCATACCGGAGGATCCAGAGCATGTGATGTTTCACTGCCCACGATTTGCGATGAAGAGAACGAGCTTAAACCAGGTGCTGGGCAGGAGCGGGACCCCGGAGAGCTTGGTTACTGAGATGCTGCAGTCCGAGGAGAAGTGGCTTGTGGTTGGCTCCACAATCACCCAAATGCAGGAGGAGTTGCTGAAAGAACAAAGAAGGAGGAAAGCTGCAAATAGGAGAAGGATGAGTGCCTAAGGGCAAACCTACCCCGCGAAGTAATACCTTAATGGTGGTCCCGCGGGGCTGGGGCTGGAGAGACCGTGGGTGTAGTTCCGGCGTTCGGGCGGTGGAGATACACTCCCACTGTCGAGGGTTTTCTCGAAATCGATGAAGGGGTGTCTTTGTCATTATCATCAGTGGTGCAACAACCGGTATCTGGCCTAGGCTTGTTTAATAAGGAACTCCAGTCATTGGGGTTTTACGTGGATGTCCACCAGTTCGATATAAGATATCAGTTTAGCGGTTTAGGAACAGGACTTATTAACATATGTACGTATACACTCAATATTATTAAATATTGTTATATGTATATGTCAAGTAAGTTGTTATAAGCAGGAAACGTTGAACAACAACCTTGGAAAGAACAAAGAATCTTCGAGGGATCTTTCACGTTAATGCCTTTTCACAATCGCAACGAAATTATTTTTAGATCAAGGCAAGGCATTATTGTCACCTATACCAGGAAGCTCCTGAATCTACTTCCAAGGATATCAAATCCCGTAAGAGGCTTCTCACCTCCCAATTACAAATACCTATAAACAAGTACTCGTCCTTGACTATGCTCGTCATAAAATGAACGACAAACCCAACAGCCCGCATCAGCCTCCCTAAATTTTTTTTTCCTCGCTTCACAACGTAATTAAATTTCATGCTTGATATCTCTAATGCCTTAATTGTAACGGATTAACCTAATAATAACCCGACAAGAAATCTTCTATGCCTTATCCTGGCTGGAGGCCAAAAGGACACTGTCGTTTCCTCGTCGTTACTTTACTGAACTGTCCGTTAGATCTTCAATTTACTTGTTCATTCGCTGCCGTCTTCTGTGCGTCCTTTCGTCCTGTTGTCTACCTGATTCCTGCTCCATTATATTGCTCCGGTAGTTCTAGAGGTGGAAGCATCATGCATAGTATCCTGACATATGTACACATCGCCTGGTACCTGTATAGGCACGAACTTAGGCGGAGGATTAAAGAAGGCACATTCTCGTTTATCTGGAAAACTTTAGAAAAATCAAGGAAGCGGAATAGTACGGTAGGAGTTGTAAGCAACACGCCAGGTAGGAAGCAAAGCGGAAACAGGAGCTGTGTTAAGACTATGGCAGGACGATGAAATGGCTGGTATTCAGGCATTACAGTTTTTAATTCTACTTAAGGTTTCAAACGCGTTAAGCTGAATTTACCTCCTTAGATAACGATGTTAATACTTTTTGAATTATGGATGATAAGTTTTCCGTGATGAGAAGGATGTGTAAGGAAGAAACTAGAAATAGGAGCCCCGGCCTTTGAGGTGAAGTAGGCGCATCGGAGTCTATGATGAGGAGCAGTGACAATGGTGTGGTTCTATGAGGAGTTAGTAGTGGGTGTGATAGGGAGGATGTTTCCGAGGACTCTGTCGAGAGTGTTGTTTGATGATTCAAATTTTGTTCATCTCCGCTAGCCCAATTTTGTTTGTCTACTCTTCGAGTCATGTAAACATCTCAACTCGTTTTTATCCTGCACCCTGCATCCTGCTGTTGTTGAGTCCTTATGCCTGTCAAGGATTATCCTTCAAAAGTGTGCTGTATCTGCATGTTGTTGTTCCAAAAGGTTGTTCTTTTATGAGCCCCAACCCCCACTCAAACCAAAGGGATACATGTGTAGTTAAACCGGGACACATAGTTACATGCCACCCTTATCCCGTCAAAACCACCAACAACCCTCGAATAGACAATCGCCTATCCCCATAAAAAATTGCATAATATCTTCCTTTTGTTTTGCTGCATAACACGCCCGACAGTGCTCAAGTTTCGCGCCGCGTCCTATTTATTATTACTTTCGGGAAGGCTGAAATGAATTGAAGAAAAACTATTACTCATGCAACCCTCTAGGGTTTTGTATTTGTATTTGCGAATTGAAAATCGTAGATTGTAATGTCTCGTGCTCGTCGCCAATTTTTTCTCGGTTTGAATGCATTCACTGGTGGGTTTGTAGTGTCGATAAATTTTCATGCACTCCAGGAATAAGGCGCCAGTGTGACCCCGAAAACAGGATGGGATGAGACAAGTATCTGTGAATATGCATGGGGCTGATTTGGGTGAAAAGAGCAGAAGTCACTAGTTTGTAGGTGATTTTTAGCTCCGAAGAAGGTAGCTTCTTAGAATATGGTCCATGGCTAAACTTCTGATGAACTGACTTCATATTTACCCTGCATAGTCACAGATAACATTTTACTAATGAACTAAGACTATAACATTCCCAGATGAGCAAAGATCTCGTCCTTATCCTTCGTTTACTGAACATCCGGCATCTCAGGAATGACAAGGAGTGGTTAATTATTTCATTGGACCAAAAGCTACGGAGACCATTTTTCTTGGGACACACTCGAGATGTAATCCCGCCAATGGTGTTACTGCGCGAACTTGGACCACCCCCCCCCCCCTCCGCATTTCAGCAAAGTCTTTCAGGCTCGACAAGGAGATCCATTCGTCGTCCCTTCAGGTTTTGAGGGGGCCCCTTATATGGTGGGTGCAGCCGTCTCTGAGGAGTGTCTACACTAATGAGGACCTGCGAGCATGTCTCGAAGTCTCAGGGTGGTCGCCTTCCATCGTGGTTTGTCGAGAAGGTGGAGTCAGCCCAGTTTCAAAACCACATTTCTGAGCAGGTGCAGCATGCTGGAGACCCTTAAATCTGCTGTGACATCCAGCACATGGTTGGCGGGGAACCGCTAATTCCCTCTAAATATCATTTCCGTAAGACTGGCCGTGAACTCCCCTCGACGGGCTGAGCGAAGGCCGAGGACGACGGAAGGTAACTGTGACTATGACGGATCGTCGTGAGCCTTTAATGTCCGGGGTCAACGTTCCAGTATCCCATTCGAGTACGGATTCTATGCAGTATGCCTGTGGTGTTTGGTGGAGCTTGCCTAATTCCGAGAAAAGAGTAGACTCAAATTGCATTCCCTGTGGGATCCATTCTCGACAGAGGGCCTTGGCTCATAATTTTGTAGTGATATCAGTCAGAAGTGTTGCTTCAGGCAACCGCGTAAACCTGTCAATGATTGTTAGTCAATACTTGGATCCGTGTGAGTCTCGCAAAAGACTAATGATGTTAAGTTGATTGTGTGAAAGCGCTTGGTCGACCGAGGGGATACGTGGTTCTGATCTTACACTTTTGAAACGCGATGCACTGCGTGGCCCAAGAGTTGTATCCTTATTTATGGACGGCATGAAGTATTTTCTGGTGACTATCCTGTTTGTCGTCCTGGAACCGCGGTGCACAAGATAGTGTACAGCATGGAATACTTCCTTGCGAAAATTGACCGGAGTAAATGTCATAGGTCTCTTGTCCGAGGTTTCGCAGAGTAAGCAGGAGTTTGAGTCAAAGATGGGAAACTCTTTGAACTTGTATTTGGAGTTTTTCTGCATGCGGCGATTGCCATAAAACCGATCACGTCCTGTGCTGTAACGTCCAGGGTTCGTGACAAAACTTCCGCATGCATTTCCAGACATATGGTGAATGTCGGAAGTAAACTGGCGGATGAAGCCCAGTTGTCGAGTTTGGCAAGGAGACGCTTTATCCGGCTTTTGTTTAAGGGCAAATGTAAGGGCTTGTGGCCCATGAACATAGTGAACGACCTGCCCTCAAGGGAGAAGTTTAAGGATTTAATGGAGAGGTACGAGGTGAGTAGTTCACGATCGTAGGCGCTGTAGTTACGTGGAGCTGGATCAAATTGTTTCGAAAAGAAGGTGAACGGTTGCCAGGTTTGGTTCTCCCATTGGTGAAGAACGGCGCCTACTGCTATGTTTGAGCCATCGACAAACACAACTAGGGATGCATCTGGCGGAGAAAATGCTAGAAGTGTAGCATCAACTAGCTGTTGTTTGACGGGGTCAAAAGCCTAAACGGCCTCAGTAGACCACGCAACCTGGCGGGAGCCTTTTTAATTGAGTCAAGGCAAGTAAGGTAGAGGATTGCTTGGTGATCAGGGGCCATGGGTTGGAAACGATGGTAGAAGTTTAACATGCGCCGAACTTCCGCAGATCCTTCACGGCTTTGTCAGCTTGAAATGGCTTGCACCTTGTCTGGGTCTGGTTGAATTCCGTCATGGGTATTAATGTGGTTGAGAGATTTCACCTGCTTTTGTATGAATTTGCACTTTTCGACGTTTAGAGCAAAACCGGCCTCAGGAGGACATTGAAGAATGCACTCGAGATAGTCCAAGTGCTCAGACTCTGGGTAAGAACCAACCAAAACATCATCCATGTAGACGAAACAGAAGTTTTTGTTTCGTAGGACGGAGTTGATGAGTCTCTGGGATGTCTGCGCTGCATCCCACTAGCCAAATTTCATTTTAGTGAACTCAAAGGGTCCAAAAGGTGTGCAATTAACCGTTTGCAGTGTATCTTCGGGAGCTACAGGGATTTGGTGGTAAAGCTTGGCTAGATTCAAGGTCGAGAAAATACGCCAGTTGATTAAGTAACCCGCAAAATTTTGGGTGAGTGGAATAGGATATCGTTCGGGAATTGTCTGAGTATTCATGCTCCTGTAATCTCGGCAAGGACTCCATTCGCTGTTTGGCTTAGGAACCATTCTCCCTCCATATGAGTGAAGTTGACCAGCAGTTATTGGGGGGTTTATATATACCCTGTTTCATAAGATCATCGACTCTTTCTTTGTAATAGTCAGCTTCTGGGGCAATAGTGGGCGCACTTTTGAAAAGGTTAGGGTGCCGATATGTTGATGTGGTGCTCCACATCGTGCTTAACCTGGTGGGGAAAAACTACTTTCAGTAGTGATGTTGACGACTGCAACGAGGTTGCGGGGCCTATTAGCACTTTTTTCTGCAAGTCCATCAGCAGCCCATAGTGACACAGGAAATATGCACCTTAAATGGGGGTGATGGTGTCCGCCAAAACGAATTGCCACGAAAATGTTCGGCACAATCTGAGACTAATGTCTACCTGCCTGTAGCCGTAAGTGTGGTTGGGAGAGGAGTTCGCGGCAGCCAGTCGCAAGTTTTGCGGCATAAGCATGTTTGGACAGGGTACGGGGGGAACTGATGCCACCGTGTCCGTGTCGACCAGAAAGCAACGTCTGCTCATAGTTTCATAAATTTTAAGGCGACATTGTACTGCGTTTCGGGTAGCCGCCACCGAGGTACCCAGGGATTGAAAGCAGATCTCGGCCTTGACTGCGTTCAAGATCTACCTCGCGGACGCAAAGTACTTATAGCAACTTTCAGTTTTGAAACTGCGGCCGCCAATGAAGCCACCGTTTGCTTTAGGTCGTCAACACCTTGTGAATTTTATCGGCGGTTTCGGACAGCACCTAGAGAGAGTACGAGCAGGTCACGATAGCGCGGGATCTCTTTGAAAGTCACTGCACCCATAGCGATTTTAGGAGCTTTCAGCGGACCTTATTCCTATCTAGCTGCGTCATTTCTCGAAGCAGCTGCCTGAGGGTACGGTCGTCCAGGGCTAGCTCGTTCAGTAAGGGATTCAGTTAGCCCTCCTCACTTACTGATAGTCGGCGTATGAGCTGCTCTTTTAATAGGCTGTTGGAATAGTCCATCAAAATTTCCGCGAGCAGCCCTATGATCTTCTCTTCGAGACCGATGAGCGCATGGTTACAACGGGTGGCGCCCGTTCTAGATCCCCCACCCGCTCATTATTTTTACTTGCAAATATTTATACATAACAATAAGTATTTAATACAACTGGGGAGTAAATATTTTATGGAATGGTGTTGATGAATCGCCTTTTCAACAGCCTTGATAACGTCGAAAGCAGCGGTCTGTCTCCTACATCGAACTGCGAAACGACTCAACGGGGTAACTCTTGCAAGGACTCGACACAAAAAAGATCTAGCAGCGCCCTAAGGTGTGTTAGATTTTGAACGCCTTCATTTGCACTGATTTTCACTACCTTCACCGCACTTAGTTCATCACTAGTTGTGAGTAGTAAGAACCTGCACCCGATTTGCCGTCACCCCACAAATGAGCAGGGGATTGTCCTCGCTAAAAGAGTTCCTGGCGTAGAAAATCGCTGCAGCAGAAGTTGATATTTTTTCAAGAACGGAGCAAAAATCGGGGTTCTCCTTGATGGTCATGTCGGAACAACGCTCAACTCTCTCCTTGATTTCGGAAAATTTGCAGGCAATGTGGGCAGTGTGACAATACAACACTGATGTGAAGCCATTCGAGAGTTTTTTGGAACCTACTGGCAATTGTTCCACCCCGAACAATTGATCACAGAGAAGGAGGGCTGACGGCATAGGAAGGTCCTTTGAGTTTACCGTGAAACTATGAGACTCTTGCAAGAGAAGAGAGAGTATTCTTACATTATCAGCTTGATTCAGTCGGAACCGTAATAGGTGAAGAGGTTGTGCTAACATTGTCAACCAGTATGCACAATCAGCACTAGATCAGCATTTACTTTCCCAGCGGACTGTGCTAGCAACTGGTGAGTGGTTGCACTCCGGGGCATGTTAATTTGTAAAATGTGGATCATGCCATTCGCACCCTTGTCCTTTACAGTTCCGTCCTAAAGATTGAACTGTGTCTCGAGTTCGCACAGTGTGCGACCTTGTCACCAGACGCGCCACGATCCATATGGAGAACGCAGCTCTTGGTTTCATTGCAGGTCTTCGCTTGATGACATACTTGGCCACATCTCCGGTATGCTGTCCTCCTCTCCAGTCCCTTGCAAGCTGCTGACGTGTGGCCATAGTCCAGACACCTGTAGCCCTTGGTCGGGACTATCCGCATTCGTACCCTGCATACTACCCATCCAATTTTGATTCTCCCGCTGCTAAGGAGTTTTCTCGCATATTGTTCGGGGCGAGTTTTTGGCCTCGGGCATTTACAAGGTGATACCTATATGGGCATTGGTTACCTCTGGACATTTACGTTTTATCGCCTCCTCCACTTCCACATTTTCTGTGAGACAGTCAAGATCCCGGATTTCTAGAGAACACATTGGCTCTAGGCTGGAAACAAGAACCTTCTCCCCCAATAACCTCTTGACCGCTTCACAGAACGTACTCTTCCTTGTCGTCTTTGAACCCAGTTCGACGAGGACTCCGCCACTCCTCGTTTCCCGTATGGAAGATACCTGTACTGCGCTGTCTTCGGGTTTCACTCTTCAGCAGATTTCACTGAGGACTTTGGCAAATATGTTGCTTGCTGTTGGCTTAATGAGCACAGCCAAGAGTCTAGTCCTTCTTCGTTTCCTCGTCTTTTTAGCTCCTGGCTTTTGGTTTGCAGCATCCTTGTCTTTGGACAAACGTGTCTCTGGCGGCGTAGTTAGGTATTTTTTTTTTTTTGCTTCTTTCGCCTTCTTGTTTTGGACCCTACTTCGATAAAGTCTCCTTCAGGCACGTCGTGCTCTTTCCGCTTTTTTTTTTCCAGTTCACTTTACAGTAGGCTATCTGCTGTCCGTTTGCTGCAAGCAGCGTTCTCAGCGGTAAGTGCGGCTGTTTCTGCTCTCCAATCGTCGTCTGCTCCTCATGACGTTCGCCTATAGAAGGAGATGCGCTCCAATAGTTCCTCCAGTTCTATCAGCCCTTTTTTGACGAGTTGGCTGGTGTTCCTCTGGAGGAACGTTGCCAATCACATGCGCTTTACCACTGAAGAACATTTCCTAATCAGCCTTTCCTCTTGGGCTCTAGTGAGGACGGTCAACTGTGCTTGCAGTCCGTTTGTGTCCGAATCCATCTGCTCAGGACTAGCGACTCTGACTGGGCTTTCTTTCGGAATCTGGCCACTACAAGGTATTGAAGTTGCCATCTCCGCACGGTCAGTCGCGCCACTTGATAAGGCTTCCTCTTTCTTTGGGCGTCCCGGTGTTACATCGGGTATGTCAGCCCTCGCTGCCTCTTTCCCTGATCGCTGCGGTGAACGACGCATTTTTGAAACTCCCAGTGTGTCCCGATGTGTACCGGTCATTCGCGGTTCGCTCTTCGCCGAGAAACTTTCTCGAGGCTACTACCTAGGACGCAGGTCGGGATTCTCGGGGACGTCACACCCCGTATCGTAAGCGACTCAAAGGCCGCTGACGCCACAATATGATTACCAGTGGAGGCAGTTTAGAAGTTTTTAGCAAAAGTTTGAGTTGGAGTGCGTTATTTAACAAAGCAGGCCTCACTAAAAATGGGCTTGAAATTCATGACATTTGGTACTCCTATTATAAGTCAACTTTATAGAAACCTTGACAGTAATGTATAGGTCAATTATTGGACCGGTTGAGGAGCGACATGGGCATGCTGCCTCCAAGCCAAACAATTCAGGGTGAGTGAGGCAGTTAGTGTTTGACTTTGGCTGAATTGAAGGACATTCCTGGCTTGCTCTCGATGGAAGGGGTGAAGTACATAGTTTTTTTTATCAATTAACCGCTTGGGTCGCTGAGCGGGGTTGTGGAGTTGGAAATAACAACGAAGAAGAAGGTGGTGGGCAACCTGCATTTGGTTTTTCCTAACCAAGAAGTTGAAAATACCTTTCGATTGCTTGTAGCAGAGTAGTCAAGATAGAGCCTTGCTCTGACCGTGATATGATCCGTTAGCGAAGGTTTCACTAGAGCAAGCATTAGAGCATGAATCCTTGCCTACTCTTCCCGAAAATGAATGAAAAACAGGGTGGTCCGTATAAGTTCGGAATGAGCAAACCTTATACTAGACACTAACAATAGAATAGGGCAAAATAAAGCCGCTGGTTTGGATGGCATACTAAAAAGGATCCTTAAGCTCGTGGTGAAGTCTAGATCAGACATGTTCCCTGATTTGCTGGTAGTGTACATAACCGAGAAGTTATTTCCTGCATGGTGGGAGCGACAGAAGCTGGTACTACCGCGTAGGGCTGGTATACCCTTTTGAGAAGAATCCTCTTTCAGACACATAAGTCTTCCAGACATTATGATGAAAGTGTAGGAGAGGGTAATTTACAATGGATTGTACCCAGTTGTAAACAGCAAAGGAGGCTGATCAGATGGGCCTGTATTCTTCCAGTGAAATTTGAGTGTGGGGGGAGGGGGAGTGGTACCGGAAAATGTGTTGCGGCCAATGCTGGCCTGTCAGGAGGGTCGACTCTACAATCGGATGTATTCAGGATATACCATGAAAGGCGGAGGACATTAGGGGAGCGCAGTTAGGAGTGATGTGCAGCGAAGAAAGAACACCAAAATAGGGTGAGCTAATTCTGCTTCGAGAAATAATACTTTACGGAGGTTCTGCAGATCAGTGGAGTCGTGGCATGGTGTACGTGTGTTAGAATTCCACGTAGGCTATCGTCCTTTGAAGAAAGGAGGAGGAAGTGAGATGAAAAGGGGAGAAAATTGTAGGCCTATAAGGATACTTGCAGTGTCCTTAACAAACTGGCTATCCAGCGAATCAATAGAAAGTTTTTTAAAGAAACTCTGTTCAGAGGGGGATGTAAGCCCGTTAGGGGTGAGCAGCTATAGAATTGTAGGACACAACTTTTTTAATAAGTGTTCCTTCCTATGAAGCTGGCAAACTAGCATCAAATTGTTTAGTGTAATCATCAAAGAGAGTACTGAATCCTAAGGCCAAGTTATACCATCAATTCCCAGAAGAGTCCTTTCTAGTTTTTCCCTTCCAACTCATTAACAGGCATTTAAGGACTCCATAAAAAACAGTTACTGATTCATAAGTGAAAATATCAGTTGGAGAGGATTTAATTTTATTCATAGAAAATGAAAAACTAAGAGCACAGGACTGGGGGTATGAAGGCTACTAACCAAATAAATGAGGCATTTAATGTAATGAGTAATCCTTCCCCAAAGGCCAATTTAATTGCAAGGATACTGGCACCAAGCAAGTGGAAAAGGGAGGAGCAGTAGGAACTTACAACCGTCGCTTATATGTTCAACGATGAGACTGCATTCAAGATGAACTAGACGACATGGGGTATCAACAAATTCTCAAGGGCGGATTGGTATAGCAACAAACCAATAGGACAACTGTCAGAAGGAGCAATTATAAACACATAAAACCACTTTCAATATTGCGACGACCACTTTCAATACAGAAAATTTATGAGGAAAAACTTGGATGGCTCGTCTGCCATGCAGCAAAATAAACTACAGCAAAGTAGGCGACTGACGACGACGATCACCAGGACGAAAGCCAGCGCCATTGAGCGAAGGAATTATAAATTTCTGCTTATTTATTCCGTGAACAAAAAAATGTGTTTTCAACTTGTATGCGGGGTCATTTCCATGCAGCTTTACTGCCTGCCACTACCCTCATTAAGTTGAGGTCGCTCAAAGGATGCATCAGTCGAACTGCCGTTGCTGGTGCCTTTTGAAGTTAGTTCCATTCCAGAGCCTTTTGAGTAATATTAAGCCTGGTTGGGTGCACTTTGGACGAGAGCTATTTAGGAGCTTATTTTTTGGCATCGTCATTTGTTGCTTTGTTGATTTGTCCAAGCGGAAAAATTATGGTTACCAATAAATTTTTTTCCATGGAGGGTAGATGTGTTTTTATGATTGTTGGAGGGAATTGTGCTGTTTGAATGGTTGAGGAGACGCGAAGAATGAAAATTTGAGGAATGAATTCGGTGCCCTTGAAATTGCATCTGAGTTGTGTGTGGGTATTATTTCAGCCATGAATGATTCTTTTGGGAGATGGAGTTAATGTTGCTTATTTCAATGGGCTTGGCTTAATAAATTTTATGTGTTGAAACTCTCTGTGCTCCCCTTCGGACACCACCTTGTTGTGGTGGGGGAGCCTGTAGTAGTTTACTATTACACTAAGGGTGTCCAAAACGTGAAGGATTTAAACTCTCCAAGTGGTAAGAAGTCATAGAATTCGCACCCACCTGCGACCATCAGCAATTAGGGCCGGGCGCGGATTTTGGAGGTCTCACTACATCCATACCCCCTATAGATACATTTGTAGAAGGCATCTGCCTGGAACGAAGCCAAGATTTAAAAATCAAGGCTTTCGCGATGGGCTTCTCCATTTGGAGTCCACTGACGACGCTGCCTTAAAGTGGCTTCAGCAGGCAATCCCGGCTTTGAGTTCTGCTGGTCGGCCCAAGTTCACTATTGTAAGCAATAAGCTACGCAGGGGTCGTTATCAGCCCTTAATGGGTTGCTTACAATGCATAATACCTGTGTCCTAGGTAGTAACCTCGAGAAAGTTTCTCGGTGAAGAGTGAACCGCTAATGGCCGATACACGGCGGGACACACTGGGAGGCCCCGGAGCCGTCGACAAGGAATTGTCGTATCGATGGCGTGATGCGAGCCTAGCTCTGTCAACGTGGGAGTTGTGGCGTGTATCAGCTAATCGTAGGTTAGGCCTCAGGGAACTGGGGTTGAGGCTTTGTCCCGAAGGGTACACCCGTTCCTGACTATTGCGGCCCGTTCCACACGATGCGCTGGTAAACAACTAAAATGGCGAACAAAAACCAATCAAACGAAAAGGTAGTGGAAGTGTAGGGTGAACTGGCTGCGTTTACACGCAGCACGAAAATACGCCACTCACTCCAGCGCCCAGCAAAAGACGCAACAAGGGCTGAAACACCCGACGAGACATCGGGACACGCAGACAGGGAGAAAGAATCGCAAAGTGATGCGGCACCTGCAATGGAGACAGAAACCCGGACCATACCACGCAGTGCTTTAATTGCGGAAAGAGGCTAGTGGAAACTGCCAAAACTAACCAAATGGTTTCGAATACAAGACGAGTGGTTGGGCTGTCAGCTACTCAGGTGGAAGCTGATAATGAAAGGCTTATTAAGAAATGCGCGACAGTGTCAGAGAAACGTCAGCAAAAGGATGAAAAACGGTCTAATAGAACCATAGGAGCTCCTGGACAGGATTCCATATTATAGGCGGATATGAAGAGTAAGAGAAAATCCAGGGGAAGCAGAAACAACCGCGTCTTCCGACGGGAACACTACGTGTACCAAACGGATCGCAGACATTGCATTGCAGAGTGAACTGTGGAAAACACGAAAGGAGGAAGGGACATCCGAAGGAGACTTCATTCAGGTACTCTCCAGGGCTCAAAAGAAGAAGGCGAAGAGGAACAAGAGGCAACAACACGTCACGCCATCAGAAAAACCTCTGCCTAATTAAGGCGGACACAAGGGACAAAGCATTAAAAGAAAAGGTGGAGAGACGAAGGAGGACTAAACAGCCAGCTCTGCTTATTAAGCCGACGGAAGGCAAGAGTTTTGCGGAAGTCCTCAGTCAAATCCGTTACAAGATTAAACTCGAAGATAACATAGCAGAAGTGTCTTCCATTCGCAAAACGAAGGGTGATGGAGTCCTAGTCGAACTAGACCCGAAGACAATAAATAAAGTTACGTTCTGTGAAGCGGTCAAGGGGCTTCTGGGAGAAAAAGCTCTGGTTTCCAACAAGAAATCCACATGTTTTTTGGAAATCTGAGCCCTTGATTGTCTCACAGAAAAGAACGAGGTAGAAGAGGCCATCAAATGCGGAGGTAACCAATGTCCCGATTGGTATCACTTCAGCGAACTCTCGAGGCCAAAAACCCGCTGTGCTGGAAATTGCCGAGCAATATTCATGGAAGCACCTAAACAGCGAGAAAATCAGAATTGGTTGGGTAGTGTGTAGGATACGAATCCGGGCCGCCCCAACCAAATGTTACAAATGTTTGGATTAACGGCACACATCTGCAACCTTTCGGGGACTTGACAGAAGGGCCACATGCCGTAACTGCGGTCAGGCAGGCCATAAAGCGAACACCTGTAATGAAAAGGAAAGGTGCGTCCTATGCAGGGAACGTGGCGTGACTGATAAGAACATTGCGCACACTGCCGGCTCGAGGCGGTGTCCAGTTTTCAGAGCAGAATTGGAAAGTGCTGGGACGCGGTCAGCATGATTCACATCCTACAAATCAATATGCACCGGAGTGCAGCCGCTCACGGGGTGCTAGCACAACTCGCTGCGGAGACCAAAGCTGATTTAGTACTGATCAGTGAGCAGGAGCAAAACAGGGGCCCAGTTTCATGGCACCCTGACATATCAGGTACCGCTGCCATCTGGGTTTGGAATGGCACCCTCCTTAGGGTTTTTACCCAAGGCCGAAGGGTTTTGTCTGGATTCAGTGTTCAGGGATAATGTTTTTAGTGTCTATCCTAGGACGAATGAGACGTCGCCGGATTTTCGACGGAAGTTTGATGCTTTGGAGAGACGCTATCTTAGGTACAGATTGGCGGATCCTGGTCGGGGGTGACTTCAATACTAGAGCACTTGAATGGAACATGTTTCACATAGACTCCATAGGTAAACCAAATCTGAAAATGGCGGCGAAAACAGGACTGGTAGTTCTAAACACTGGATCCACCGCAACGTGTCGGCGGCCGGGCTGCGAGAGAAGCATTCCAGACGTTACGTTCGCGTCGGAATCACTGCTGTCGCTGGTGGACGGATGGCGAGTTCTGGAAGACTACTTGGCAAGCGACCATCAATACATTGCCTTCGAAGTGACGAACACAAACTCTCGGTGGACGCCACCCTGGCGATCTTTCTATGCATGGCACGTCGCGAAAGTGAACACCGGAATGTTTGTCGAAATTCTTGGAACGGGTGGACAGTCGAAATCGCAGAGCTCCGGAAGGAGTGTCACAGACTTCGCTGTTTAGCACAACGTCTAAGCGACCAGAGGGGACATGTCCCAAAATGACGGAGTACAAATCAGCCAATAAACAAGAGCAAAGCGCGCTGCTGGCAAGCCCTTTTCAACGAGGTGAACGGGGATCAGTGGAGACTCGGTTACAAACTGATAACCCGAAAAATGGGGGCTCTGCGGAAACCCTGTTCACTTAAGGCGAGCAGGTGGACCGCATTTTATGGGCCCACCCCATATGAAATGATGACATCGGCGCGGAGAGCCCAGAGGACTGTCCACTTTTTTTTATAAAAAAGTTGGAAAGGGCAATCCTCTCTAGGAAAAGCTATAAGGCGGCAGGACTCGATGGTATTCCAGGAGAAGTATACAAACTGGTATTCCAACACCAGCCAGACCTACAGCTTGGCGCATTCAACGCTTGCCTGAAAGAGGGCACTTTCTCTACTCGTTGGAAGGTGGCGAGGCTTGCACTGATCCACAAAGGGAAAGCGACCTTAAGTTGCCGTCTTCATACCGCCCACTGGAAAAGTGGTCAAAAAGCTCATCTGAATTAGATTCGCTGAAGCGATACGCGCTGCCGGAGATTTGTCTCCCCGACAGTTTGATTTTAGAGCAGGGAGATCCACAGTTGATGCTGTCATGCAAGTTGTGGATGGCGTTCGACGAGCGGAAACACATGATCGCAGAACTCGTCGTAACGCTTGACGTCAGAAACACCTTTAATTCCGTAAAATGGGAAGATATACTGAACTATGTATCTGTTACGGATATGGGGGGACTATTTGAGGAAGCGCTCAATACTCTATGAAACGTTAGAGGGTCAGAGGAGAATGGAGGTCACGTCGGGGGTAGCGCAGAGACCTCTGGAACGCTGCCTATGATAGTCTACTTAAACTCGACAAGCCAGAAGAGTCGTGCCTGGTCGGTTATGCAGATGATGTCGCGGCGCCTGTTGCCAGACGCACTGTCGAACAGGCGCCAAGCAGACTCAGCATATTGATGGATGACGGATGGATGACTACCCATGATATCAATCTTGCTCTGGAAAAACCGAAGTAGTCATCCTGGCTAAAAAGAGAATTCCGACCCTGCATCAAAACTAACGCTAAACTACCTCGGGCTGACTCTTGACGCAAAGATGAGCTGTTTTGAGCAAATCAAAGCAGCTGCGAACAAGGCTGCAGCTGGAGTTGCGGCGCTAAGTAGGCTAAGGGTAAATATTGGGGATCCTACGTCTAGCAGGCGACATTTCATGATGAGTCCAACGCAGTCTGTCCTGCTATACAGTGCAGAGGTATGGACTGACACTCTTGGCAAGGAGGTATTATATATTGTAAGCATCTTGCCCTAGTGCAGAGACGGGGAGTTTTGCGGATGGCGTCTGGGTACCGCACTGTCCGCAAGAAGTGGGCTTTTCATTTGGGACAATATCCAACGGTTTTTCAAGCCCATGTTTATGCGACCCCTACATAACGACGAAATCTATGAGCGATACCACAACCGTCTTATTGTGAATAAAATCCGGCTCAACAGGCTGCGGTGGGCCAGTTACTTAATCCGTATGGATGAGGTTGATCCAGCGCGGAAAGTCTATAAGGGCAATATCTATGATAGATGGAGCGATGGCATAGGTCAGAACGCCAGACAGCTTTTAGGGATATTGAATTGCAGGCCTATACCGAATACCGGTTGTTGCGCCGTTGAAGATGATGAAGGACGACAAACTGGGTGATTGACAAGCGGTTGAAGGGCAGGTGCATTGCAGTCTGTAGTGATATCCAGGCTAAATTGAGGGCGTTGAGTAGTCTTTTGATCACCTCGAAAGCCGTTCAGGAATGGAGAAACGGTTTGAACTCTATCTCTAGATTTAATGCGGTGGAACTATTTTGGGTACCTAGTCACTGCGGCGTAGAGGGAAATGAAATGTCGGATGCTTTAACGAAAGAGGGGTCAATCTCCCCAATGGCAGGACCGTAACCAGCTGTTTTCAAAAACTGGGAAGATGTTTCCCACAATGACAGGAGGCAGAGCCTGAATGCTGCTCGACACACCAAAGTTTTCCGGCCTGAACCGAACATGCGTACCGCAAAGTTTATCCTGTCGAAAAGAAGGAGGACTTGTAGGAGTATTGTGGGCATTGTGAGAGCCCATAATTCACTAGCTAGGAATATGTTCAGAATAGGAATTATTTAAGATGGTACGTGCCCCTCCTGTTATGAGGAAGCGGAATCCACAGAGTATTTCCAATGTGAATGCCCGGCTATGGATGCATCAGGCTTCAGATCTTTGGTGCCGATGCTTTCCAGTTGTCAGGGGTAGTATCACATCCACTAACGGAAATCCTGCGATATGTTGACCAATCCGGAATATTCCATTAAATAGGGGTGGCGAGTACAATGGGCCAACACGGCCTGAGTGCTCAGAAGCTATAGCTTCTTCTCCACCACATACACACACCTCTCATTTGTGGGGTTGAAAAACCCACATTGGGCGCCGAATTAAAATTCTGCTGCAAAGTAAGTACTGAGCCTTAAATAACTTTTCATGTCAATGGAAGCTATCACATGACATAATTACCACCGATTTTACAGGTTTCCACATCGGAAAAATCTAATTAAGTTACTCAAAAGCTTCCTGATCGCTTCTGTAGACCAAACAACATTAAATTGTCCTAACCGGGGTAGTTTTCATATATTCATCACAAACGAACTATTTTCGTTACTCAGAGCGATCAGGACATCGTAAAGTTACTCCTTGTGCAAACGTCCTTTTCCTTGAAGTTCCTGAAGTTGCTGAAGCAATAAACTTGGGAAATTCAGGACCAACAATAACTGGTCAGTTTTGATATCCCACGGTGTTCGAAGCCTTGCATATCCCTATGCTTTGAAACTTTTATCTCGTCCAATATAACTTGGACACATCCCTTTGTTATGATGTGACACACAATACTAACCGGACGCTCACCTATTTTCCGTGCTGAGTATCCTTTTGTATAATCCATGGGGCATGTTACAAAAGAGGAGAAGTTTACTAGCGAAGCTCATCAATTCTTCAGGCTTCTGTTATGTAAAATTTATTATAACGTAATATTCGTTGCTATTCCGTTCAATACAGGATAAAAATACGGAAGTGAACTAAGGAAGTAAGGATTTTACTTCAGCATCTTACTCACTGATGAACAGATGAACAGAAGGGAATTGACGAGATAACAGGGAATGTGTACAGATGCATGTCAAGTTTTCAAGGTTTGTTTTCCTTTTGCTTCACTGATATGTATAATATATTTCCAAGGAAATTTCTTATCCTTTTGACAAACAATAGAAAGTTTCCTTTATGACAAGTATGTGACTGGTCCTGCCTCAGTAAACGAGGCGCATTCCATGTCCAAGTATCCTCTGGGGTGTACTTTTTTCGGAAGTTATTAGATCGGGAGAGCGAGAGGATACCCAAGGAAACTGTAATAGAAGGAAATACGTAAAAGCACAATAGACTGCCATTGTTATCCTTGGTGAAATACAGAATAAACTCCCGTTGTGTAATATTGTTAGCATATGTGGTCATAAATTTATAAAATGAAAGAGAGGCAGGAGAGGGTTTGGCAAATACTCAGAAACATTGCGCCTGAGGGCCTATTCCAATGAAACAGTTGCCTATTAAGGGTATGGAATTCAATTGAATACATTTGGGATTTGTCTGATCCTGAAGTGCTATTAAGCATAAGCAGATTTGTGAAAATAGTTATGGCTTTGAATTTTGTTTTCAAATTAATTTAGTTTTCATCCTCTGTTGCCAATCTGCAGAATAATTGTACACTGCAAACAAACGTGTTTCGATGAGATTCATTTGATTGTAATTCATTTGACTTTTGTTGTGGAAATTCTAGATTCAAACAAAATGTTTCTATTCAATTAGGAGGAAAACCTTTCAATGGGAAAGGGGGGTCTATTATTATCAATATAATGGGGCTGATGGGGGAGAGGGAGGTAGGATAGCAAAGGTTGAGTGACCTGTCCATGGATTTATAGAGAGTCAAGTCAGTGTACCTAATATTTGCTATTGCATCACCCCTTCATCCTCTTCAATTGTTGCTTGGGAAACATATTTAAAGACTCCTTCCTTCCAATGTATCAGTATTTGGCTTATTCCCTTCAGCCCGAACTTCTAGCTTCTCTAGTCTATACCTGAATTATTTACGAGTAAAGTTAACATTGGGTTATGAATCCCTTAACTTCCTCCTATACAAAATATTCGCATCAATTTATCATCATTTCTTTTATTTCTAATATTGTGCTATTGCTGTCACCGTGGGCAACTGGATGGGCTACTGGAGGCAAGAAGTAGGTAGGGTTTCGATAGCACGTATTAAATACAGTTGTATGCAGGAGTTACATATGAAATCGGTCTGTTATACAATAAAAGTGGTTAGTTGGAAAGTCAATTTTCCAACTGCTGAAAAAATTAGCAACATGCTTAAATGGGGTTAATATTGCTGAAAACGAGAAGAATTCTGCTACAATTGTTCGGACTGCTTTGTTCCCCTTTTATCTAGTTTCACGCAATAGTTTTGTACCAGAAGAATTAGGGGAAGTGAATTTTTCAGTACAGTTTGCGTGTAGGTAGTTCTAGAATGAGTATATCCCGATGACAGGATGCTGACGAAAGTTAGCAGGTTTTGATCCAAAGTCGCATTCACTTTCTAAGCACTACTCCCATACAGTGGCACAGAAAGAACATTGGGTCAGAATGATCTCTGGGCGATATTAGTATCGAGATGGGGGATGAGCGAAAGTGGATTTTACGCTGATAATGAGCCAAGCGACATTAATCTCGGAATCAGTAAAGCAAATAGAATTTTAATTTTGCTAGTATCTATCTTCAATCCGACCCTACGTGCCTCCTACTCCGAATCTAGAGCCATCTGGTCAATGTCAATGATTCGATTAGATGATCTAACACCTGTTATTATACTAGTCGAGCTGTCTGAGGTATGCTGACATGGTCAATGCAACCCTCCAGGTCCTTCAGACAGGGCACCATGAATAACGTCATCGATTGCGGGAAATTTTCGGCAATGGCGGACTCGGATTTGTAATCCAAATACCTCCGAGATTTTACCAAGAGCGCTATCATGGGTTACTCTGATAATTGCTATTAGTAACTCAGAAAGACCCTCCTACGAAGAACATTCCGGATACACTCCCTGTTCATGTGATCCAAACCTTTCACAAAATCAATGCTTGCTACATCACCGAAAAGAGGTGAAACTTCACCGGATATTATACAATTCATTAAAGTGGTGAAGTGCTCTTTCTATCTTTTCAGCAGCACATAAACCTGGATGAGAAGCGTAAGGTTAACGTTGCTCACGAGACCATCGAAGGGCTGACAAGCACTCATAAGTTCTTTTGTGATGCGGTATATATTAGTGAAAACACTCGAATTTGTGGCAGCTTCTGCTTCCCTCACTAAAGTACTTTGATTATTGCGCACAGAATACTGTACATCTCGTGCTTTTTTTAAGGTAATGAAACCTAGCGCGCTGCACCCACTTCCGCTTACATCCAGCCAGTCAGCTTTCAGCTATTTATATTTCCCAATCAGTATCCGTATAGCATTCTCAAAGAACGCGGGCACGTGGAGAGACTTACCACGAACTCCGTCGAGTGGAAAAGCGACTTCACAGATGGAAAAAAGAAGCCTGGGAGAACCAACAAGTCTGTGAACTAGAAAAGTATAGGGAGCAACCGCACCAGGCGCGGAAGTTTTACCAACAAGTCAGCATGATCAGGCCTTATACACCTCGATGCTCATCCTGCCGAGACAAAGAAGGAAATCTGATTTCCGACAGAACGGTCATATTGGAGCAATGGATTGAGTACTTCGATGAGCTACTGAACAACCAGAACATCGGCGAGTTGGAGGTCCCGCCAACTGAAGACGACGGACAAATACTGCCACCACCAAGTTTAGGAGAAACAGTCCGTGCAATTCATCGGCTAAAAAATCATAAGTCGCCAGGAGCCGATGGAATCACAGCCGAATTGGTTAAATATGGAGGCGACCAGTTACACCAAGTGGTTCATCAACTTGTGCTCAAGGTATGGGAATGCGAATCAATGCCTGACGATTGCCAACGATGCATTATCTGTCTCATACATAAAAAGGTAGATATCACACGGTGCAGCAATTATAGAGGTATCACGTTGCTGAGTACCATCTATAAGATATTCTCCACTATCTTGCTAGGCCGGATAGCCCCATATGCCCAGAACATCATTGGCCCAGATCAAAGAGGCTTCACTCCAGGCAAATCAGCAACAGATCAGATTTTCTCTGTGCGGCAAGCGATGGAAAAACTGTTGGAATATGGACAACAGTTGCACCATCTATTCATCGACTTTAAAGCCCCTTATGATAGCATAGCCACGGTAAAACTGTACACGGCCATGAGAGAATTCGGTATCTCGACGAAATTAATAAGACTGACTAGGCTGACCCTGACCAATGTGCAAGGGCAGATAAAAGCAGCAGGATCACTCTCAAGACCATTCGACATCAACAACGGTCTGCGACAAGGGGATGCGCTATCATGCGTCCTCTTTAACCTGGCCCTCGAGAAAGTGATCCGTGACGCTGAGGTAAATGCAAGAGGTACGATCCTCTTCAAGTTCACCCAACTACTGGCCTATGCTGACGATATCGACATCATGGGAACAACCACCCGAGACGTACAAACTGCCTTCAGCCAGATCGAGTAGGCGGCGCGACATCTTGGGCTGCACATCAATGAAGGCAAGACAAAATTTATGGTGGTCAGCACCGAAGACGAATCAACCAACAACATCAAACCGCACAGGTCAAACACGAAGAAGGATAAGGATAGGAGAATACAACTTTGAGACCGTTGACAATTTCTCCTATCTAGGGTCGAAAATCACAACCGATAACAGCTACGATGATGAAATCCGCGCACGGTTGTTGTCAGCCAACAGAGCCTATTTCAGCTTACAAAGACTGTTCCGCTCGGAATGTCTCACCATGGGGTCAAAGCTCTTACTGTACAAGACAATGATCTTACCGGTCCTCATGTATTCCTCGGAAACTTGGGTTCTCAGGAAGGAAAATTGCGAACTCTTGGCCGCGTTCGAGAGAAGAATCCTCCGAAGAATTTTTGGCCCGCTACATGAGGATGGACGATTCCGTTGCCTACACAATGACGAAATCTATGAGCGATACCATGACCGTCCGGTTGTGGATAAAATCCGGCTCAATAGGTTACGGTGGGCGGGTCACTTAATCCGTATGGATGAGGATGATCCCACCCGGAAAGTCTGTAAGGGCAATATCTATGGTAGGAAAAGAAGACGAGGCAGACCCTGCCTAAGATGGAGCGATGGCGTAGGTCAGGACGCCAGACAGCTTTTAGGGATATCGAATTGGTGGACCTCGGCGCAAAACTGGGATGTCTGGAATTCCTTATTAAGGCAGGCCTAGACCGGATACCGGTTGTTGCGCCGTTGATGATGATGAATGCAAGAAGGCGCTGTGGAGATAGGATAGCAGAGGTTGAGTAGACTGCCCTGGATTTATAAAGAGTGAAGCCAGTGTATCTAGAATTTGCTATTGCATCTCCTCTTCATCCTGTTCAATTGTTGCTTGGGGAACATAATTAGAGACTTCATCCTTCCGATGTATCACCATTTGGCTTTTTTTGTTCAGCCCAAATGTCTAGCTCCTCTAGTCCATACCTTATTATTGAGTAAGTTAAAATTGGGTTATGAATTATTTTATCTCCCGGTGCCTATATTTCCATCAATTTGTGGTGCGGCAGGATTCGCGGCATTCGAAATTTATTTTAAGGACTGATGGGGAACACAGTTCCGGATTCGGTCGCGCCGTTGTTTAGGGGTGCACACGGGCTTCAGCCTGGACAGGGAGACCGCCTTTTTGTGTCCACCGATCTCGAGTTGGAGGAAATGTTCTCTCCGCTCGAGAACGTGGTACGGGCCATCATAAGGAGGCTACAGCGGCTTCCGGATGGAATCCGTCCTGATCAGGACGTGCGTACACGTGTCCAGTTCCCTGGGAGCACAGACAGGTGCGGACGAGTGCTGGGTGGGAGGAGTGGCCTTGATGCGTCAGAGATTGTCTCTCAGCAGACGCAATAACCCCGACTTTGCGAGACTCGCACGGTTACAAGTATTGCCTCACAATCATCGACAGGTTTACGCGGTGGCCTGAGGCAATACCTCTGAAAGACATTACGGCGCAATCTTGTACCGAAGCTCTCTGTCGAGAGTGGATATTTCGCTTTGGCGTCCCTGCAGTGGTCATCACTAACCAGGGAATGCAATTTGTTAGTTAGGCAAACTCCTGGGGTTTAGATGCCTGCGGTCTACTACATACCACCCGCAATCCAATGGGATGCTAGAACGTAGGCACCGGACGCTGAAAGCCGCCATTATGGCACGCGACGATCCGTCCTGGACCCAAGTCTTGCCTCTCATCTTACTCGGCCTACGTACAACCCGCCGACAGGAATTTTCTGCCAGCCCAGCGGAGCTGGTATACGGGGAGAACCCGAGACTCCTTAGTGACCCGGTCTTCGACAAAAGATAGAGTCTCACAGAGTCAGGGTTGGTGCGTCTACTGAGAGACAATCCCCGACATATCAAGGCCACTCCTCCCACCCAACACTCGTCCGCACCTGTCTGTGCGCCCAGGGAACTGGACACGTGTACGAACGTCCTGGTCAGGACGGATGCCGTCCGGAAGCCGCTGCAGCCTCCGTATGAAGGCCCGTACCGCGTTTTCGAGCGGGGAGAATATTTCTTCCAGGTCGAGATCGGTGGACACAAAAAGGCGGTCTATCTGTTCAGGCTGAAGCCCGTGCGCACCCCTAAACAGCGGCGCGCTCGCTTGAAGGACTGATGGGGAACACAGTTCCGGATTCGGTCGCTGAAACCTCTCGGTTTCATTTGGGGGCGGAGTGATGTGGCGCGGCAGGATTCGCGGAATTCGAAATTTATTTATTATTTATGCCAGCGTACAGATGACGTCACCGGCGCTCTCCACTCAGTTTAGACCTCGCCACAGGGGTGAAGAGCAGAGTGTCATGAAGGGGACGGCAAATGTCATTTTTTGAAAAAAAGAGAATAATAATTAAAAACTTATGTCTACGACTGCGACTCCTAATTGATTGTTGATTTTAAAGATGTATTCGTTTAATTTAATTAAGTAATTAAATAATTAAATGATTAAATGATTAAGTGATGAATGTGGTGTTGCCTGCAACTAATAAAATGTGATTTTGCCTGCGATTGGTGGATGTAATTGATAAAGAGTTATATAAGCTCCCAAAAATGTATCGTCATTTCCTTGTTTTTAATCTTGTGCTATTGCTGTCACTATGGGCAACTAGATGAGCTACTGGAGGCAAGGAGTAAGTAGAGTTCCGACAGCAGGTTTTCTTAAGTCAGATAAGGTCACATTAAACTCAGTGGTTTCCGAGGAGTTACATTTGCTATCCCTCTGCTGTAAAATAAAAGTGATAAGTTGAAAAGCCGGTCTTCTACCACCTGAAAATATTATCAACCTGTTCATGTCCCAGAAGAATTGGGAAAGGTGAGCTTTTCTAGTACAGTTTGGGTAAATACAACTAGGATGGATACTTTCGGAGTGACCCATACATTAGCCATCCTTGGATACAGAGTTCCATTGCCTTTCATAATCTGCAATATAGTCGTCGTTCTTCCTAAATGAGTAACCTATCCTCTGCTAATTTCGCCCACTTATCATTAGATTCAGGCGTGTCTGGTTTATAAGTCAACCAAGTTCTTTATTAGTTATTGCTTTAGGGCAGAATAGCCCGATGGATTGACAAAATTTTGTAGGTTTTGAATAACAGTGGCAGTCACTTTCTAAACACTACTCCCATCCAATGCCACAGAGAGAATATTGGCGGTCATGTAACAGTAGATAGATATTGGTATTGAGATAGTTGCATTTTAAAATTTTGGATAAAACAGCAAAGACGGATTTAACGCTGATGATGTCTCGGGCGACACCAAGTTCGGTGCCACTAATTAGGGTTACGACTCGTAAAAGTTTGAAACTTGATTTTGTTGGTTTTTTCTTCTAGTCCGAATCTGCTTACCTTCCCCTCTAAAACGAGACCCATCTGACTAAAATCCATGACTTGGTGAGAGAGCAAGCAGATGTCATCGGGGTGGTCGAGGTATCTGAGGAAAGATGACATGGTCCTTTCCCGTACCCTGGCACGTTCTCCAACTAAGGAAAAATTAAGAGCGTCACCGATGAGGCGAAAAAAAAAACTGGCCGAGAAGATACAATCCTGAGATTTACCACCCTCTACGTTTCTCAGTGTTGGTCGCCTATGAAAAACAATGAAGGGCGTCTCACGATAATGGCGACGAAAGTGTTGCGTCGGACTAGTGGCGTGACATGTTTTGATCACATCCGAAGTGAGGCTATCTGCGATCGATATGGGATTTCACTGATCGTGGAAAAACTGTGAGAGAGGTGTCTCCGATGGTATGGTCACGTAATTCACGCTAACGAGAATTCACTAGTCAAGATTTTTCTGAACATCAAAGTCGCTTGTGAACGGGATAAAGGTTGAAGAAAAAGGAGAATGCCCGCCTGTGTAGAGCAAGCACTATATCACTCATAAGAGGTGGAACTTCACCGGATATTGTAAGCCTCAGAATTGCAGTGTAGTGCTCTTTCTACCTCTTCCTTTGCCTATTAAGATAGATGAGACGCGTATCATTAACGCCGTTCATAGGAGCATCGAAAGGCTTACGGACGCCTATAAATTCTTTTGTAAGGCGGTATAGGATAGTGAAAACGTTATTTTTTGAGCCGCCTTCAGGTTCCCTCATTAACTCAAGGTGGAATTCCTTCACTCGCGGTTTTCACTATATTGCACCCTCCGTGCTTTCTAAGATAGGTCCTGTAACTTCGGAGCGTGGTTGAGAACATTGTCCCTACTAAATGGCGGATCAATATTTTCGGACTTGTTGCTGTTTAAACTTTGTGTTGCTGAAGGAGCAGGAAAGGTTTTCTTCGGTAGTACGACAGGGGAAGGGGTGAACGCTCTGTTCCCCTGGAAGCAGATGCACTTGCAACGCGTAATTGATAGTAGGCAGCGTTTAAATAGTGGTCCCTTTCGAGGCAACTGTCAGTTCTTTTGATACCATCATTCCGAAATTGTCTCCTAAATCGATTACTGATCGCGGATGATCGGACTGATTTGGTGTTCATAGTCATTCAGCCGACCTCCAGCTAACCTCATTAAAGGCTCTCGGCTCGAATAAGATGTTGTAATAAGAGGGAGGTGGCAGTTGCACAAGTCTACTAACTTTTGACCGTTGTTGTTGCCACCATCAACACCATGCCCCCGCATCACATGTCCGAGCATGGTATTGTCAGGACTCATCTTGACATTCAGATTACCCATCATGGTTACAGTATCACCTTCTCTAGAATATCTTTAACCTGAGGAAACTGGCTTGCCATCAAGAGCGCGAGTCTTTTGGTAGCCATCGTTGCAGCTCGATACCGAATTCGTGTCCATTACCTCTAGGTTTACGACGAAAGAGTACAAAGGCTAACGCCATAAAAGGGTGAGGAGTAATCTCGAGAGTCCCAACATATCAGCTCGCTTAGGCTCGGCTCGACTTTAGAAAGCGAACATTTTTTGGCCTTTGATACAATTATCAAGGGGCGTACGCATTTTATGGGAACCAATTTCTTTCGATAGCCATAGGATAGGTTATACCGGGGTCTTCTTAACGTTTCAGTTGCATGGTAATTTCCCAATTTTCAAGCTGTTAGCCCACAAATTTCTATTCTTTCTAGTCGTTTTTTATGACACCCACTAAATAGTTTGCGTGTATTCTGAAACCTGAAAGTCTGAAGGTAGGAATAGCAATAGAGTTCACGAGAAACTTGAAAAAGTCTGCTCTTGGGAGGCGTGTCAGAAGTAGCTTGCTGCTGGTTGAATCTAATCGACGAGGGTCCATGGGGACTCGGTAAGCTTGCCATCCGGAAAATGGGGGTTCCGCGGAAACTCTATATACTTAATACCGGCCAGATTTTTGTTTGTTTTTTTTTTTGGCTGTAGGGTAGATCGTTGAACTCCCGCAACGGTATGTCGTCGGACTACCAACTAAACACCTCTGCATCGTTAGAGAGCTAGCCTGGAACCGTTTGTTACACTACTTCGGGTTAGTCCGCGAACTATCCCGCCTTGCGGAGCCCTCAAGTCCGGGAATTCCCTTCATCAACGGGAGGGAAGAGGAGATAGGGAACTGTTAGTTCAAAGAACCTCCTGCCATCCGGTTCGTCCACCGGTTGAGTTCTCTCTTCTTTGCAATGAGAAGGACCTGATCGTAATGGGAAACAAGGCTTCACCTGTCAGCACTCCTCAGCACCTCTACGAAAATGTTGTCAGAAAGGAGATCGCCTGTATTTGAATAGAGCTGCTGACGAATCCTATCCCACCTTCCACAAGAAAAAAAGGAGATCGTGCCTTTCCAATCTTGTGCAAGTAAGACTAGAAACTTCCATACCCACTTAAGCACTGGGTTAGAAATAATCAGTCTCACCATGCTTCCGATTCAGCAATGCACCTAAGTTTCCAATGAGCCGCGCAGTCTATCTGTCTCTCGTTTCATTCTGCCAAGAGAGTTGCTACTCGTCTAGGGTAAGTTGCCGTTCTACGCGGGTAACCACCTCTCTTGGTTCGTCTCCCTTGCGCTTGTACATGGCTTGACGCTCCTTAGCAAAAAGGGCAATGGGGATCACTCCCGTGATCACCATTACGCCGGCTCAGAGACAGTGCGGTACGTAGACGCCATCCGCTTCCTGTTTCTGAACTTACGAGAGACGCTTACGATTTATCTCCATGCCAAGAGCGTCAGCCCATGCCTCTGCACAGTAGAGCAGCAGAGACTGCGTTGAACTCATCAGGAGACGTCGCCTGCTAGACGTAGGACCCCCGATATTTACCATTAACGTAATTAACGCCGAAACCTTAGCTATTGTCTTGTTTGCTGCAGCGGATTTGCTCAAAAAAGGTCATCTTTGAGTCAAGAGGCAGCCCACCAGACTCGATTGTCGACTGGCCGAACGATATGGGACACAGGGTCGGAATTCTCCTTTTAGTCAGGATGATGAACCCATGAGTAGTCATCCATCCGCTTACCCGTTGCATCAATATGCCAAGTCTACTTTGTGCCTGTTCAACAGCGCGTCCTATAACAAGCGCATGACATCATGTGCATAACTGACCAGACGCGTCACTTCTGGCATGTCGAGTTTAAGTAGACTATCCGGCCCTAGGAAGGACCCTTGTGCTACCCCCGACGCCACCTCCACCCTCCTCTGACCCTCTAGTGTTTCATTGAGCAGAGAGTGTTTCTTCAGATAGTCCCTCAATATCCATAAGAGACAGTTCGGCACGTGAAAATTCCTGCCAGATGGACCATATTGTACGTGCATTATTGCCTACACATCCCTTACAGAATGATGGCAACAGCGTGGAACGCGTCGAAGTCTGTTTTCTTTTCACCATGATAGAGCTTGGAGAAGCAGTTTTCATTATAAAAAATAAGAAGGCGCCAGGTCTTGCTGCTACCCCGGCGGAAGTACATAAACTGGTTTTATCCTCGAACAGACTTACTGCGTGGCGCGTTCAACGATTGCTTGAAGACGGGAATGTTTTTTCGCTGGAAGGTTACGAGGCTCGCGTTGATGAATAAAGGGGATGGAGAGCCTGAGCTGCCAGCTCCGTGTCGACCGCTGTGTATGATTGCTTCGGACGGGAAAATGCTCGGGAAGTTCTTGAGGAAAAAACTCGGCAAAGCGATGTGTACCCCAAAGTAGTTCGGGTTTAGAGCAGGGGTCTGTAATTCTGTAATACAGACAGATATGCGAGGTACACTAGAGAATTGATCCCATGTGCTGAACTATCTCTTGTGGATATTGAGGGATTATCTGAGAGACCGCTTCCTGTTCTATGGGATGCTAGAGAGTCAGAAAAGGATATAAATATTGTCGCGGATAACACAGGGATCCCTCCTAGGGCCGGACCTTTAGAAGTGTCGGGTCTGGTCAGCAATGAGGTTGACGTTGCGTCACTTATTGTCGGACAAACTATTAAAAAAGCGTAAAGCAGACTTGGCATATTGATACGAGAGGGAAGCGGATGGATGACTATCACTCGTGGTTTCAGCCTTTTGTTGGGAAAACCGAAGTAGTCGTCTTGACCTAAAAGAGAATTCCTTTGCGCCCCATATCGATCGGTGAGATGGTTATAGATCCAAACGCCTTAACCATTGCTGGGGGGTAAAGTTTAACTCAAAGATAAGTTTTTTGAACAATCATAGCAGGTTGCCTTTCTTGCTAAGGCTGATGTTACGTTGGACTAGTGGCATGACTCGTTTTGATCACATCCAAAATGAGGATATCTGCGATCGTTATGGGGTTGCACCGATCGTTGAAAAGCTGCGAGAGAGGCGTCTTCGATGGTATGGTCATGCAATTCGTGCTAACGAGAACTCACTTGCCCAGATTGATGTGGACATCGAAGTAAACGACCAAAAGGCAGGCCTAAACAATGGTGGCTTGATACGCTGGATGGGGATTTGCACCTAGATCAGGCATTTGATAGAGCCAAATGGCCAAACCGATCACGACGAGCCAACCCCGCTTGTGAACGGGACAAAGGCTGAAGAAAAAGAAGAAGAAGAATTGGTGGACCTCGGCGCAAAACTGGGAACCGCAATAACCGATATCCGGTATAGGTCTGTCTTAGCAAGGAACTTCATACATCCTGGTTTTGTCCCGTGGTCCACCAATTCAATATCCCTAACAGCTATCTGGCGTCCTGACCTTCGCCACCGGTCCATCTCAGGCAGGGTATGCCTCGTATTCTTTTCTACCATGGATATTGCCCTTATACACTTTCTGGGCTGGATCATCCTCACCCATACTTGCAAACGCGGAGTCTATAGCCTTTCGCTTATGTTTTCGAAGCCGATACACCAGGTTACATTTTTTGGTGACTAGGAAATCTACTCCGGGCACATGGTTTACTGGATGACTGGTATAATATATGGTACAGGGCCCTTCTCTAGGAGACCGGTCCCTGCCCAATGCGTCTCTTGCAATGATGTTACATGAGCCTTATTTTGGGACAGGGTATTGGCTAGATCAGCTACTGTCCATGGGTGCAGTATTCGGTCTGTACAATGAGCGCGTTCCATGGGAAAATGCGCAAATCGCTCGTCCGTTTTCGTTGCTGGGTTCGTCATTGTGTTATCAATCCAGTCCGAGGCTCCTTTCATGACTTCTTTAACATCGGTTCTTCATGTAGGGTTGTCAGCCCTATCCAACTTCCAACCTGGCGGACAAATTGGTTTAATTTGTCCTGTTTTTAGGAGACTCACCTTCACCTTTCTTCGTCTGCAGTTTTTCATTAAGCTCCCACCCCGGCGGTCACCACGTGGAGGTGGGGATAAGGTTTGGTAGTAGAGCTGTTGTGTTTGTTCAGCAGTCATTTCTCAGGTTTTATGCTCCATCGTGGGTATCAATCCGCGTTTCGGCCCGGGGCTTATGGTTCCAATCCCCAAATCAGAATTCATTCAGTTTTCAAATTGTCAGTTGGTTCTAGGCTACCGAAAAACAGTTTATGTTATTAGCCTTTGATAAATTCGCGCATACCATATTTAACTGTAAATGACACCACCTTAATACTACAATTTTAATTATTTTTAATCAAAAAGCTTCACATTTTCGCGAAAAAAGCCGCCCAGTAATGAAGAAAGTTTGGTATGCCCAAAACAAAAAACCTCCTCAAACGAATACAATTACTGGAGCTCATTCGATTTCTGCTTCCAATCATCAAAAACACCTTCGCCTACAGCTGGCTCAAATATTTGCTTGTATATGTGTGAATGCATCCTGAATATAATCCATATTTCAGGGAGTAATATCCACAAGCCATGAATCTGTTATGGTCAGTCGGGGATAATTTTTACATGAAATAGATGAAACATAAAAAAGCGAGCATCCCTTATTTTTCGGTGAAAATTGCTTCGCTCCCTTGCTGGTCACTGTTCCCAGTGCTTCCTGTAACAGACAAAAATAATCAAAAATTAATTATGTTTGTCCTTTGAAATGAAATTAAACCAGAAAACAATGTAAAGGCATAGATTCAACGTGACGGGCGGGGATTACTTTTTTTTTTGAAAAGAAAGATGAATGTGGATTTTTGTTGGCCGAGGATTTTAAATTAACGGACAGGTGAGATCAAAGGATGTAATTTTTGAAGCAAATATAATACAGAAAGTTTTGTTTATATTCATCAACCTAGACTAAGAGTGGTGCTGTCAGTGAGGCTTTCTTTGGTTTCTTAACTTTGATGGAGGTTTTTCTTGGAAACAGTCCTTCTGTATTCTTCCTAAGTGGTTGGTTCCAAGATTTACCTCATGACTTCTTCGATTTTTTCCTAATTTCAAAATATTACAACAACAATTATATCAGCAATTGTGTCCTTTTGGGAAATAATACGGAATTAGTTCTTACTTCATCCCACTTTTTTGGAAGAAGTTGCCACTATTCCTCTGGAAAGGTATTGACTCTTAATTATGGTAACTCACCAGAGCTTTCCATACCCTTTTTTCAATGGCTTTTGGTCCTCCGTCGATAATATAAATTGCGGTGGTCAAGATGTAGATGTCGTACGCAAACTTACTCAGAGGGATAGCTGGTTCTCCGAACTTCAGACAGAGATCACCCTCTAGACCACACCAGAAAATCAATCGCGGTTTCGCACGGCAAACCCCCAATTGGTTGGATCTCTGTGCAAATTCCTTTATATTCTGCATTTACGCTAACAGCCCTTACTTTTTTTACTTCCAAGACCAGAAAATCAGGGAAAATGAGGAGACTTCCATGATGGAACTTCTTCCTCTTAACTTTGGTAGGCTGTGTCAAGCTTCAAAGGCCAGAATCCCAAAACTATTGTCCAAGGCACCAGCAACATAATCACTCGTGCTCAGGATACGCTGCCATTGTTTTGATCACTGCAAGTCTGCCCTACGTACAGAGTGCTCTACTCCTGCAAGGGTACGCCGTCGGACTACAAACTAAACACCCCCCGATCGTCAGAGAGCTAACCTGGAACCGTTTGCCACATTAGTGCTCAAATTAGTTAATTCCTTTCACCAAGGAGAGGGGAGAGGCGGAAAGGAACTGTTATAATAGTTCAAGGAATCCCTTGTCATCAGCCCCTCAACCGGTCGAACTCTAGCTTCTTTGTAACGAGAAGAACCCGAACGTAATGCCAAACAGGGCCCCACCTCTCAGTGCTCCTAAGCATCTCCCTGACAACTCCCCTGTGATAAAGCTGCTGACGAATCCCATCCCACCTCTAGAAGAAAAAGTCTTGTGCAGGTAAAACTGAAAACATCTATGCCCGCTTAGGAGCTGGGTAAGGAAATAGTCACTCTCACCATGCTTTCGATTCAGCAGACAGCTGGGTAGTCAATTCGCCTCCTGTCTCGCTTACCAAAAGAGTTGTCACTCATTTAGGGTACGTTGCCGTCTTTCACGAGCAACCACCACGCTTGTCTTGTCTTCTCGTCTTCTTCCTTGCACTTACGTATAGATGGTGAGTTATCTTCGCGGTCACCATTATAGCCGGTTCAGAAGACGCCACCGCAACCATTCCCGCCTTTGTACTGCACAAGGCGTTTACTATACGCCTCCTGGCGAAAAGCGTTAGTCCATACCTAGACTCCGTAGGGCAGGACGGACTGTGATCCACTCTTTAGAGGATGTCGCCTGCTTTATGACCGGCCCCTAATGCTTGCTACCAGCCGGCTTAAAGCTGTAACTCTGATTGCAGCTTGCTCGAAAGAGATCACCGGAGCGTCGATCCGAGGTACTTAGCTATTGGTTTTGACTCGCCGATCGAAATTAGATGCAGGGTGGGGGTTCTCTCTTTTGTTAAGATGCCAAGAATATCTTTCCTTTTTATGGAATCGGAAGCAACTCTGACGAGAAGCACCACCCGTCGAGCTCCGCGGACATGTGCCTTCGTTTGATGAGTTTCTCTGCTCTAATAAAACTGAACTGTCTTGAGAATAAGTTTCCGGGAGCACGTATCACTTCACCGAGTCTATTCTTAATGAGTTTCTTGAGCATTTTCCCAGATGTGCCAAGCATACAAAGTGGCCGCTATACAGATGACAATTCAAGGTCGTTTTTCCCTTTACTGATCAGCATAAGTCTTCTTACCTTCCAGCGGAAAGAAAAAATACCCTCTTCCAGGCAAGTGTTGAATGTGTCGAGTAATAAGTTGGGACGATGATGGAACAACACAGTTTGTATATCTCTGCCGAGATACCATCGGGTCCTGGCATCTTCTTGGTTTTTATAGGAAGGATTGCCTCTTCCATCCCTTTTATAGAGAAAAGTGTGCAATCCTCGACGCCTTTCACGCTGTTGTCGGTAACCCAAATTGGGTGTGCAAGGAATAGTTCCTGTACAATACGCTCCATCTGATCGGCCTTAAGTGAAAAAGCTTTGCACCGCGCCCCAATTTTTTGAGTTACCAGTTGATAACCATTCACCCCGTCGATCAGATCGTGCCAACAGCGAACTTTATTTCAGTTGCAGGGCTGCGGATCTCCTTCTTGCTGATCTACACTGTATAACTGAATCTACGACAGTGGCATGTGTAGCGCCACCACCCCCAGGAGTGCCCTCCAGCGTGGCTTTACCGTCTCCAAGAGCTTCAACAAATCTCCCGATGTTCATCGTCGTGAAGTTCCACGCACGGAAAGAGTGCCGCGATGGCGCACACCACTCCACGCACGGAAAGAGTGCCGGGATGGCGCACACCACCTCTACAAACGCGAGGTATTGGCGGTTGTTTGCCGAACTCTTGCTCGTCCTCCTCGACGGCAATGATGTAGACGAAAAGGTTACATCCGAAGTATTTTCTTCACAGTCTGGGCCTCGGAACATTTCGGTGGATCCGGTTTTCAAAGCTACGAGCCTTGTTTTTGCCGCCATTTTGAGAATCCGCTTTCCTCTGGAGTTTGGGCGAACCATGTCCCATTCAAATACACTGGGATTTAGGTCTCCCCCAATCAGGATCTGCCATTGCATCGTGCCGAAGACATTGTCTTCCAGAGCATCAAGCCTGCTTTGAAAGTCCATTATCGTCTCATTCTGTGTTAGATAAATGCTAAAGAACGTTACTCTTGCATCCGAACTTAAATGTCAACAGTGCGTGATGTGTCGGTGGGCCATGAAGTTGGGTTCATGTTCCCGTACTATACAGGAATGAGTACTAGATTCGCTTTTATCGAAGCAGCGAACTGCGCTAGCAACTCATGTGCCGTTGTATTCCGATGCATATTAGTCTGTAAAATGTGGATTATGTTAACCGCGGCCTAGCTCCTTCCAATCCTTCCTTGAAGACCCGCATCTGCACCTTGTTGCCATCCTGTCAGATCACCAACAAGTTTCAGACATGTACCGATAATCTAAGCGTAAGTTTTTGCCCTTGACAAATTGCAGTAATGATGCTAATCCGGGCATTGGTTACCTCCGGACATTCGCACTTGATGACCTTTTCTCCTTCAACCTTTCCTTTGAGGCAGTCAGGATCTTAGATTTTCAGAGAGCATGTGGGTTCAAACCAATGTACACGGTCATGACGAAATTCGGTATCGCGACGAAATTGGTAAGACTGACTAGTCTCACCTGGACCAATGTGGGGACCAGATAAAAGCAGAAGGATCCATTTTGAGACTATTTGGCATCAACAACGCTCTAAGGCAAGGAGATGCCACATCTGCCCCCCTTTTAACCTGGCCCCAGAAAAAGTGATCCGTGATGCTAAGGAAAATGCGAGACACTCCATCTTCTTTAAATCAACCAAACTAGTGGCCTATGATGAAAATATAAACCGCCTTTATCCAGATCGAGCAGGCAGCGCGAGATTTTGGACCAACCAACTAGTAACATCAGATCGCACTGGTTAAAGGAGAACAAAAAAGATAGGCGACTACAACTTTTAGACAGTTTGTAATTTCTCCTATCTAGGGTCGATAACCACAACCGAGCTACAGCTACGACGATAAAATCCACGTATTGTTTTTGGCAGCCAACATGGTCTATCTCGGCTTACTTAAACTGTACCTTATGAAACGCCTCACCATATGGATAAAGCTCTTACTGTATAAGACAATGATTTTGCCATTCGTCATGTATTCCTGGGAGACGTGGGTTCTTAGCAAGAAAAATTGCGAACCCTTGGCCGCGTTCGAAAACAGAATCCTCCAAAGATTTTTTTAGCACTCTACATGTGGAGGGTTTTGTATCCTATATAACAATGAAATCCATGAGCGATACCATAACTGTCTGGTTGTCGATAAAATTCGGTTCAATTGGTTGCGGTGGGCGGGTAACTTAATCCGTATGGATGGTGGGAAAAGAAAACGAAGCGAAATGTGCCTGAGATGGAGCGATTGCGTAGGCCACACCGCTAGACAGCTTTTGGATATATCGAATTGGTGGGCTTCGGCGGAAAACCGGGATGTCTAGAATTCCTTATTAAGTCAGGCGCGGACTAGATTCCGGTTTTTGCAGAACTTACGTTTGTTTTTCGTCTTCGTACCGGATTCAGCGATGAGTCCACTACCTTACGTTCTCCAAATGGAGGATACTTTTGCTTCGCTGTCTTCAGGTTTGATCCTATAACGAATCTCCTAGAGGACTAATAAGCAGAGCTGGTGGTCTATTTCTCCTCCGGTTCTCCACCTTTCCTTTTATATATAGTTGCCCTTCACCCATTGGTGTAGTAAAGCGTGTCAAACACACCTAGGCGCTATTGCTCATGGTTACCTGAAATGTGCTTTAGCTTCCTTCATGACTTCTCGAGTTACTCGCACTCCTTCTCTACTGTTCTGCGCCAAGTGCTTTTGCTTTTGAGTATCAGTCGAGTTCACTTTCAATGTGGTACGCCCTACACTGAAAGAACGCTTGCACAGAACAATCCCACCCTTGGTCTTAATTTTGAGGTAACAGCATTTTTAGATTTTAAACAGGGCAGCGACAGCGAATCAGGCAACATCTAGTGTGATGCCGCCGTCGGCAGAGACCATGTTGCTAGGTATACAAATTGATTGACCCTTTCGATGCTTTGCCCATTAATGGAGATAGATAGGGTGGGCCGACCCGTCAGACTGAGAACTTTGATTTTGATCATCATCAATGGTGCAACAACCAGTATCCGGTCTAGGCCTGCCTTAATAAGGAACTCCAGACATCCCGGTTTTTGCGCCGAGGTCCACCAATTCGATATCCCTAAAAGCGGTGTGGCAGGGTAAGCTTTGTTTTCTTTTTCTACCACAGATATTGCTCTTATAAACTAAATTATCCTCATCCATACGGATTAAGTTACCCGCCCACCGCAACCTGTTGAGCCGGATTTTATCCACAACCTCGCGGTCATGGTATCACTCACGGATTTCGTCGTTATGTAGGCTACGGAAACTTTGATTTTGCTTGTGTTTATACTCCGACTCTCCTTGCCTCCCTTTGTAGATCCAGAACCATTTAGCCAAGGTCCAAGGCCCGGTGAGATAGCAAATGGATATCATCAGTGTAGTCAAGATGTCTAAGGAAAGATGTCATCGTCCATTGAATTCCTTCACGTCCTCCGCATACAATCCATCTCCTCCGTAGAGCCCCCAGGTACACTCCCTGTACAAGTTACCGAAAGCTTTTTCGAAATCGATGAAGAACATATACAGCGATGATCTAAATTCCCGCGCAATATTCCAGAATGATCCGTTGGGGATTAATGTGGTTGATGCAGAAGGATCCCGAGCTGAAACCAACCTGATCTTTGTCGGTCAAACTTTTGGGATGTTTTTTGATGCGTTCCAGGATTATTTTTACCATTATCTTTGTAATGGCAAGGAGCACGCAAAGATCCCTCCAATTGTCCCACTCAAAACGGGTACGCTTTTTTGGTTTTAACGACCTTGGCAATGGTTTCGGATTCCTAAGATTTCCGTCCGAGTGGAAACAGTAGATCTAGTAGTAACTACGGGAGCAGTGATAAAGAACTCTGCGAGGAGACCGTCAAACCCACCGGCTTTACTCCGTTTGAGTGTAGTGATAGCTGAAATAATTTTTTCTTCTGCTTGAAGGAGCAGTCCGAATCTGCGTGTCATGGCTGGGGGCCATTTCATCCACAAGAGCCGAAACCTTACCGGATGAAATATACAGTTAAGGACTATGGTGAAAGATTCTTTCCAAATTTTCAGTTGTTCATCATGGCGGATGAGAAGTCAACCGTTACATGCAATCTCTTTCTGAAATCATTGCCATCTGAGGCATCTTCCGCTTCCCTAGCCAGCGCACTAGCAAATTCTCCTTTATTACAGTGTACACTACGCTGAACTTCACGGGATTTCTATCAGTATCGAAATTCAACCCCTCCGTTTATCGATTCGCTTCCACAACTCCGCAGTTTGCCCGATTTTAAGACACCCTTTCGGTATCTGTGCAACATGCGAGAAAAAAGCATTTATGGCGGCCCAATGTTAAAGGCGGGTTTCTCAGAATATTTGCCGTTCGATCAGGAAGATAGCTCTCCTACTGTCGAGCGACAGCTTGGTCGGTGAAGTGGTCGATATTGAACTTAGGAAGTCGCAGCTCTCCAAACCTGTGTGAAATGGCAGATGCAACATGCAAGCGAATATAAGCAACCATTAACTTCTAAATCTACTGATGATCGCAAAGTAGTAGATCTGAGTGCTGGAAAGGCGTCAGTGAGTTGACACTCAAGTGACCTTATAGCCGCTCTGTGCCCGAACAGTGTACCACCGATGCGAGGTGGTGAAAGTTACGGAAATTCACGAGCCTCCCACCACTATTGTCACGATGGCCAAGACCGTGCTTCCCCATCACATGTCCGAGCAAGGTGTTGTCAAATCACCCCTCGGCATTTAGATTCCTTATCACGATCACAATGTCACCTTTAGAAAGCTTCCCTTTAACCACCTTTAATTACTTATAAAAAAGCATACTTCTCCACTACATCGGGAGTTTCGATTGGTGCGTAGCATTACAATTGTGCAATGCTCCAAACCGAAATCTAATAGTTAAAAGTCCGTTAGAAACCAGTTCCCAAGTCAAGAGAGCACGTCTTGCGATAGCCGTCAGAAGTAACCCAATATCGGATTCACATCTGCTATCACTTGGCTTTCCAGAGCGCCTTTAGTGCGGCAAGAGGGAGAGTAGTACTCTCCAGAGTCCCACCGTCTTATTTTCGCTAGGCCTATAATGTCCAGAATGCGAACATTCTGAGAACAATCGCTACTGTTGTTGAGGAGCTAGCGAATATTCCAGAAATCAGTCAAAGCTCTTTGACGTGAGGTCAGTTCCTATCCGAGTTGCGGTTGAGGGTTTGGTAGCAGTAGGGTTTCAAAATTTCCAGATTGCTGATCAGCAAATTTCTATCATTTTTAGTTACCTCTTACGACAAGCAAGGAAGACTTTGAGTGCATTCTTAAGCCTCAACCCATACGGCACATTTTCTTTCGGTCTTCTACTATTCGTGTCCACTTTAACTTTAGGCAGGGGGCGGCGCTGGGGGTCGGCTTCCTCTTTCAATCCCTGGAGACTACTAGGGTGAAATCTCCTTCAGATTTGCCTTCCTCCTTCCGATTTTTCCCGAGTTCAATTTGCAACGAGCTATCCCTTTGACCTTTAAAGTGGTGGAGTTCATCTAGTTTCATAAGGCCCTTTTTCAAGCCTTTACACGCGTCTTTCAGTAAGAACCTTGTATACCGCATACGTTTCACAGCTGCTGCATGTTTTGATTAGCCAAGGACAGTCGAGTGCACTCCCAGTAGGTTTACATATATTCGAAACCATGTACCAGTTTTACGGATTTCTTTGAGCCTCTTTCCGGAGCACCAGCACTGCATGCTACTGGGTTTGCCACCCTCTTTCCAGGTGTCGCATCATTCAGCGGAACGTCTTTATGTGGCTGTGTGCATCACGGTATCCCCTCGGGTCTTTTGCTATACGTTGCGGCCTATTTTCTGCCCCCGCCCCCGTCTTTTCGTCCACCAGGTCCAGCTTGGCCATTCGTAACCATGACTTGATGGTATGAATGGCTTCATTTGCATAAAGCTCCACGTCCTCGGAATGCTTTGCAATTGCAACTACCGTCAGGTCTTCCGCAAAACCAATCAGCGTTGTCTCCTCCGGCACGCGAAGGCCAAGCACTCCGTCTTACATTATGTTCCACAGCAGCGGTCCCAATACAGAACCTTGAGGCACACCTGCTGTCACAATGTACTCCTTCGGCCCGTCGTCCGTCTCGTACCAGAGAAGTCTGTCCGAAAAGTAACTCTCGATGAGCCCAGCCAAGTAGCTAGGAACACCCAGTTTGGCCAAAGCGCCCTTAATCCAGCCTCAGTTGGCTGAGTTAAAAGCACTTTTGACGTCCAGCGTCACCAGAGCACAGCATTTGCCCATGGCCATTGCATTTCGAGCCAATTCCATGACCTTTGCTACTGCATCGACCGTAGAACGGGCTCGCCGAAACCCATATTACCGATCCGAAAGACCACCCGCAAGCTCGATGAACGGGAGCAGCCTGTTGTATATCACCCTCTCCAACATCTTCCCCATGGTGTCTAAGAGGCAAGTAGGGCGATATGAAGAGGGCACGCCGGGTGGTTTTCGGGGCTTCGGTAGCAAGACCAGCTTCTGCCTCTTCCACTGGGCTGGAAACACTCCTTCCGCCATGCACGATTCGAATGTGCTTGCGAACCACCTTGGTCTGGCCTTGACCGCCACCTTCAGAGCCCTGTTCGGAATTTCGTCCAATCCCGGAGCCTTGCTGTCCCCAATACGTCTGCAGATTTCCCAAAGTTCCTCTTCGGTAACATCAGGGATCGAGAAGACGTCCTGCTGAGCTGCCAGTTGGGGTTCTCTTTCGTCCTGCTCCTGCTGCGGGAAAAGAGTTGCAATTATTTGCAACAAGAGCCGTGGGCATGTCACCTGAGGTGATTTTCGCCCGCGGATCTTCTTCATTACAACTTGGTAGGCTGTACCCCACGGATTCGTATTAGCCTCCATGCAGAGCTTCTGGTAGCATTCCCGCTTGCTTCTCCGAATGGCCCTCTTAAGGTTGCTTCGCAGATCCCTGTATTCCCCCTCACGCTCCTGGTGCTCTGGCCTTCCCCTTGTCCTGTAGGAAAGTCTCCTCGCTCGGAGACAAGAGGATCTCGAGGCAGCGATCTCCACCAGTAGTTTGGCCTCTTGCCGTGGTGCAAACGTCGTCGTGGCATCGTAGCGTTACATGCTTCGGTTACACGCTGAGACAGCTGTGTGACCCTTTCCACCGCTGTTCCATCCGGATCATGGGCTCCCTCCAATACGGCCAGGAATGTCTCCTCGTCGAAAGCTGCGATAGACCAGCAAACCACCTTAGCCTTTCCACCTCCAGAGCATCGTTGACTGGTTCCCCGGTTCCCAATGCGGAGGAAGATGGCCTGGTGGTCACTGTGGGTGTAGTGCTCACTCACTTACCAAGCCATCCCCCTCACCAGTGAAGTGCTAACAAATGTCAGGTCAACGATCGAACCCGACCCTCTTCCTCGAAAGGTGGGCACGCATCCAACGTTGGCCAGCACGATGTCCAGCTCCGCAAATGAATCCAACAGAATTTGACCTCTGGTGTTCGTTGATCGGCTTCCCCAGTCCAGGGCCCACGCGTTGAAATCGCCCGCAATGATTTTAGGGCTGCGGTCTCTAGCCTCTAACACCAGACTGTCAAACATCTCCTCATATTGTGCCAAGGTTGCACTAGGAGAAGCGTAGCAGCTGTAAATATGGACACCGTTGACCTTCGCCCTTATAAAACCGGGTGCGGGGGGGGGGGGGCATGTCTTCTGCATGGTCTGTCTTCTGCATGCCCAGATTGCGGCGTTGCCAGACGCATCCACCGCTCAAGTCGCACCCGTGGTGGTTTCTGTACGGCTCGCAAATAACCGCGACATCGACATTCGACTCTCGAATGGTTTGCGAGAGCAGGTCCTGAGTTGCCTCACAGTGATTGAGATTGATGTGTATCAATCTCATTTGGTGGTCAAAGGGTAGTATAGGTCCCGGGGCGAAACGTGGATTGGTACCCACGATGGAGCATAAAACCTGGGAAATGCCTGCTGAACCAACACCAACAGCTCTACTACCAAACCCTATCTCCACCTCCACGTGGTGACCGCTGGGAGCTCTTTCTTGACGAAAAGCTGCAGACGGAGAAGGATGAAGGCGAGTCTCCCGCGCCTAAAAACGGGACAAATTGTACCAACTGGTCCTCCAGGTTGGGGGTTGGGTAGGGCTGACAACCCTACACGGAAAACAACCTGTTACGAAGCCACAACAGGAGCCTCGGATAGGACGGATGTTAAAACGACGGACCCGGCAACGACAAAGGAATAACGATTTGCGCATTTTCTCATGGAACGTGCGCTCCCTGTACAGAGATGAAGCTGATAAGCAGCTAGCCGATACCCTGTCCCAATATAGGGCTGATGTAACAGCGTTGCAAGAGATGCGATGGACAGGGACCGGTTTCCTGGAGAAGAGCCACTACACCATATATTATAGCGGCCATCCAGTAAATCATGTGCTCGGAGTAGGTTTCTTAGTCAGCCAAAAAATGAAACCTGCTGTTATCGGCTTTGAAAGTATAAGCGAGCGGCTATGCACTCTGCGCTTGCGAGGCAAGTTTAGAAATATAAGCCTCATAAACGTTCACGCCCCTACAGAGGAGACTGCAGAGTCGGAGAAGGATACCTTCTACGAGGCAGTAGAAAGAACCCTCGAAGCCTGTCCCAGCCATGATATCAAAATCATACTTGGGGATTTTAACAGCCAAGTAGGGAAGGAGCCCGTATTCAGGCGATACGTTGGCTCCCAAAGCTTACACGAAAAAACAAATGATAACGGACTGCGAACTATTCAATTAGCAGGGTCACACGAAATGGTTGTTGGAAGTACCTGGTTTGCGCGGAAAGCGGTCCACAAACATACGTGGGCCTCTCCAGACGGGACCACTTTCAACCAAATTGACCACGTGTTGATCGAACGCCGCCACCTCTCAGCCTTGATGAATGTCAGAACATATAGGGGGGCCAATATAGACTCGGATCACTATCTCGTTGGCATGGTGCTCCGAGCTCGAATAACAATACCACCTAGAATCCCCTCTGACAATCAGGTGAGAGTGAACACTGAAGCCATCCACAACACAACCCTCCGCGACACCTATAAGAGGGAAATGGATGCCGCAATAACCGCAGTCAATAGAGGACCTGGAGATGAAGCATCAACTAATGATCTTCACAACCACCTGAAGAACGTTATCATGGATACGGCCACAAATATACTTGGCCCCAGCCGCAAAAGGAGTCGGAACGGCTGGTTTGACGATGAATGTAAGCTAGCAACGGAACGGAAGAATGCCGCATACCGAGTAATGTTGCATTCTCAAAGAACGCGGGCACGCGCAGAAACTTATCACGAACTCCGTCGAGCGGAGAAGCGACTTCACAGACGGAAAAAGGAAGCCTGGGAGAACCAACAAGTCTGTGAACTAGAAAAGTACAGGGAGCAACCGCACCAGGCGCGGAAGTTTTACCAACAAGTCAGCAGGATGAAGCCTTATACACCTCGATGCTCATCCTGCCGAGACAAAGAGGGAAATCTGATTTCCGACAGAATGGGCATATTGGAGCGATGGGTTGAGTACTTTGATGAGCTACTGAACAACCAGAACATCGGCGAGTTGGAGGTCCCGCCAACTGAAGACGACGGGCAAATACTGCCACCACCAAGTTTAGGAGAAACAGTCCGTGCAATTCATCGGCGAAAAAATCATAAGTCGACAGGAGCCGATGGAATTACAGCCGAATTGGTTAAATATGGAGGCGACCAGTTACACCAAGTGGTTCATCAACTTGTGCTCAAAGTATGGGACAGCGAATCAATGCCTGACGATTGGCAGCGAGGCATAATCTGTCTCATACATAAAAAGGGAGATATCACACAGTGCAGCAATTATAGAGGTATGACGTTGCTGAGTACCATCTATAAGATATTCTCCACTATCTTGCTAGGCCGGATAACCCCATACGCCCAGAACATCATTGGCCCATACCAAAGAAGCTTCACTCCGGGCAAATCAGCAACAGATCAGATTTTCTCTCTGCGGCAGGCGATGGAAAAACTGTTGGAATATGGACAACAGTTGCACCATCTGTTCATCGACTTTAAAGCCGCCTATGATAGCATAGCCAGGGTAAAACTGTACACGGCCATGGGAGAATTCGGTATCCCGACGAAATTAATAAGACTGACTAGGCTGACCCTGACCAATGTGCGAGGCCAGATAAAAGCAGCAGGATCACTCTCAAGACCATTCGACATCAACAACGGTCTACGACAAGGGGATGTGCTATCATGCGTCCTCTTTAACCTGGCCCTCGAGAAGGTGATCCGTGATGCTGAGGTGAATGCAAGAGGTACGATCCTCTTCAAGTCCACTCAACTACTGGCCTATGCTGACGATATCGACATCATGGGAAGAACCACCCGAGACGTTCAAACTGCCTTCATCCAGATCGAGCAGGCGGCGCGAGATCTTGGGCTGCACATCAATGAAGGCAAGACAAAATACATGGTGGCAACGTCAGCACCGAAGACGAATCAACCAACAACATCAAACCGCACTGGTCAAACACAAGCACGAAAAAGAATAAGGATAGGGGAATACAACTTTGAGACCGTTGACAATTTCTCCTATCTAGGGTCGAAAATCACAACCGATAACAACTACGATGATGAAATCCGCGCACGGTTGTTGTCAGCCAACAGAGCCTATTTCAGCTTACAAAGACTGTTCCGCTCGAAACGTCTCACCATAGGGTCAAAGCTCTTACTGTACAAGACTATGATCTTGCCAGTCCTCATGTATTCCTCGGAAACTTGGGTTCTTAGCAGGAAAAATTGCGAACTCTTGGCCGCGTTCGAGAGAAGAATCCTCCGAAGAATTTTTGGCCCCCTACATGAGGATGGACGATTCCGTAGCCTACACAATGACGAAATCTATGAGCGATACCATGACCGTCCGGTTGTGGATAAAATCCGGCTCAATAGGTTACGGTGGGCGGGTCACTTAATCCGTATGGATGAAGATGATCCCACCCGGAAAGTCTATAAGGGCAATGTCTATGGTAGGAAAAGAAGACGAGGCAGACCCTGCCTGAGATGGAGCGATGGCGTAGGCCAGGACGCCAGACAGCTTTTAGGGATATCGAATTGGTGGACCTCGGCGCAAAACCGGGATGTCTGGAGTTCCTTATTAAGGCAGGCCTAGACCGGATACCGGTTGTTGCGCCGTTGATGATGATGATGATGAATCTCATTTGCCGGTGTGGTTCAGCTCCCTCCTATATACCGGACATGGGCTGTTTCCCGCCCACGCCCTCTTTCCCACTACATAGCACACACCGTGGATTTCCGGTGCAATCTTTGATGAGGTGACCCTCTTCCCAGCACTTCCTGCAACTCCGCGAACTATCATGCTGGCTAGTGCATGCCGCCGCAAAATGGCCGAAATCGAGGCATCTGAAGCATCTCTTTAGAGAGATTTGCTCCCTGAGCCTGCACACGACCCAGCCTACTCTTACCTTGCCCGCGGTAATTAACTTAATAGCTGATTCCGCCGGCAAACTAATAATAGCGGTCTCTGTGCCGCCATATGCCTTCTTCATCCTTTTTATGGCACTCTGGTATATATCGCTAAGGTTGAACTGTTGCTTTAGTGCAGCACAGATGTCCTCCCGTGAGGTGACCTCATCTAGGTCCTTGCATTCAACCACTATCTTCTGTTTCCGAGCTCCTACCTCAGCTTCCTCTCCTAGTACACTTTCCACCTTCCCGCGGAAGTTATCGGCCGACTTGTCGGTGGATCTACTTAACTCCAGCATCAGATCCCCTCTCTGTGTTCGGCTGATACGGCTCACACTATCACCAAAACCCTTAAATTCCGGGTCTGACTTTACCTTTCGGAGGATGTCGGCATAGGACATATTTCCCTTCTTGGAAATAATTATTATTTCCGGGCGGAGCTTCTTTTTGTCCTTTTTCCTCTTGTTGCTCACCTTCGTCCATTGTTCGGGCCTCTGGGCGTTGGTTTCTTCCACTTTTGTAGGTGTTGTGATGACTCCTGAGGACAGCACATTGAGCTATACACAAAACCTCCAGAAGAACAACTTCAGTTTTGAGACACTCCCTTCCGAGGTAGATGCCGAAAAATATGGAACAAATTACTCATAGAGGCTCCTGGATAAAATATAGCGATGAGGATTGTGAGGTCCTTTTGGTGGGTGAAGGTCGTAAGAGCCACGGAGACAGAGGTCTTCGCTTTACTTCTAAAGAGCGATCCGCGTTCAACCGGAACTTCGTCCTTAGCTTTTCAACAGAAAAATGTATGCATAATTCAAACTTCCAAATGCCATTTCCTGGAAGTTGGAAAAATCAATTTGTTCTCATATAAACCGCCATTCCGGAGACCCGTTCCTCATTTCGAGAATTCACTATACAAATGGGTACCATATCATCTACGTTTTGTCTTCCGTCCCAGCGTAAATTCTCCAAAACGTAATATTTAAGGCCGTCTATTATCCCCTCGTCTATTTGCCGGTTAAACTAAAATATGGAGGCAGCTTTGACTTTTACGTATTGTCTAACCAGAGAAACCTCTTACATGACCCGTGTTCACTCATCAATCTTAATATGCGTTTGCGTGAGGATGTGAATTAAGATGCTGTAGAATTCGAGCTTACGGTGACTGGGGAAGCTGCAAGTTACCCAGGAAACCCTATGAATTGCGATGTTATATGGTTTATTTGCAGGAAAACTCGTCTATATCATTTACACACTATTATCCTGACTAAGACAAGTGGCATGTTACATATGGGATGCACGTTCCGGGTATGCATGTGCGAAGATCTGTGTCTCCGTAAGGAGCAAATTTAATATAAATGTGCCTGCATGTTAGGTATCCACCTTGCGGAGGAGTGTTAAAAGGGATTCCACTTTCGGAGACAAGTTTATTTGAGTCTCCGGTGTAGGATTCTGGAAATATTTGAATTTAACGCCTCGTGTCGTTGCGATGAAATTTGAGTTGATGTCTCCCATTAAAGAGAGTCCTGAGCTGCGAATTAATTTTGATTTAAGTGACGCATCTGAGTTATCTCCGCGAATTTTGTGACTAGTTATCGCAAGAATCTCACAAATACTCATATGGTCCTTGGTCCATTAATATTCAACTTTTTCCACTTCACTCAGGATTAATTCACTCAATGATTAACTATACAATTACCATCACCAGTGGACCTTAAGAGAGCCCATCATTACTGCGCTTAATTTAATCTTTTGATGTCCGACCTCTGCACGATTTTATCTGAGTCATCCAACAGAATAGTCCAAAGTCGTCCACACTATCCATTATTCCGACTAAATCGACCTTATTTCGGGATAATCCCATGGACATTTTCTTCTCCACAAGTTTTCGGGTTCAGTGAGTTCTTGAAGCTTTTATCGGTCTAACTTCCTAAATACCAATCAATTTGAAGATCCTTGAGAAAATCCTTTATTCCTGATTAATTAGAACTAACCGTTTTTCAAGGGGCACACACGACTTTGATGAGTTTGACTGGAAGCAAACCTTATGAGTATCACAATGGATGCTAGCCCGAAAGTATGAATCAGAGAGCGGGAGTCGAAAAAAATCATACAAGGACAAGCTATTCCGGCAGCGAAATAATATCTGAAAGTTTCTATTCTACTTCAAAAGATATTGATTGACTTTTGACTTTTCTTCTCATTAACTAGAAAAGGTGCTTTCCTTCCGGGAATTGTATCCAATGCAATGTGACAGAAGGGGTGGATCAGACAGCCAATTAGTCAATCCAAACGAACAGATAGCTCCGTGAACAATTAGAAGAAATTGTCCTTCTCCAACTTTAGAACAGGAATTACCATTGAGTGATTTCAAATCAGTAAAATACTTTGTGAGTTAGTAGTCGAACATTCTTTGGACAGATAAAAGTGTAAATTCTTTCAAAAGCTTCCTTTTTGTCCTGTCCTTAGCGAGCGAACGTCGGATGCACACGAAAAGATATTATCTTCAAGATTTAAACGTTTTCTTGTAAAACCTTCACATTTTCACATTCCATTCAAGGTGAAAAGCGGATTCTCGTGAATTTACTTTGTAAGGATTTCCATCTATTGGCCAGGTACACGTAGCTAAAAGGATTTGCTGAAAGAATCAAGGATTTATTGGAGGGGGTGGTAAAGCCGATGTGTGAATGAAACGTCTATGGACTGGGTCATAAACACTTTCTTATCCGAATTTTGGGTTATTGACATGGTACTTTATCGTATGGTCCTTTGAGGTTGAGGTTCTTCATTCACACCATTTCAGGGTTAATGTGCTCTGCGTGAATGTCTGATTAAACCGTATTTTTATTGAATCTAAGATATATTTCCACTAAAATGGTCACCATTTATCTTCTTCTATCGGTAAGGGTCTATATTGAATTATTTTTCACCTGAAAGAGCTCTTGTCCAGGTTAATAGATCTAATAGTCGCAGGTCCTCTTACAGTCGAAAAATCCTTCCATTCGTTGCAGTCGAAAACCCCGAAATATTTAAAATATGAAACAAAACATTTCTCGCGCCCGCCTCCATGCGCCTACCTGATCAAAAAATAAGGTAAGTCGAACCAAATACTGACAAAGACACTGAAGGACTATCTTACCGCCAGTTAGATCCTATTTCTTCACTTATATAAGACAACCAGCATCATCCTTCGAGGTTTAGACGGGACGTTTCATCACTCAGGAGATCGTTGACGAACTAAAAGCTCGGGGGCCTCCAGTATATTGAGCGGGTATAGGATACGCAGCAACCAAGTGCCATCTTACCTACCGATGCGCCAAGTGTAACCACCTTCATGGTCCAGGCGGAGGCAACGAAAGTGACCCAAGTTTACTCGGGTGGTGGCAAGGGGAAATACACAAAAGCATGCGCCTCCCAATTACTCTCTCCTCACTACTGCCTCCCGTCCCTCTGGCCGCCCAATAACTAGTTCCGCCTTCACCACGTCCGTATCCTCCACAGACACCACCCGAAGCGGAATCTCCTCATACGCACTCACCCGTATAGGCCACTCTACTACCACCTCCCATCCTGGCTCCCTTGAGTTCACCAGCAAATCTCAAGAATTCCTGCAGATGTTCAACTAAATGGTCGGTATCTTGACATCCATTAATGCACGTTAAGATAATCGCGTTGAGTATCAACTCTATCATTGGCCGAGCTCGCAGGTACGAGTTCAAATTATTTCTTAATGAGCGCAAACCCACCTCCCAACGCCTTCACATCAACTGAAGCCACCCTTATCTCCTACGAATCCCAATCAACCGTCTACTGCCCTAATTAATCCCTCAACACACACGACTTCATCCGCATCAAGTCCCTCTACGCCTCCCAACACTGCCTCTCGCAAAGCAGCGGTTCTCACTTATCTGTGGAGACCTCAACGATAGACAACCGGTCTTGGTTCGAAGCATAGTCGAACCAGAACGGGGAACCACTCCACCGTTTTCTCACAATTATCCATCCCGCCACCGACGTAGCCCATTTAAGCCCAGCCTTTCCAACCTTCAAAACAGGCTACCACCTTTCCTGCCTAGACCACTTCCTGATTAGCAGTAACCTAATTGTTATTCACACTGAAGTAATTCAGCAAGTATGTGTCAAACTGATCCTATCCCGTCCCTTAAACTACCACTACCTCACTACGCTCTCTGATGATGACCCTCAGACGGAGACTATTTAGAAATAGATACTCTCCGCAATCCTCTCACCTACTTGCCGAATCTAGTGAACTGGACAAGCCCATCCGCGAAGAATCCTGACCTTTTATACTAAATATATCCACAACCGCCTTTCCAACACTGAAATGAACCTGCCCGCGTCCAGGCAAATCAGTCAAACAAAATGTGATCCTACCTCAAAATATCCCCCAACAGAAAAGCTGAACGTCCTTGCAGACCAGTTGATTAAAGCACACTACTGCACCCTCCACTTCGGTGAACCACATTCTTGACAACGAGATAAATGAGAAAATCTCCCAACTTCTCTTTATCCCTTCCTTTCACATCTCAAAACCTGCCCAAGACAGCGTGAAAGTACCTTCCCCATCCACTTGGTTAGCCGAAACTCCATTATGGCGTCCATCGCCATCTCGAAAAATTAAAAATCGGCTAGATTTGACAAAATGCGCTCCATCGACCTAAAGAAATGCGCTCCTAGCATTGGTAACATCATGTCCTCTATTGTCAACCACCGCCTCTCCAATGCTCACTTCCAGCAGAATGGAAGAGTCCTCGGATAGTTCTTATTGCAAAACAGAAGCAGAATCCTCTAAGCTTCAGGCTTATCTCGATCCTATTATCCTCCGCCGAGATCTTCGAGCGGATCATAAAAGTAATCATTGACGAGCATTGTGACTCCAATCACACAGTCCTTGACTTTCAATTCGTCAACCAACCCAAACAACCCAACGGTTGAGCATGCACTCCTCGTGTTCAAATCGGACGTTGTCCAGGGCCTTAACCGGAAAGTGCCGACCATAGCCTGTCTCCTCGACATAAAGAAGACTTTCGACTCCGTATGGTAATACGGAGTCGTTTATAAGCTTTCCGTAGTCCTCCATTCCCATCTGCATCTCTGCAAGCTAATTCTTGGCTTTCTGACGGGACGAAATCCTAAGTTCAATTCCAACAGCACCTTTCATCTCCCTACTCAAGTCCGACTGGTATCCTCAAAGATCATCCTTTATACCTCCACTAAAAACATCTCGGCCGATGAAACCCGCCTGAATTCCTATTTGGACGAGCTTCACCTGTATTTCATCCGTTGGAAACTGTCCCTAAACCCACAGAAATGCGAAACTATCGTATTCTCTGGTAACATTAGGATGACGTCCAAAATGAGGAGTGACATATCAACTCTATCAACGCCCTAATCCCAACGGTAAATGAAGTCACCTGTCTATTTTTGGAGTAGGGTAGGTGAATGCGTTTACGCACAGATGTTGGACTCCCGCAATAGGCAATAGACTCTGTCCGACTATCAACTAAACACCTTCCTGTCATCAGAGAGCTAGCCTGGAACCGTTTGACACATTACTACGGGCTAGCCCTCAAGTCAGGCAATCCCCTTCACGAAAGGAAGAGGAGGAAGGCAGTTTTTAATTCACGGAACCCCTTGCCATCCGGTCCCTCCGCGAGTCGAGTTCAATTTTCTTCGACTCAAGCTGCTAGCGCTCTTCAGCATCTCTCTGACATTGTTGTCTGGAGAGATCTTCCCTGTGTCCGTATAAAGCTGCTGACGAAAGCCGTCCCAGCTTTCACAAGAGAGTAAGGTGTGTTCAACGTCATCCGCCCCTCCATTGCAAATCATATAATGAGAAGATTGCGCCTTCCCAATCCTTTGCCGATAAGACTGAAAACCTCTATGCCAGCTTAGAAGTTGGGTAAGGACGTAATCAATTTCACCGTGTGTGCGCTTTAGTCACGGGTCTAGATTAGCAAGAAGGGTAACGGGGATCACTTCCGCTATCACCATCACCTACCTCGGGGTGACTATTAAGTCCCGCCTATCCCACGTTCCACATATCACCAGGGCACTAAGCCGTGCAGCTGGCGCCTTCAAATCCCTTTATCCAATTCTGAAATACAACATCCCAAAACCGCCGAAAGTCGAGCTGTTTTGCTACAAACAACTTATCCGTCCCCTCCTCATTTTGGGCTTCATTTTCTGGTCCGACAGTCCCCCTACCCAAATCGAACGACTCCGACTCAAAGAGCGCAGAATCCTGCATGCGAAAACCTACGGATAAAGGAAGATAATCAAGGATATTTGGTAATTTTTTGGACTTGACATAATGAAAATGAAAAATTATGGAAATTCTGAGTGGGGGGGGGGGGGGGGGGGTTGACTATCCAGTTCAGCAAATGTAGGAACTTTAACTTTGATGCGAGAAGAAAAGATATCCAGGAAAATCCACCGGTCGAGAGCCTATGCAAAGTCGAAAGTGACGGAACATTTTCGGCTGGAAAACTTCGTTCGACAGGGAGCAGCTCAAATTTAGGAAACTCCATTCTACCTAGATCCTCGAGTCTCTAGTAGGAACTCCCTTCGATTCTTTACAGTTCGGGATATCTTGCAACTCAACAACCAAGAGATGTCAAGGAGGAGAGGAAGCCTCGCAGGTTGACTTTGAAAAGCAATTATAGTCTGAAGACGAATGTGGTTGCGAATGGAATGGATGGATGGATGGATTTCCTTCCTCGGTTGAAGTTCCCAGCGCACGAATTTAGCAGCTCAATACACGCTGTCGAACTCCTGTTTTTGCGTTATTATCAGTTTCACACTGTCTAGTTCAGAAACATTTAGTGACCCTTCCCATTTTTTTCATCTTTGTTTCCAGATGCGTTGAGAATGAGCCGATGTGCCGATCGAGCTTTTGCAGCCTCGTCCCATTTGCGTAGTTAGAGATCGGATTACCTTAATCTTAACGCATTCTTGCTTTCTGGGTGACAATCTGGAGCCTCTACCACAACTAAGGAGTACGGCGCCAGCATTGAAACGGAACTCCACGTTTGAGCCTACATAGAATTTTGGCCGCGATGTGGACACAGCCATCATGAAACCTACCTACAAAGAACGAACCGCAAATAATCCGGCTTAAAGTACATGAGCCATTAATTCTTCTGAGACATGTAAATTCAGAGGACTATCTTGGCTCCCATGGTACCAGTATAACCCTGCTGGTATTTCGTGGTAGAAGTCACTTCAGATGAGCCTTCGTACAGCCTTGAAGTATTCACTTATTGCATCACGACCAGCAAGCCAAAGTGAGTACAGCGTTTCATAGTGAAACCTCGCGGAGGTTCTCCTCAGCCATTTGGTTTTGGTTCAACCGATAGGGTTGATGCCCCGTTTTCATCACTGCCGCTCCGGGGAAAATGGAGTTTATCCTTTCTACGCACAAGGAATCCTTGAGCTTCCCATTTTTGTGCCCACTCAAGTTCATTAGTGCCTAAATTCATAGCTTGTGCCCATACGACTCCCAATTGAATATACCCTCGGTATGTCGACTGAGATCATACCTGCCACTAATGTAGTTCTAAAAGGGCTGTAAACCTTCAAAGCCGTAAATCGAGTTATCTTTCTATCTCTGAAAATTTACCAGCGCCTTCGACAAAACAAGTGACGCGTAAAGCGCAGTGGGTGGCACCCCTCTAGGTAGAAGCAATGCGCGACAGTATTGCGGTCTGCCAACTTTCGGCAACATTGTTGCAAGTTGAGCTTCAGAACTATCTGCCCTTTGACACTCATAAACTAGTGTACGGAGCAGAGTCTGCGAGAGCTCGGACGCTAAGCAACTTCTGCAGAAAAGGTAAGCAGCAACAGACAAGCGAAGAGCCACAAACTGCAAAACCTGTCGGGGCCGTACCAGGGGCCACTTGTTAGTGGCCCTGGCGGATTTTAATTGCAATAACGACAAACTAGTGCCGGAGGTGTGGACCAGCGTTGACATCATGTCCGAGATGGTCATTGAGTATCTCCTAGATCCCAAAGGATAATACGCGGAATTCATCCACTGCTTTGATTCTTTCCTGGTAATCCGTGGGTTGCACGTTATAGCTTGCGAATGCCATTTCTCCAGGGACCTTCTCTCTCAGCGACGCCTGGGAAGGGCGGAAAGCCCAATGTCCCAGGAAACCGGTCACTTGCATCTGGCTGCCGAAGATCCGCCTGGATAAGGACAAACTTCTCCAATTGGTGGGTCTTCAAAACCACAAGATTAACATGGACGACCCAGCCCTTATCAAGGAATATGAACCCCTGATGAACAGTCAACTTTCCCTGCTACATATAAATGGAGAGTGTCTGGAGGCACTGCAAAAGGTAAACTATAAAATGTGGCCCGGAGTTAGGAAGGCATTGGTGAAAGTTTTCCGTTTTGCAAAATCAGACGACGTGGATCCGGTCGACGCCGCAAACGACCTGTTGGTGGAGATGAAGATCGACGTTTCGACGGCGACTGACGAACTCCCACGAGAGCAGATCACGGTAGGGGGAACGCATTTAAATCTGCAGTACTCGAAGTACGCCTCGGCTAATCTGCTAGTCTTCCTTCTAGAGGAAGACATCGACATCGCACTAATACAAGAGCCGTGGATCGGAGGCAACCGGACCATCAAAAGGCTCCTATAATTATAATTTATTCCATAGCATAGAAGAAGCTGATCAGGACACACCAGGGGCATGTATCCATACGAGGAAGAGTTTGCACGCTTTTATGTGTCCGGAGCTGAGTTTCAGCGACTAGTCATGGTCAAACAGGAGCAGGCGGGGGCAAAGAACGTGTATATTTCCTCGGCTTACATGAATCACGACCGATGAGCTCCGCCAGAGGAACATTTGACGAACACCCTAGCAACAAAGAAAAGGGTGGCTACGATGCCAATTAAAAGCATACGCTTTGGGGAAATCGAAGAAAGAGGATTGACTTGATTTGATTTTATTACTAATACAAATCTATCGGTGTGTACCAGGGGCAGTAGACCAACCTTCTATTTTCCCAACTCGGAGAACTACGGCGGTTGGAAGGAGGTCCTTGGTCACCCTAGTGGCTGATAATGGGATTCTTAGGATAGATAACTGGAGAGCGTCTCTCCAGAGATCATTCCCAGATCATAGTTGGATACTTTTCAGTTTAGATCTCACTGCAGAGTCTTCAAATCTTCCAGGGACCTCAGAAAGATTGACTGGATGAAGTTTGGTCAAGTTATCAAAACCAAACTCTCTGTTGCGCAAATTGGCAAGATTGGTACGACAGATGAACTGGAGTCGAAGGTCGGGGCTCTGGAAAAGACACTCGATCATCATCATTAGCGGCGCAACCGTCTTGTACAGTAAGAGCTTTGACCCTATGGTGAGACGTTTCGAACGGAACAGTTTTTGTAAGCTGAAATAGGCTATGTTGGCTGCCAACAACCGTGCGCGGATTTCATCGTCGTAGCTGCTATCGGTTGTGATTTTCGACCCTAGATAGGAGAAATTGTCAACGGTCTCAAAGTTGTATTCTCCTATCTTTATTCTTCCTGTTTAACCAGTGCTGTTTGATGTTGTTGGTTTTTGTTCTTGACGTCGCCACCGTGTACTTTGTCTTGCTGTCATTGATGTGCAGCCCAAGATCTCGCGCCGCCTACTCGATCTGGATGAAGGTGGTTTTTACGTCTCGGGTGGTTCTTCCCATGATGTCGATATCGTCAGCATAGATCAGTAGCTGGGTGAGCTTCAGGAGGATGGGGCCTCTCGCATTTACCTCAGCATCACGGATCACTTTTTCCAGGGCCAAGTTAAAGAGGGCGTATGATAGGGCATCCCCTTGTCTTAGACCGATGTTAACGTTGAATGGTCTCGAGAAGGATCCTGCTGTTTTTATCTGGGCTTTAGTGGTCAGTGTCAGCCTAGTAAGTCTTATTAATTTCGTCGCGGTACTGAATTCCCTCGTGGCCGTGTACATTTCTCCTCTGTTATCATAGGTGGCCTTAAAGTCGGAGAGAACGACGTTTATTTATGGACCGCTTTCCGTGCAAACCACTTCCAACAACCATTTCGTCTGACACTGCTAACTGAATAATCCGTAGTCCGTTATCATTTGTATAGTGATGTAAGCTATGGAAGCCAACGTATCGCCTGAATACGGTCTCCATCCCCCCCCCCCATCCTGTTAAAATCTCCAAATATGATTTTGATATCATATCTGGGACAGGCTTGGAGGGTTCCATCTACTGCCTCGTAGAAGGTATCCTTCCCCGACTCTGTAGTCTCCTCTGTAGGGGCGTAAAGGTTAATGAGGCTTCGCACAGACTGCATAGCTTCATTTTTTGGCTGACTAGGAAGCGTGCTCCTAGCACATGGTTTACTGAATGGCCAGGATAATAGATAGTTCTTCTCCAGGAAACCGGTCCCTGTCCAACGTACCTCCTACAATACTGTTACATTAGCCCTATATTGGGACAGGGTATCCGCTAACTATCTGGTAGCTCCATCTCTGTACAGAAGGCGCACGTTCCAGGAGAAAGTGCGAGCTGTAAGGTTGGAGTTGGGGTAATAGTGTGATCTTCATTAGGCCCCGGCCGTGTCGGGGAAATGCTGAAGCTAGAAGCAAACTGATGCGCAGAAAAGTCAACAACGGTGGTCGTTGCTAAGTTCGTCGTCCAATCCATCCAATTCGAGGCTCCTTTTGAGGCTTCGTAACAGGCTGTTTTCCATATAGGGCTGTCAGTCCTACCAAACCCCCAACCTGAAGGATCAGTTCGTACAATTTGTCCGGTTTTTAGGCGCGGGAGACTCACCTTCTACGTCTGCAGCTTTTCGTTAAGAAAGAGTTCCCAGCGGTCACCACTTGAACGTGGAGATAGGGTTTGGTAGTAGAGCTGTTGTTTTTGGTTCAGCAGGCGTTTCACAGGTTTTATGCTCCATTGTGGGTAAAAATCCAAGTTTTGCCCTGGGACCTATACTACCCTTTGTCCAACCGGTTTGGATGTCAACCCTAATGGACTCTTAAGGTTGACTGGATTATTGGGATCTTGAGCCTTGAATGGTAAAATTAAACTTCTCTGCTCGGTGGAAGAAGCAGGAGTTAGTTTTTCTACTGCAAGAAGTGAGGACCATCATAATACCGCCCCATTTGCCTTGTAGGTATTAGAGAGGGTCATTCCCCCAACATAGAATGTAACGATAGTCTATCGAGGTAACATTTTAGCTTTTGCCAATTTGATTCTGCGATCGACGTATTGGAGCTGGCTCACGACACAACCATCTCTCATTTGGTACGACGTCACCATAGGAGCACCATAGAGCGCCGTGTTGGCTTGTAATGTAAAATGTGATGGACAGCTCTTGTCCTTCCCATGCCGAAAGTTGCCATTATAATTGGTTTTCCGGATGAACTACCTGAAGATGTTGGAGGGCACGCTAAGGAAACCATCAGCACCATAAGAACAAGGCTGGATTTGGTTAATCAGAATTTGGAAGAACAAAAGATCGAAATGATCTTGACTACCAGGCATAGGAATGAGAAAGCGGTTAGTAATCAAGTTGTGACCACGGGGTAACCGCATATTACTTGCGGTTCTATACCAGTTTATACAAAGCAGCGGCCTGAAAGGAAGAGCTGACATCTAAAGGTGGGCGCGCCTTCTGGACAACTGCAAGAGAGGTAGCTTAGGTTATTGCAAAAATGATCCCGAAGAATCATCTGGCAAGTGAGGTGTGACCTCTACAGAAGCACAGAAGAATCAATCTGATGAAAAGTATGCAGAACATTCAAGAACTGTAAGGTTGGAGTGATGGTGGTGGATTGATCTTCATTAGGGAGATGGATTCCGCGGCGATATGGCAAAATTAGCTACTACTTAACAAAATTCCAGACTGGTATGGTGGTTACAGGAAGTATCTCCATCGATTCAGGTTGGGTGATTATCCATTTTCCCATTTTCCACTCTCTGCCAAATCCCTTAGAACATTGTCGGGGAAACGCTGAAGCTAGATGAATTCAGACGGAACTTGGCAAAGTAAAGCGAGCAAGGAAGGCGTCAACACCAGGGGGTTTGGTCCCTTAAAGCGCAGTCGCTGCAGCGGAATACTTATTTAGGAAATACAGAGATTTGGACACTACGCTGATGGAAGTGGATCATATCGCTGATAAACAAGGCAGTCCCGACTTTCGCGTCATACAAATGACAAAAAATCCAAAATCATCCGACTCCTGCGGGCGGAAGATAATTGAAATACAAGGATTTTCCCACTACGACGTCAGGAAATATGCCAAAAAATGCATTTCCCGAGAGCATATGGAAAATCGCGAGGAACTGAAAATTTCTCGGACTTCCAGATTATAAGAGGACAAGACGTGAAATTTGTCAGATACTTGCGGCCTATACTTTGGTTACGGAAGATATCCTGGGAAATCTATAGCCCAAGTGACTGCTGAAAATTGAAAATTTCTTTGACCTTTCTCAAGTCTCAATAATTACCTCGTGGGCAAAGTGTGTTCTTTCGATCGATGTATCAAGTCCAAAATTTACTGCAGTGTCATCCGCCCTATGGTTCTGAAGGTTAACCGACTATATGAGGCAATGAACGCCGTCTCCCGGCAATAGATGATAGATGCGTAGCACGTCTTGATCACATCTGAAATGAGAATATGCTCGAGATATCGATATGAAGTTGGACTGATTGGGGAAAAACTGGAATAGAGGCGTTTTCGATGGTATGGTTAAGTCATACTTACCAAGATTGGTCTGAACATCGAAGGCGATGGGAAAGGACCACAAGATCCGGCGAAGCAACGGTGGCTTGATACGATGATACCATTTGGAAGCCTCACCACCGCATTCAGGTTTTTGACATCACGACGAGCCGACCTGGCTTCTCAACGGGACAAAGGTTGCAAAACAAGAAGAAGAAAAGTTGAGTTCTTGATGAACGGGATAATTATGGAAAAGTTACGTCCGCAGGGAGGTGATCTGGGCATAATTATTTTCCTGGAAGCTGCGCATATTTCCTTCAGTAAATAAATAATGACATTTCAAGAAGACAAATGGACCAGCTGTGTATATTCCAAGACTGCTTTGGGACCAAGTGTTCATTGTAACCCCTCTCATCAGCTTGTAGCGAATATGACCCCTGGATAGGCTCAAAAGTTCATTCGTGATGCGAATTCTACTCACTTGTTGTGAAGGACAACAGATCTCGAAGAAATCTCTTGGGAGCCTCCCTTTCCCAATAAAACCCCTCAAGGTTTGGAAACATCCAGATCCATATTCGAAAACTCAAATTTTATGTAAAACCGTCTTTCATATTCTCGTCAATTTTTCTCAATTAAATTTGCGAAAAAAATTCTGCGCACCTGGAAATTCATCCTTTCTCTGCAACCCTGCAGAATAATGAATACTAATTTTCATCCTCAATCTACTTTCAAAGCGTCAATCCCTCCGGAGCATGCTCCTGTTTGTTTTAAAATACGAAAAAAGCGGAAAAATCATTTTTTAATTTATGCAAATCCTATGTTGCGTCCTCGTTACCAGCATCACATCACCTATTACACCTGCACACAATATGTCAGGCTTCCTCCTTCCTGTGCAAGTGGCGATACACCTTCATTCGCTTTTCCACGTATTACGTATGTATGTAAACATTTGTTTTATACACTGACTGGTGGTATCTGAAGCGGATGAAAACATTTTGAGGTGCTGGGAAAGCACATATAGGACGCAGGGCTCGCTTGTACGTAGCATTGTGTGACATAGTGGAAATGATGAAAAATTGCAGTACATTTAGTTAACATGTGAAAAATGTCGGTTCTATGCTGGAGTGATGTGTTCGTCGCCTGCAAAAAGGCCATACAACAAGGAATTTGTTGAATGGGACCAGTGACAGGGGAGGAGAATAGAAAGGAGCTGAGGGAATAGAAAGGACGAAAAAGCGCCAGTTCTACAGGTTGAGCTGCGTTTTGTATGGTGCCTTTTCCGTAGTCCTGAATATGCAAATGTATGGATAGTGGGGTGTTTACCTGAAAGTGTTATGAGATTTCCGGTTTAGGTGGATTGAAGTTTAGCCATGACCTTCTTATGAGCCCCGAGTAGACACTATATTAAATCAGCCCCAGGGAATATGCAGGTCGGAGTATTGCTTCCGCAGCTGGTACTGAATTGAAAGCTTTAAGTTTGGATGGCACTACAATGTCAACATACTGAATATTATCCGCTAAGTTTTGAGAAGGAGGTAGGAAGTAAGTGATCCTGAAGTAATGTTGATAATACTCCCCTGCGGCTAGGTTCCAAGGGTTTGAAGCTCAGTGACTAAAGGTATATTATGGAGTATGATTGATTGCAACAAGGACGATATGGACGATAAGGATGCTATCCTTTCAGCCTGATATGCAAGTGGAATTTCAAGGGGAAATTGTCAATTAATTGGCGGCAGAGACGAAGGATATTATATTTTAGTCAGGTCGATATTGTACCGAGAAATATAATCAGAATCTCGGTGGCGAGCTGGAAAGTTTACGGTTGTTGAAGCTCCAACACTATACCGTCGACGTCTTTATTCGCGTCACTCTGAATGCGAGAATTCGCGAAGAAGTTCGGGAAATCAAAGAAATTTCAAATTTTTATGGCCCAAGTATTGTGAAAATGGCCAAAATTACAAAAACTTTGGATGCTTGCGTGCTGCAACTTTGTCAAAGAGGATGGATGGGATTGCTTTGGGTTGAGATAGATTTTGTTGTCCCATGTTGCACCTTGTTGGCCTGTTGTATCTCCTATCTGTGTGACTAGACGAAGGAGATGACCTGATAGGTGCACAAAATCAAGCCTTTCCCCGCTATGCCCGACCAAACTATCTACAGACAGCCGTCCGGCTTATTCCTACGGTTTGAATTGGTCCCTCCCTGCAGCTTTTTAGTAAGTGTCCTAACCTTCCAAGTTCTTCCTGAATACAGCTTATGGTGCTACAAATGCATCCCGCAATTTTGGGATTTGAGCATTTGCGGAATGACCGTCTCCACTTATAGGGGTCTTGTCAAGAGAAGTTGAAGCTGCTCCCTCTAATTTGCAAATCTCGGACATATGAAAAGTATTTGCTTTGGGTCCTATACACTCAGGACAGAAGGGAGAATCGTCATGTCCAAAACGATGTCAATACCTACGGGAGCCATCATGGCCAGTTAAAAACTGGGGCCAGGGATAGTGGACATGTCCATGGCTGCCCATAATCCAGAGCTGAATATTTGGAATCAGCTTGTGCGTCCACCTTCCCTTGTGAGAATTATCTCAGTGTTACTGCCACACTCTGATTGTGTGCGCTCTCTCTTCTCGTTGTCTATCTTCGACATTATGGTCACTGTGTGCTTTCCAATAGTATAGTCTTCGCATCTTCTCAGCCAAAATACCAATGGGCACCATTCCCCACCGCCTCCGCGGGGGTTTGGGTTCTCCAATATTGGTCATCAGTTAATGCGCTTACAACTTTCCCAGCTTTCTCGTCTGCGTAGCTCAAGTGTTCGTTGGAGGCCAATCGATGATCCAGCATAATTGCGATGTATTTGATGAAAGTCTTGGACTCTATCACACGCTGTCCTACACGAAACAGCAAAATTTCTTTCACTTTACGGCTGCTTATCAGTACAGCATTAGTTGTATGTTCCGCCAACTTTAACCCATATGATATCAACCAATCCTTGATCAGCCTAACCAATGTCTCACATGTCCTGATAACATCTGCCAGGTGCATTTGCATTTGTCTACTGCAACAATTGCGATGTTGCCTGCATAGCCGATAGGGGTAGCTTGTCGGGGAAGTTTGATGTGCAGCACATGGTTACAGATCACACTCCACTCATTTCACGTGCCAAGCTATCTCTTGGGGAGATAGAGGGATTATCTGAAAGACTGCTCCCTGCTCTATGAGAAGCTAGAGGGCCAAAGTAGGACGGGAATCACGTCAGGAGTAGCACAGGGATCCATTCTAGGGTCGGACCTCTGGAACGTTTCGTACGATAGTCTGCTGAAACTCGATATGTCCGAAAAGTCGTGCCTGGTCGCTTTTGCGGACGACGTTGCGGCACTTGTTGCCGGGCGCATTGTTGAACAGCTGCAAAGCAAACTTGGCATATTGATGCGACGAGTAAGCGGATGGATAACTGCTCATGGTTTCAGCCTTGCGCTGGAAAAAACCGAAGTAGTAATCTCGACCAGAGAGATAATCCCAACCCTGCATCCTATATCGATCGGCGAATTGACTACAGAGTCAAAACCAGCCGTTAAATACCTTGGTTTAATGCTCGACTCGAAGATGTGCTTCTTCGAGCAAATCCAAGCAGCAGCCAACAAGGCTATAGCTAGAGTCTCGGCCTTGAGTCGGCTAATGCAGAATGCTGGGGGCCCAATATCTACTAGGAGACGTCTCTCTATGGGAGGAATGCAGTCGGTTCTGCTCTATAGTGCGGAGGCATGGGCTGATGGCCTTGACAAAGAGATGCATCGTACACGCCTTGCTCAAGTGTAGAGACGGGGAGCTTTCCGAGTGGTTTTTGCTTATCGCACTGTCCCAGAACCGGCCATGATGGCGAGCGCTGGAGTGATCCCCGTTGCCCTCCTTGTCAAGAAGCGTGCAGCTATCTACCGCCTTAAGGGCGTGATCTTAAGAGAGGTGATTGCCCGTGAAGAACATCAACGCAGCCTTACCGAGCGACAACTATCTTGGCAAAATCAGCCAAGGAGCAGATGGACTGCGCGGCTCACCCATAATTTAGACCCGTGATTATTTCCTTGCCCAACTTCTAAGTGGGCATGGAGGTTTTCAGTTATACCTTCACAGGATGCGCTATCTCCTGATTGTGTGTTCTGCAATGAAGTGGCGGACGAAGCTGGATACACCTTTTTCTCTTTCGAGAGGTGGGACGGTTTTCATCAGGAGCTTTATGCAGACACAGGGGAGTTCTCACCAGACAATATTGTCAGAGAGATGCTGAAGAGCGCTGGTAGTTGGAATCGTGTTATTGCGAAGAAGATTCAGTTCGATCAGTAGAGGGACCGGAACCTTGAACTAATAAATCCCTTCTTCCTCTTCCCTCCCGTTGGTGAAAGGGATTCTCTGACTTGAAGGCCCCCAAAACCGGGAGAACGGAAAGGCTAGCTCGAAGTAATGTGTCAAACGGTTTCTGGGAGATGTTTAGTTGGTAGTCCGACAGCGTGCTGTTGCGGGAGTCCAACAATCTGTGCGTAAATGCATTCATCTACCCTACTTCCAAAAAAAACTTCATACATTTCTGAGTTCGACTATCCTTTCGTTCACTAGCCCGATTATGGATCACCCTGAATTCACATTTTCAGCTTTAATTAGCCAGTTCATTCTTGCCGTGACGACTTTGCTATGCTGAAGGTACCTTTAGAATTTTAAGTCTACCTGGTCATCCATAATCAGTCCTCGGTCTTCTCTCCTTTGTCCTCTGTCCTCTGCCCTCTGTCTTCTGTCCTCTGTCCTCTGTCCTCTGTCCTCTGTCCTCTGTCCTCTGTCCTCTGTCCTCTGTCCTCTGTTCTCTGTCCTCTGTCCTCTGTCCTCTGTTCTCTGTCCTCTGTCCTCTGTCCTCTGTCCTACGTCCTCTGTCCTCTGTCCTCTGTCCTCTGTCCTCTGTCCTCTGTCCTCTATCCACTGCCCTCTGTCCTCTGTCCTCTGTCATCTGTCCTCTCTCCTCTGTCATTTATCCTCCGTGCTCCGATCTGGGTACTCCGTCCTCTGTCATTTTCCCCCTCTGTACCCTATCTTCTGTTTTCTGTTCTCTGTCATCTTTGCTCTGTTTTCTGTCTTCTCTACTTTACCCTTTGTCCTCTGGAGTAAGCCAAGGTAGCTTTTGTCATCGACTGATACGGCAAGGGTCACACCAGTTCTCTTCGCTGTTGAGGTCTACATTCAGAGTCTTCAATTTAGTGAGCCTGAACAACCAGTATCCAAGCCACTCCCATGTTGGTTTCGATCAACTCCTTGGCATTGCCAATTCACAGAATGACACTCTCTCACTGTTATTGGTAACTACCGCCCTCCATTACACTTTTGAATAGATACTTTGGGTTTTTCGTGTTAGACAAATACAAATTTCGAGGTGATCGGGTCTTCAAAGAAGAATGTATGTGGTTGGCATACACCCCTGTATGAAGGCAAGCGTGTCAACCACATATACCTGCCAGCATTCTATCCCAACTCCTCCTCCCCCACTTCTTTAAGCCCGATCTAATGCCTCATGTGAAGGAGGAGCAAGAAATGTAGCGAACGCAAAGCTATTTTTGGAATTGTCGGAATCCTCAAAAGTCTGCTGAGTCCAAGTGATAGATACTTTACCTTTGGAATTTTGTCGTGAGGAGAGCGTTGAGTGGTACTTGGTTTTTTAATATCATGGATATGAAACAGCGGTCAAAGCCTGCCATACCAGGAAACTATCGGAGACTTTTAGCATGCACTAGCGTACCTGGCTAAGCCGGGTGTCTTAGTCAGAGACAGGTGGCTCATAAAACTCCTTTTAATGTTCTAGGAGTTTGTTTTTCCATTCTGGGAGGACTAGGACATAACTGGTTTACCAAAGTAAAGCTGAGCACTCTGGGGGCCACATTGATAAACCATTGAAAGGTTTGCACTGCGTTACGTGAGGCAAGAAACATGAACGGGTATTCTAAGGATAGAGGGATGTCGCAACTATGGCTTTGGAAAGTTTTCATTGGAGTCTAATTATACGCTCAAATTATACCGACAGAATGTTTTTTTAGTACCCGATCATATCTGCGTGGTTACCAATTACTGTTTTTTGAGGAGTCAAATGGAGCGATGAGGGTCAACTGAAGCATGGTTTTGAAGTCCATTTCAGCGAAAGGATTTGAATTGAATAGCAAAATCCAATCACCCAAAACATCCTTGCTAGTCATTGGCTTTGATACGTCGACAACCAAAATCCTCCTCAGGAAAGCTCGGTGAAGCCCCGGACTACGAAACAGTGTAATTGTCTCGTAGGTGTCAGTTAGATGTTCGCTAAGGCCAAAAATCAGTTAGGTCAACTTGACGTTGAGATTCGCTTTGAACTCTTAAGTTCTTATTCCTGCAAGTTGTGAGTCGGACTGGACTAATTGGAAAGAAAGAAACTTTCTTCCTCGGTTTCTCGTCAAAATCCGCTTTGTTCTGGGCTAGGAGCCAAATTTACAAAAACAGACGACTTGAGTTTTCATCCAGCGCAAAGCCAATTCATCAGGCGCTACCTCACCTCTGCCCTGGGAGTAGCGTGACCGAAGTGGCTGGTAGAGGTTCTTTGCCCTCCTTATATATAATTCGTAACACCGCATGGGTATGAAATGTATTCGTGTCAAAACCGCCTATTAAGTGCAGGCCTAAGTCGACCTAGGCTGATCTAAATTTTGTTTAAGGATATGAGGAAGTCCCGAGTTGCGTCTGTTGTCTATTCTTCTCTATGTCTTTAGGGTTGGATGTCATTTTATATGTACATTATTCTCCTTCTGGGGACTATGAAATTTTGGTTTTATGTCCACTCTCTAGTGGTGTATATAAGGACCTTTTACAAACACAAATGAGCCACAAGGATCCATCTTGCTAGAATTATCTCATACTTAGTTGGTGAGGCTGGAAATTACGTTGCTCCACTAAAGTTTTGGTATTTCTTCCATTGTCAGGTTCTTATCATTGAATTCCGTTCCTACTTTTATTCCTTATTTGTTCAGTATCTAATATCTGCCCTACATCATTTCGTTCATGAATTATAGGAGCGTAAGTGGGAGCCAGTGAAGTAAATGAAATTTTTTTGTTTTGTTGTTTCACCGTTTTGCTGGGACGGTAAAGGACAAGGACATGAATTGAAGAAAATTCAAATATAAATTCCGACTTCCTACTCATTTCTCAGAATACTTTTGAAAGGATCTCGCGACACAAGGGAACTGCAAAAATTCAAATAAGATCCACGACTTTTGATATGTTTGCTATCTTTATGCCACCATTCATCCTTTCGTCACAACCTCAACTTCACTGAAGCAGATTTAAGAGAGTCAAAGACAAAGCAAATAGTAAATCTGAAAATATTTATACTAGTTTCGAAGGATAAGGTTTTGTGGATCTCCTGTGTATAAATTTGGGAATCAGATTTGCCATTTTTCTCTTTGCTTATGCTAGTTGAATATAAAAATGAAGCTCTAGATCCATCACTGACGGATTTGGACGAGGTACAAAAATTAGCTGGAAAATTTAAAGGAACTCTAGCAACATCACAATCTAGTATGAAATAAGGTGGACCCTTCTATTTCTATTTTCGCCATGACACTTACCAGAATGATGCATGAAAACGATCTGGAAATTGGGAAGTCTTGCTTCGGATACTTGCAATTCACGGAATCGGATAGATAGAACTGTCGCAAATTTTGCGACGGCTAACGCAGGACCTTCCACTTTTTTTTAAAAAAAAAAAGGATGTCTCACTTCCCGAAATATTGAATATATGGTAGTTCAACCAACTATACTATATATGGTTGTCATTTACCCCTTCTTGGAGTCTAGTGTGTCCACCACTCTCTACTAGTCTACGGCCATCTTGAGAAAGCGAATCCTAATGCATGGGGTAGCGAGTAATGCAATTATCGCCCCTCCTTAAGGTCTGACCTATGCACTGTCATTTTCGACGAAGTTTGTTTTTTGTAATAGTATCAGGCAAACGTACTCAGATAATACGACCCAGATAGGTGCTGACGAAGGTTTGGCGACATTTTTGTGCGAGGTATTCCTGAAAGCAATTACGAGGACAAACAAGTGAACTGATTCTTGGTGTAGCAAAGGCGCAATGCATTCATTGTTTTCAAAGGGTCATGGATTAAAATCCAGCTCATCCCGTTGCTACACAACAACTCATTAGGAAGCTTTGTAAAATCTACAAAAACCCTATTTCCCAATATCTAAAATAAGTGAGAAGATCACTGAATTCAGTGAATCGTTTTTTTTATAATGGGGCAGATATATAGCATTTGAAATCGGTGAACCCAATTTTAGTTGTGAGTCAGGTGAAATACTTGGTTTAGATGGAATCTACTCTGTGCTCATAGAACAGAGAATTCTATAAAGAAGAGACTGATATTGTGAGTTCTGTATTCGAATCAACATTCCTCCCTAAACTAACGAAGCTATGGGAGCCTTAGTCATAAGGAACATAGTCGAGATTGTCAATGATGAACGATGTTTGAACGTATAAAATCAGCTGTTGTAGTACAGTCTTCCTGCTCTGAAACCGAACTACCGTGGATATAAGTCTCCGCCGCTTATCGCTTCAGCGAGTCTACTTTTGAGTACTTTCCCAGCAGTGTCAGGCATACAAAGTGGGCGGTATGAAAACCGCAACTCAGGGTCGCCATTCCCTTTGTTGATCAGCGCAAGCCTCGCCACCTTCCAACGAGAAGGGAGAATGCCCTCTTTCAAGCGAGGGTTGAATGCGCGGAGCAGTAGGTCTGGCCGATGTTGGAATATCAGTTTGTATACTTCTGCTGCAATACCATCGGGCCCTGGTGCCTTCTTGTCTTTCATAGAGAGGACCGCCAGTTCCAACTCTTTTATAGCGAATAGTGGGCAGTCCTTACAATGTGCGCAAAGAATGGTGCCCCTACAATGCAGTCCATCTGCTCGGCCTTAAGTGAACAAGGTTTCTGCAGAGCCCCGGTTTTTCGGGTTACTAGTTTGCAATCAAGCCACGTGTTGCCATTTACCTCGTCGATTAAATCCTGCCTTCAGCGAGCTTCGCTCCTGCTTATTGCGCTTCGGAGTCTCCTTTTAGCGGATCTGTATTTTGTCATTATGGTGCATGCCTCCTTCCGGTCGTTTAGACGTTGTGTTAAGCGGCAGAGTCTATGATACTTCTTCCGGAGCTCTGCAATTTCCGCCGTCCAACAATAGGTGGAAGGTTTGTCACGTCTCGATGCCCTCGTGGGCATGGAAGCTTCGCAGGCTGTCATTATCAGGTTCCTAACTAATCTTACGATACTGTCAGATGTAGTGCCACCGCTCTCAGAAGTATCCTCCAGCGCGGCCCCACTTGTTCCAAAAGTTTCGACTAACCTCCCGATGTTCAACTTTATAACATTCCCTGTACAGAAAGAGTTCTGCAAATTCCGCCGTCCACCAACAGGTGGAAGGTTTGGCACGTCTCGATGCACTCGTGGGCATGGAAGCTCCGCAAGCTGCCCTTATCAGGTTCATAACTGAATTTACGATAGTGTCAGATGTAGCGCCACACTCCAGCGCGGCCGCACTTGTTCCAAGAGTTTGTTCACCTTTGTAACATTCCATGCACAGAAAGAGCGCCCGGGTGGCGCATTTCTAAAGTTTGTGTCAACCACTTCAAAGGTAATGCATTGCTTACCGAAAAATCTTCAAGAACTCACCAACCGTCAACCAGCGGCACCAGTGACTTTGACGCGAAGGTTACGTCTGGAATGTTTCCCTCGCAGCCTGGGCACCAGAATGTTGGGGTGAAGCCAGTGTTTAAAATTCACGGACTCACGGACTAGGATCCGCCCCTCTGTGTCCAAGACAGTGTCTTCCAGTAGCTCATCTCATTCGGTGATAGATAGACACTGAAAAATGTTACCCCTAAACACCGAATCCAGACAAAGCCGTCCCCTCGGCCTCGGGCAAGAACGACGATACTACTTACTGGTGAGCACTAAATCAGCTTTCGGCTGCGCAGTGAACTCGCGTTAGCAACTCGTGAGCGGTTGAACTCCGTTGCATATTGATTTGTAGGATGCGAATAATGTTTATCGCGTCTTAGCTCTTTCCAGTTCCTCTCTGAAGACTGAGCATCGCCTCGAGCCCGCAGTTCTCATCAGACGCGCTACGGTCCATGCATAAGACGTACTACTTTTCGTTGCAGGTGTTCCCTTTATGGCCCGCCTGAACACATTTACGGCATACTGTCCTTCTGTCAGGTCTCCGACAGGTTGTAGACGTCTGTAACATTTAATTGAGGAACCAATTCTGATTTTCTCGCTGTTTACTAGCTTCCTGGTATATTGTTCTTCAACTTCCACCACATCGAGTTTTTGGTCTCGAGAGTTTGCAGAGGTGATACCAATCCGGACATTGGTTACCTCCGGACATTCGCGTTTGATGGCCTCGTCTACCTCGTTCTCTTATGTGAGGCAATCAAGGTCTCGGATTTCCAAAGAGCACGTGGGATCCAGGCTGGAAACCAAAGCTTTCTTCCCAGAAGTCCTTTGACTGCTTCATAGCAGGTAACTTTATTTTGTTGTCCTCGGCCTAATTCGATTAGGACTCCGCCACCGTATGTTTTTCGAATGGAAGACACTTCGGCAAAATACTTTCCTTTCGTCGGCTTAATCAGCAGAACTGACGGTCTAGTCCTCCTTCGTCCACTCACCTTTTTTTCTGGTGCTCCATTCTTTGTGACCGTCTTAATTTTAGGCAAAGGTTTTTTTGATAACGCGGCTTGTTGTTGTCTCTTGTCCTTCTTCTTTTAAACCCTGGAGAGGACTTGAGTGAAGTCTCCTTCAGATGCCCTTTCTTCCTTTCGTTTTCAGTTCGCTTTGCAACGTGCTCTCTGCGATCCGTTTAGAGTGTTCTCATCGGGAGGCGCGGTTGTTTCTGCTTTCCGCGAATTTTCCCTTACTCTCCATGTCTGCCTGTAGCACGAAGTTCTGTCGAGGAGCTCCTCCAGTTCTATCAGCCCGTTTCTCTCTACTTTGCTGACGTTTTTCTGGAGGAACGTCGTAGATCTCATGCAGTTCGCAATTGATGCGCATTTCTTAATAAGCCTCTGCTTTTCAGATTTCGCCAGAGTAGTCGACAGCTCTCCCACTCGGCTTATATTCGAAACCATCTGGTTAGTTTCAGCAGTTTCCCCTGTGCCTCTTTCCGTAAATATTGGACTATGTGGTACTGTTTGGTTTCCCATCTCCGTCAAAGCTGCCGTATCGTTTAGCGAATCTTCTTTTGTGTTTGCGCATCCCGTCTTGTTGGGTATTTCACCCTTTGCTGCTTTCTTTGCTAGACGCTGCGGCGAGCGACGCATTTTCGTGCTTCGTTTAAAGGGAGCAGCTTATTCTCCATTCCCGCTATCTTCTCGTTTGTATTGTTTGAATTGTATTACCAGCGCATCGTGTGCAAGGGAGCGTGCCGCAATAGTCAGGAACCGGTATACCTTCGGAGACAAAGCCCCTACCCTAATTCCTTGAGACCTGATCTACGATTAGTTGATCCCGGAACTCATGGTCGGATCAACGCTCGGTCGGGGCAACGCGGTCTACTACTACCGGTTCAATGCATATTACCCGACCAGGGACTGGCTTCCGATACATGCTACAGCTACCACTTTGACAGAGTTAGGCTTACATCACCCTATCGACGTCAACAAGAAGTTTTGGGCGGCTCCGGAGATTTCTAGTGTGTCCCCCATGTATCGGACATTATTAGCTCGCTCTTTAACGAGAAATTTTTCGGAGGCTACTACCTAGGACGCAGGTATTATGCCAGCCAAGTGGGTCAGAACTACTTGCTCGGCACCTCAGGGACGTCACTCCTCGTATCGTGAGCGACCTGTTAAGGCTCGTTGACGACCTCTGAGAGGCAGTCCCTTCAGGGCTGTCTTAGATGATGCTGCGTACGCCACCTCGGGAAGGATGCCGATTGACATCTTGGTAGATGAGATAACGAGCATATACAACAGCAGGTCCATCCCTCCTTAATCCCAGACGAAAGCGAGAGGGTTGTGAATATTGTAAGAACATTGGGAATTCTCGGGAGAGTCGGTGGCCACACAGGCTCATTCCAGTCATCAAGTAGTGGCTGGAGAGACGGCACGGGGAGATTAATTATAATTTTACTCAACTTCTCATGGGACATGTGGAGGTCGCCACTACCTGTACAGTTTTAAACTGGATACTTTTCCCGGTTGTCCAAATTGCAACGGAGCGGCAGAGGACCCAGAGCACGTATTCTTCCACTGCCCAAGATTTGTGGAAGAAAGGAAGGACCTAGAGTAGACTTTAGGAGAAGTGCTGGTACCATAAAATTTGGTTCGAAGGAGGATTGGGATCCGATCAACTCCATGATCGCAATTATGCAGAGCAAATGAGAAAGGCGGGGTCACGTACGCCGCGTAGAAGAAAGGAAACTAAGCAAGAGCGAGTTGACTCCTCCCCGTGTCGTAATACCTTATTGTGGTTCCACGCAGTATGGGGGGAGTAGGAGGTAGTTTTAGTGGGTAAAAATCCAACACGTTTGCGTGTTGAGAAAGGCCAGTGTCCTTTGAATATTTCCACCTTCTCAGGCAAAAAAAAACAATAGACAAACAGTAAACCGATTTTAATAAGGTTTCATTTTCTACAAAGCCTTCAAAATGACACCCACTAGACAAAATATAACTTAATAAATGTAGACGAGCTCATATACTTTGGTGTACAACTTACGAAGGATGCAAACAAAATGGGCGAAATAAAACACCGAATTTAGCTTACGAACAGGACCTTCTACTCGGTCCTGCTATGCTACGGATGTGGAACATGAACCCCCCTCAGAAACTTTCGATAGGAGGGTCCTGATGAGAATAATAGGAGAACGACCAATGGCGAACCAGATGCAACCATGAGTTGAACCAAATATTGGACGATCCTCAAGTTTCCAGTAAGTTTGGAATGGCTTGGTCACGTTCAACATATTGACGACGCTGGGATAGCTAAAAGGGAAAGCAGAAGTAAAAAGATCGGTAGGACAACTCCGAACACGCTGGACAGATTCTGTTGACGAAGATAGCCCATCACTGCTTGGATTTCCAAATTGGAGGATACGATTGATGGATCGAGATTGTTGGTCCGAAATGGGCTGTAAGGAGTCGACAGCAAGGAATTTCGGCAGGACTCCAGTGTGGGCCGAAATTGTCCTTTTGGAACGCCTCGTTATCTTAACTACTTGGAGATTGGGCTGGTGTTCATATACTGGACAGAATTCTTTTTCAATTCGTGGAACTTTTCAGCCCACCTGGTGCATATGTTTATAGGATGTAGGTTCGCACGATTCCATGTAGGTGCAAGGACTCGAAATCATGAAATTAGATTAGAATCCTTAAGGACGTAAGTTTGGGCGAGCGATATTGTTCGAATCCATCTGTGTTAAGCAAAACCCTAAAAGTATTTGAATCTTGTTCCCATGATGTTTAGAAAAAGGAACAAATACTACTCCTCCTTTCCCTCCTTCCTCCTTGATACATTTCTGATTTTTACTAAAGAGATATTCTATATATATTCCGAATGTACTCCAGAAAGCTTTTAGCGATGACTTGAACATTATCCAGGATATGTTGTTTTTACTGTGTACCCGTGTCGACATCAGGTTCACTTTGCTTGCCCTTAGCTAACATCATCGTTTCCTTAGTTTGAGAAAAATAACGCGTTTTCTATAGCATGGAAAAATATGATGATAATATGCTGATAGAGGAAAATCCTTGTGCTCCATGCATATTTCAGAAATGTTATATGGAAGAAATGACCGTTGTAGTGGATTTGCGTTATGCAGTTGACGTCGAGAGGATTCCGAGTAGCGAATGCCGTACGAGAACTAGGAAAAAGGGATGTTTTCTTTTCGGGCTGGAATACATGGGATCCAAAGTAAACAGGGGAGACAATGATGGCTGATGCGGTGCACCCTTGGTCCTTGTTACATGAACAGGTGTTTTATTTGTTTGAAGGATTTCGTGTTATTTTGAGGACGAAATGTCGTGGATCGGAGTAGGTACTGGTGGAAGTGAGAGAAAGGCTTCAGTTTACAAGGACTTAAAGAGGATTTTGAAGTACGTTCTAGCGCTGAGTGGAGTGGTTTTTTGTATTTCGACAAGCTGCATGTGTTCCTATAATTTGCAAGAATATATCCTTCTCTTCAGAAATGCTCAAAATAGATTCAGATACTTCACCAGAGTGACAAACGCGCTCCCTACAAGCTTAGCCACTTAAACGTTCTTCTGCATTCTTCGATTGTCACTCGAATCAACCTTTTCCTGGTGACACGTTATCTCAATTGAATTGAAAAGTAAATTTTTTAGTGAATTCCATAAGCCATTTGTATATGATGTTCATGTTCGCGTCAACGGGGATTCCCCTTGGACAAACCCAAACGGAAAATTTGAAAATGTCTCATAAAGTGTCATTCAAAGATATTGAAATAATATAAATGTCTTGCCGGATGAGCTGGATGATTGGCACACCGACAGACATACAGCATACCCGCAATGTGACGCAATGTCAGAAATTGTCTCTACGCTAAATCGACGAGTGACGATTCAAAAAGACACTGAACGGAAGCAATTTTATTGCAAATCAAATCAAATTTCGGTCTTCCTTCCTTCCTGTCATCGGGAAATATCAAAGCTTCAGGGAAATATTTTTACGGATAAACAAATCGATTTAGCGCTAAAAGAAAATTGAGTAAGTGGCATTTGACGAATTCCTTAGTGCACGAAAAATGGTATTGGAATGACGGAGCGAGCTCAAGGATTTGATGGATATTCGGTTTGTTCCTTTGAACAACACAATCAATTCTTAATATGGTCCTTTATTTGAATGGGTTGTAATAGTACATCATAGCAACCACCGGGTCCATTATCCATATCTATCATACAACACATATGTGCGGTACATGACAACCCGCTATTAAATCCCAGGAATATATTGGAAACCTTGGTAGAACCCAACTGTTCAGATTGAACACCTTTCATACTTCAATTCTGCTCTTTTGGTGGCGAAATTCGAGTCCTGAGAGAAAGGCGCGCAAAACCAGTTGTTAGCAACGCTACAAGGGAAAGAATGACTTCAAATGTCTCATCCTTGCTTCCTTCGTTTTCGCAAGCTTCGACATTCAGTGTCATCTCCTTGTCTTCGTTCTCATCGATTTTATGACAGGAATGCCTTCCGCATTCAAGGGAGGTTTCAATTCAATTAGCCATTTATAGGTAAATTGATAGGTGTCTTCTCAAATAGATGTGGAATTTTGATGAAAATATTTCCCAAAGGGAGATGATGCAAGAGAAGGAGTAGAAAATAGGAAGGAAGTAAGTGATTTCCTGGGGACGTAAAGTTTTTGGATGGTATTTGCGTTTGATTCAATTGAAGGTGATCCATATTCACAGCAAATTTTTTGATCCTCCTTAATAGGGCCGTCAAAGGTTTATCCCGGCGAATTTAACGCGTCGTGGGCATTTTTTCGAAGCGGCGGCCGGTTGGTTAAAAGCCTTCAGCTCTGACAAGGATACTCATTTGGGCCTGTCCCGGACGTCGAGCTTGAACGAGTGCTCTAAAGAAGCCCTCGTATGGTGGTTGCAGTAGCCTCGGAGGAATATCCACTCGAATGAGGACCTGTGGATACGCCTCTCGGCGTTTGGGGTGTCGATCTCCGTTATCGCTGGTCGAAGCTTCGAAACCGCGTCTCTGAGCAGACGCGGTATTACAGAATCTCCTAACCCCGCTCTGATTTCCAGCACAGGGACGGCAGGAAGGTACATATTCTCTCCAAACACCATCGCCGCAGGGCTGGCCGTGGACTCCTCTCGTTAGACTGTACGGACCCCGAAGAGGACGAAAGGAAAGGACCGCGAACACGACGGGTCATCGCGAGCCATCGCGGTACCAATGCTGCAGTATACCACTGGACTGTAGATGGTATGCAGTATTTCAATATCATTTGAAGCCCACGAGCTTTTCTAACCCCACGAAAATAGTAGATTCAAGTTGCATTCCCTGGTCCGTGATGATAACAGCTGGTACACCAAAGCGAGGAATTCACTCTCGATAGAGGGCCTCGATATATGATTGTGCCGTAATATCAGACAGAGGTATTGCTTCAGGCCACCGTGTAAACCTATCTATGATTGTGAGGCAACACTTGAATCCGTGCCAGTCTCGCAAAAGGCCGATTATATCGATACAGATGGTGTGGAAGCACTTGGTTGACCTAGGGACTACACCTACTTCATTTTGATTGTGCTCGTTGATTTTACACTTCTGGCACACGATGCACTCTTTGGCCCAAGGGTGGCCTGGTCTGACTATGCTTCAGATTAAAGTTGCATAATTCGTCTTCACACGACCTCCTCGTGGTGGCCGCTGGAGACTATCTTTGGACGGGCCAAGAGTGTGTAGGGGTGGGCTGGAAATAGGCTCATCCAACTGACGAAGATCTGTTTGTCGGTTGGTGGTGTGTTAGGGACAAGTAGATCTGGTGGGGAGGATGGACCGAAACAACAGCGGAAGAGAGAAGGTGCTAATAGCACCCCAGCCAAGCTGGAGCAGCATACACCGAGGGCAGCGTTGCTAATGGGGAGCTTGGTCTTTAGTATGCGAACTCTGAATACCTTGGGCACCTTCAGTTTCAAATAAGACCCTTACCCTGGTCGCCGGGCTAGCCAGGGTGGCCATTCTTCCGGGACTACTCGTAGGGCCAAGACATGGACTCAATTTTAAAAATAAAAAAATCGACAATAGAAGAAGAGGGGTGATGCCAGGTGTATCATCAAAGGACGAGCTGCTGGCATCCAGCCAGGAAACAGTAGCCGTCGAGGGCAGTACAGCCGGTATTGCCAGCCGTAACACCGCGCTGCCAATCGCAAAGACTTCCCGGAGCGAGGCGGCAGATTAGTGGTTTTCAGCCTGGAATCCATTGCCGTCAAACTTAGTGTAACCTGAAATGTAGCAAGTACCAGGCAAAGTACTCCTAACCCGAAACTCTCGACGTCGGGGGATCCCTTACAAGTGAAAACCGACAAGAATGTAGGTCGCCGAATATCGACTAGGAAGCGAAGGTCCACTGGTATCCTGCTCAAGAGTACCAGAAGCGCATGCGTATTCTCAGCAAGAATGCCGAGAATAAGGTGACCGGTACTGTTGACCAGCGGGATGGAAAAAAATTCGCTAAATACCAGGCGATTGTTGAGGAATACAGCAGAAAGCGAAGTCCATCATTCTGAAACGCAATCGATCTCATGACGAGGACGAGCAAGATCAGAAGCGGAGCAGAGTGGGCAAGAGCTCGGGGGCTAAGCAACATCTGAAAAAAGTACGAACTGTGAAGTCCTTCAGTGACATGGCCAGCAGCCACTTACGTGTGGCGCTGGCGGATGGTCATTCCTCTAGCGGCAAACTAGTGCGGAGGTGTGCACCGTGTTGAAGCCAGGCTGTCGGAGATGGTCTTTGAGCAAAATAGCCCACCATAGCGCTAATTGAGCTCTTCTGAGCGGCCACTGATACCTACCTACCTATCTGGCCTAAGAGTCTACGTCCTCGCTCATGGACGGCCAGAAGTATTTTCAATTGACTAACCGATTCGTTATCCAGATGCCTGGATGCACAAGATCGCGTATTGATTTAAATACTTCCCTACGAGAGTCGTCCGGAATGAATAGCCTGGGTCCTTTATCTGAGGTCTCGGAAAGTAAATAAGAGTTTGAGCCGAAAATAGGAAACTCCTTGAGTTTGTATTTGGAGTTTCCTTTCAAGCTCTAAAGCTCTGCGTCGTCTTTTTGTGCCTCAACGATTGCCATACAATCGACCGCGGCGGGGACTATGACCTCCGAGACTCGAGACAAAGCGTTTACAACAATATTCTCTTTTCCAAACACGTGTTGGATATCAGAAGTAAACTGGCTGATATAGTGCCGAAGTTGGCGAGAGGGCGCCTTGTCGAGCTTTTGTCTATGCGCGAAAGTAAGGGGCTTGTGATCCGTGAACAAGTCCAACGGCCTGCCCTCAAGGGAGAAACAGAAGCATTTTATGGCGAGGTACGCGGCGGGTAGCTCACGATCATAGGCGCTGCAGTTGCGGTAGGCTGGGTTGAGCTGTTTTGAAAAGAAGTTCAACGGTTGCCAGATTTGATTCACCCGTTGGTGAAGAGCGGCGCTTGCCGCAGTATCTCAGGCATCGATGAATACAGCTGGGGGTGCATTTGGCTGAGGCAATCCCAGCAGTGTTGCATCATCAAGCTGTTGTTTGACAGACTCAAACGTATGGCCGGCCTCAGCAGACCACGCAAACTCGCGGGAGTTTTGGGCCCAGGCAAGTAGGCATTCAGCATCGCTTAATGATCAGTGGCCTTGGGCAAGAAACGACTATAGAAGTGTAATACACCCAACAACCTTCGCAGATAATTTAGCGTGGTTGGTGGGAGAAAAGAAAGGATACTACCAGGGGTTACCAAGTCGCTGAGAAATTTTACCTCCTTCTGATGGAATCTGCATTTAGGGCAAGTCCGGCCTCAAGGAGTCGTTGAAAAATGTACTCGAGATATTCCAAGTGCTCAGATTCTGAAGAGGAACATTATCTATATTGAGAAATAACAGGTCAAGTTTCGTGAGAAGGCTCCGAAAGGTGTGCTGATGGTCGTTTTTGGAATGTCATCGGGAGCAACAGGGATTTGGTGGTACGGCTTGGCTAGATCCAAGGTCGTAAAAACACGCCAGTTCGTAAGCGATTGCGCAAAGTCATGGATGGGTGGAATGGGATATCGATCTGCAACTGCCTGTAAGCTCCACATGGACGCCATTCGGCATTTGGGTTAGGGACCAAATGAAGGACCAACAGCAATTGGATGGTGTGCAGATGCCTTTTTTCATCAACTCTTCAAACTCTTTCCTCGTAACAGCAAGCTTCTGTAGTGAAAGTGGACGCACCTTTGAGAAGATTGGAGAGCCGCTAGTATTGATGTGGTGCTGCACATCGTGCTTAATCGGCTGGGAGAAATTGCTTCCCGTAGTAACGTTGCAATACTATCTGAGGAGTGTGCGAATGTGGTGGTCGGCAACATCTTTGAAAGTTATCGAAAGAGTATCATTTTGGCAGGTGGAAATTTTCCTTGACATTTATAATGAGGTTGCCGGTCTATCAAAGCCTTGTTCTTCAAGTCCAGCAACAGCCCATAGTGACACAAGAAGTCTGCGCCTAATATGGGGATGCTAATGTCCGTCAAAACGAAACGCCACAAGAACGTTCGGCGTAGTCTGAGACTCACGTTCACCTGCCTATAGTCATAGGTGCGGACGGAAGAAGAGTTCACGCCCCTAGTCGTAGGTTTTGCGGAATTAGGATGTTCGGGAGGAGGGGGGGGGGGGGACAGGGAGAACCAACACCAGGAGGCAACGTCTACTTAGGCGCTGAAAGATTGTAAGGCGACGTGGTAATTCGCTTCGGGTAGCCGTCGCCGAGGCACCAAACGAGCTTAGTAGTGTTACGTTAAACGAGCATCCGGTGGTACATTTGGTTGCTGAAGCTCCATATTTACAATGGTACCAGCAAATTGTCGAGGCCGTTGATGATTCCGAACGCCCATTTCGGGAAGCAGACCCCGACCGTGATCTACCTTTTAAAACGATAGCGTCCTCTTACGGTGGTATCAACTGTGGTCATCTTTTGAAGATTGCATGTGGTATCCAATATCGTTACCCAAATTCCCCTTCTGGTAGACGGCAGAAATTGCCGACCTACGGAGGGAGTGTCATAAGCCTCGCCGTTTAGTACAAAGTTTAAACGCCAACGAGGAGGCATGTGCCATAAAGGCACAGTATAGATCAGCAAAAAGGAGACTCCGCAGGATGATAAATAGAAGCAAAACTCGCGTTTGGCAGAAGTTGGTCAACGAGTTGAATGAAGGTGCGTGGGGGAAAATCGGGGCTCTGCGGAAGCCCTGCATATTAACTACCGACCAGATGGACCGCATTGTACCGTCATCATTCCCCAGACATCCTGTACTGGTTGATGTCAATAGCGCGGAAAGCGGCGAGGATTGACCCTTTTTCACCATGAGAGAGTTTGAAGAAGCAGTTCTCATAATGGAAAACAAAAGGCGGCAAGTCGTGATGGCATCCCGACGGATGTATACAAACTGGTGTTTCACCACGGCCAGAATTACTGCTCGAGCGTTCAACGCTTGCCTGAAGGAGGGCACTTTTCCTTGTCGCTGGAAGGTGGCTAGTTTCGCGCTGTTCAGCAAAGGAAAAAAGGAGACCTGGAGCTGTCTGTATACCGACCGCTGTGTATGCTTGACAGATTGGGAAAATGCTCGAGAAGTTCATCAGAAGTAGACTCGCTAAAGCGATCTACGCTGCCGGGGGCTTATCCCCATCCTCATAACGCTTGATATCAGAAATGCTTTCAATTTCATAAGATGGATAGATATGCTAGGCACATTAGAATTCATTCCACGTGCCAATCTATCTCTTGCGGATATTGGGGGATTATCTGAAAGACCGCTTCCTGCTCTATGAGGCGCTAGAGAGCCAGAAATTATTTCGAGAGTAGCACACGGATCCATTCTAGGGCCGGACCTCTGGAACGCTTCCTACGATAGTCTGCTGAGACTCAAATATGCCCGAAGTGTCGCGTCTGGTCAATTATGCAGACCACATTGCGGCACTTGCGGATGGATGACTGCCGATGGTATCAGCCTTGCTTTGGAAAAAACCCAAGTAGCCATCTTAACTATTATAGAAAGGGAATCCCGACCCTGCGTTCAATACCGATAGACGTGTTGACTATAGAGTTAAAAACAGCGGTTGAATACTTTAGTTAATGCTCGACTCAAAGATAATTTTCTTCGAGGAAATCAAATCAGTAGCGGACAGGGTCGCAACTGGAGTCCCGGCCTTTAGTCGGCTAATCGCGAATGTTGGGAGCCCTGTATCTACTAGGAAACGTCCTCTTATGGGAGCAGCGTAGTTGATTTTGCGGCGGGGGGGGGGGGGCTGGTATGGGCTGATACTTTTGACAAGCAGGTAAATCAGAAGCGTCTTGCTCAAGTACAGAAACGGGGAGCTTAGCGAGTGGTGTCCGCTTATCGCACTGTCTCAGAACCAGCCGTGATTTTGATTCAGGAGTGACCCCGTTGCCCTCCTTGCTAACTTAGGAGAGGTGAACCGAACGCATGGTGAGATTCATTACTTCCTTACCCAACTTCTAAGCTAGCATGGAGGAAGGCACTATCTGCTAATTGTGTGGTTTGCAATGGAGTTCTGTATGATACCTGCAGGGGCCAACAAGGACCCGACGACCTTATCCTTAAAAGAAAGATGCAACGCCTGGTGACAGGGCATACTAAAGAGCGACTTATTTAAAAAAAGTAGCAGCAGTAGTAAGCCCAATAATGACCTTGGAAAACGTTGTATAGCTTAAAGTACCCAGTTTCCTGCGACCTTTGTGCTAACTTGTCCTGTCCACATTTGAAGATAAAATGTCGATATTCAGTGAACGTCAACTCCAGCACTTATTCATCGTCCTTTCTTTAAGAATATTTCCATCCAGATTGTCATTAAATTTTACAAAGCGTGCCATTACCCTGTTGCTAAGGGTGAGTAATGTACACAGGTTCACTTCCTACTACTTTCTTCCTCCTTATGCAAGTCCTAATGGGATAAAACAATTATTGCAACACAAAAACTCTGTAAAGCTTTAAGGAACACATTTGACTCTTTTTACCTTTTTCCCATCCCCAATGTTGAACTTGTTCCGTACACGGCACGTTGTCAGTGATTGTGGATTTTTCTTGCCGTTTTTCGTCCTTTTTGTTTGCTTTTTGGTTTTTCATATTCCATTTCAAAGGTTGAAATCCATCAACAAGGTAATTTAAGCGGCTTTTATTGATGTTAAGTGTGCCAGTCAATTCCCGGAGAGACGTGGACGAAAATGGAAATTTTAGGGATTCTCGTGTAGGTTAAATATCCGCTTGGGTCGCCAAGGGAGATATCCCATTTACAGTTAAAACCCAAACATTGTAAACATTATTAAGTGCACCTGCATAACGGATGCACAAACTAATAGAATCATAAACATTATTAAGTGCACCTGCATAACGGATGCACAAACCAATAGAATCATAAACATTATTAAGTGCACCTGCATAACGGATGCACAAACTAATAGAATCATAAACATTATTAAGTGCACCTGCATAACGGATGCACAAACGAGCGAGCATCATAGGTATTTAAGGTAGCACTAAGGATTAGAAAAGGGGGAGTCGAGTTGCAACTGTAGAAGGATGAAGAGCAAATAACTATATTAAATAAATAACTACGAGTCTAGTTGGAACTGTACGAGGGGGAGTCTAGTTGAATCTGTACGATGATTAAGATCAATAAAATATATTAAATTAATAATAATTTAAAGTGTTATTAATTTTAGTGGCGCAGTCGGTAGGATCCATGCATCGAGCAGGATCCAGTGATACGCGAAGTTACGTGTTTTAAAATTCGTTCAAGAACCGGCGCAATTTTTTAGAAACAAAGTTGTTTTAACTAAAAAAATCAAGTGTCGCGATTCGTTTAATAATATAAAAAAATATATTAACTAAAATAAATACAAAGCTAGGAGGCGGAGTAACAAGCATAAATCCGTCTTAAAACACATTCTGAGGCTGGTTTGGAATCCTAGCAATAAAAAAAAAAGAAAAATCTAATATAAAAGTGCAGTGAAATAGACTCACCTCAAGACTCAACGTAGAGACAGACTAGCTATTTACCATCGACGCATCCTTCAAGCCGAAATGGATAACGTATTAGCGCAACGATTGATAGCAGCTTTGGAGAATTTAGCTAATTTGCAGCGGCCAAATCGAGCAGAAACAATAATAAAACAAATTGCCTACATAAAAGAGTTTTCGGGAGACAAGAAGCAGCTAACGCAGTTTCTAACAACCGTTGGTGGTCATCTTAGTGCTATTGATGAGGAATCACGGGAAGAAGCCTGGCAGGTAATTTATAACATAAAGATTACAGGAGCGGCAAAGGAACTTTTGTTAAATAATCGTCCGGAAAACTGGGAGTCGGCTAGAAATTTACTCAAACAACATTTTCGACCATCTACGAACTACAAGGACCTTTCGAAAAGAATAACGCAACTCAAAGTATGTTCTATCTCCGATCTTAACTCTAAAATTGAATATATTATAGAAGAAATCAATACATTCGCCACTTATGAATCGAATACAGCGGAAACTCGCCAAACTTTCTACGCGTTATTAGTGAATAGAATTAAGCAAATAGTTAGTGGTAATTTGTCACGTGATATAAGAAATTTGTTTGATTTACATGAAGTAAAAGAAATTTTATACTCGTACGTGGGCTACGATCAAGATAATTTAGACCGAGAAACACTATATCAGGAAAGAAAGAATTATAACAGTCAGGACTATAGAAAACACCATAACAAACAGGACAATAGACAGAAACAATCCGGTAATCATGGACAATACAATTCAAATTTTGGTAGACCAAATAGGGTAGAATCAAATCAATACAGAAGTAACTCGGGACATTTTTGGCAAGATCGACAAAATTCTCGACTAAATAACTTCCGAGATTCTGGGTTTAGAAGTAATAATAATCCTACTCAACATAGACAACATTCCTGGAATCGTTCTGACCAGGTTAGGCGATCACCACCTAAACCTATGGAGATAGGTACCGTGACCCATAGAAGATCAAATCAAAATAGAAATGACCCATCACCCGGGTCTAATTCAGTAAACGAGGAGGTTCATAATATTGAACCAGAGTTTTTTTATGAATTAGGCCTCGGAAACAAAATCTTTGCTAATCTTACCATTGATAATAAACTGTACAAGTGCTTGATAGATACAGGTTCAACAATGAGCATTGTGAACTCTGCTAGAGTAGATTGTAGCAAGTTTAAAATCTTCGATAAGACTAACATCCGTTTGCAGACTATAAATCATACAACCACGGAAAGCGTTGAACGAGTAATTACAAATATTCCAACAGAATTTAACTTTGATCCAAAAGGTGGAATCAAATGGTATAAGAGGGATTTATTAGGGAAGTCGTATGACTTTTTAATCGGAATGGACATATTATCCAAAATTGTGAAAATCTTCAATTTTGAGAATAAATGTCTCATCCTAAATAATGGTAGTAAAATATCTTTAGATTCTTCAGAAAATGAAGAAAACCTCAAGTGCTTTGAACTTAATGCCGAACAAGGGAAAGTTGACTTAAGTCATTTAAATAAAGAAGGAAAAAGTGAAATGGAAAAATTATTGAAAGAATTTAGTCAACGTAATCAACGGTGGTTACTGAAACTACAAGAGTATCAGTTTGATATAGAGTATATCAAAGGTAAGGAAAACAAGGTTGCAGACTTCTTGAGTCGCATTCCAGAAGCCACTAATCAAAAAGAAAATTCCACTGATAACCAATCGATCAATGATTTGTCAGATAACGCTACAGTTCATTCACAAGATGAACAACAGTTGGATCACATTCCTATTAAAGAGACCATAGTAAATAAATATAAAACGCAGTTAATACTAGCATATGACGTAGATCAGGAAATAGAAATATTGCATAACCGTAGAATAATATATATGGATATGACTAGGGATAGGGACCATTGGGTTGACCTTTTAAGAAGGTATATTCGACCAGGTATAACAGGAATCTACACCGAACTTTCATACCATCAGTTTAATAAAATTCAGCAAGTATTAATTGAACTATTTGGAGACGATAGGAACATAAAGTTTATCAAAGCTACAATGAGGGCTCGAGAGATAAAAACAGCAGAGGAAATCCATAGACAGATATCCTTATATCACACAGTTGAGAGTATGCACAGTGGGATTATAGAAACCTTTAATAGTCTAAAAAATAAATTGTATTACCCGAAGTTAGTCGAAGAGATAACCAAAGTTATTAATAATTGTAAAACGTGTTTGGAAACCAAATACGAACGTAAGCCTTTCAGAGTTAAATACAAAATTAGTGAAACTCCCACTAGTATAAACGAAATTTTGCATATGGATATATACTATTTCATGAAGCAGGCATTTCTAACGCTAATTGATAAGCTGACGAAAAAAGCTTATATTTATCATTTGCAAAATAGAAATTGGAATAGGAAGATCGAAGTGTTGGAAGAACACTTCTCTAAATTTGGTAAACCGCAGAAGATTATTACCGATAATGAGTTCGCCAGTATTAATATCAAGGACTTCTTTAGAACGCAAGGTATAGCATTACATTTCACGAAACCAAATACCCATACAGGGAATAGTGATATCGAAAGGTTTCACTCAACATTACAGGAAAAACTAGTATCTATGAGGAAATTAGATCTAACTTTATTACAGAAAATACATAGGGCAGTAAGTAATTATAATGATAGATATCACTCTTCTATCAAAATGACTCCGAATCAAGCAGTACGGGCTGATCCTGCAATGCTTGAAAAGACTTTGAAGGAGTACAAGAATAAATATATAAATAAGCTTAATAAGAAAAGAGAAGATTATAGGGAGACTAGGAGAATTATTCCAGTTAAGAACTATAAACGTAATTACTATAAGAACGAACCGAGATATAGGATTAAAGAATTAGGTAGAGAACATCCCATTAATATAAAACGTCCTCGTAAATTTGCAGGTGATGACCTCAGTTTGGGTAGTTGCACTGCAACTTCTACTATTAGCAACACCACAGATAGACAGGAAATAGTAGAACATATCCAACTAATAGAAGAGAATTGTGAAAATGCAGTTCAAAACCTTAATAAATAAATTGAACTCAATTCTCATTTTAATAACTCGATTAAATACCTTAAAAATCTGATAGAGTCAGACCGAAACGCAATTAGTAAAACCTTTCAACAACTCACAGAAAACGAAAAATTATTAGTAAAAAAAAAAAAAAAAACAACTGAAAACAGACCAAATTTTAAAACTCCGAATTTTGGAAGAGAAGTTAAATCAGATTATTGACAACATAGTAATGATGAAACATGGATTGATTCACTCTAGTATGCTAACAGCAACCGAAATTTTGACGACTAAACTGGACTTTTATAAACTCAAAAACGTACGAACCGGACTACTGAAGTATAAGGAAAACACATTAATTTTGTCCCTTAAAATTCCAAATTCTTACAAAATTGAAGAGTACAAATTAATTACATCGTTACCCACTACGAATAATTTACAAGCAATGTTAGAAGATCAGTATTTTATAGAAATAAATGGAACAAAATATGTTTATGATGAAAAATTGAATTATGAAAGGGAGTTGAAACCCTTGAGTAAAGAGTATTACAAGAAATAATTGCGTACTTGTAGAAAATAATGGAACAGAAATTGTGAAGGTTGATGATAACACTATAATCTGTAAGAATCTTAAACAAACTAATATTGTTAATTATTGTGACGACAGAAACATACACCTAAATGGTAACTATTTAATCAACATCAATAACTGTACAATCCAGATACTAAATCAAACCTTTGGTAAAACAAATGTAAAATTTATTGACAGGTTCTTTTATAATGAAAATACGGATTATAATTTCACCAAAAACATTGATTTCAAAGAGATAGTTTAGAAAATAAGAGAAACTTGGAACATATGAATATTTTAAAATTTCATAAAAATATAAATTACCTATCTGGTTCAATTGTAAGCGCATTTCTGTTAATACTATTTATCATAATACTTACCCTATATCATGGACACAAAAAAATTGAAAATTGTTGTAAAAAGCTCGCAATCCAGTAAAATTCCGGAGAATTTCAAGTTAAATAGGGGAGAGGTTAAATATCCGCTTGGGTCGCCAAGGGAGATATCCCATTTACAGTTAAAACCCAAACATTGTAAACATTATTAAGTGCACCTGCATAACGGATGCACAAACTAATAGAATCATAAACATTATTAAGTGCACCTGCATAACGGATGCACAAACCAATAGAATCATAAACATTATTAAGTGCACCTGCATAACGGATGCACAAACTAATAGAATCATAAACATTATTAAGTGCACCTGCATAACGGATGCACAAACGAGCGAGCATCATAGGTATTTAAGGTAGCACTAAGGATTAGAAAAGGGGGAGTCGAGTTGCAACTGTAGAAGGATGAAGAGCAAATAACTATATTAAATAAATAACTACGAGTCTAGTTGGAACTGTACGAGGGGGAGTCTAGTTGAATCTGTACGATGATTAAGATCAATAAAATATATTAAATTAATAATAATATAAAAGTGTTATTAATTTTAGTTGTATAACTTCAGCTTGTTGTTATGAGTTCGAGGAAACATGAGTTTGATATTCATGTGGGTCAATGTACAGTGATACGTGATGTTTAGTAATTCCAGGAAGAGGGAATTTTTGCTTCCTTTCAAGAGCATTGAAGTTGGAGTTGTGGTGTGAGAAGGGACTCTGCCTCATGATCTGCACGGGCAACCGTACCTTTGGGTTGAGATCCTGCTTCTGGGATGGTGTTGTTTTTAAGCATGTGCCTTTGTTTATTTATCACTTGTCCAACTTACATCGTGAATCTAATGAGACTGAAAGATAGTTTTTCAAGAGTGGGGTGAGCCTAATAAATATGCAAGGATGTTGTATGTACAGCGTATATTTGTAGGGGTTGAATGTATCGCGCCATTCCTCGGACTGAGCCACCCGTGCCCATAGCAGTGTTTCTTCTACGCAGTTAACATAGTTGACGTCAATTTTGTGGACGTTGTGGAAAAAAGCGACCAACAGCCACACGCGGGAATAGAAATCGACGTAGGCTTTCAAACAATCATCCTGAGTGGCCGAAGATCTAGAGGAAAGAGCTATCCCAAAACATAAAAGAAGTTGGCTAAGTGACGGTGAAGGTCTGCCCGAAAATACTGAAGCTCCTTGAAAGTGCTGAGCCCCTGAGGTTCTCTCCCTTTCTTGACATCCTCCGGCCACTATTTTGGAGGATGTCCTTAATTGTTCAATTCCTATAATCAATTCCGCAAAACGGCGCTATTTCTTGGCATGTAGCTGCAGAGGCGCAAAGGTGTAAATTCAGAGACTTTTGAAGGCAATCAATCCCCTGAGAGCCCTTGTGGTGGGTAGGGCAGGAAACTCTACTTTACAAGGTAGGAAAGGAAATTGAGGCTGAGAGCCCTTGTGGTGGGTAGGGCAGGAAACTCTACTTTACAAGGTAGGAAAGGAAATTGAGGCTTAGTAACAGTTGCTTCCGGACGAAGAGGCGTAAAACCCAAAACTAGAAATAAAAAGTGCACTTAGAGCCTACCTGAGAACAATGTTGAGAACCTATCGATTCTCTACTCGACACCACAAAACGAAATTGTGACCCGGAATAGGCTATTTTGCAAGGATTCAGGAAATCTGTAAATAAGAAATATTAGGCTTGAGTTCAGAATATGTTGGACCCCACGTTGGGCGCCATTTGTAATGAACTATGGTTCCTTAGGATGGCTGAAGGATGTTATGGAAGGGAGGGAACCTAAAGGGCCGCGACTCATTGAAAACCGGAGGCAGTGGGTACAATGATTTAGGCTGTGATCCGTCGTAGACTTCTCCTCCTCGATCGCGTCACTTGGGCCCGGAGACTCATGGCTCCACCCGCGCGGTCGAGTAATTTTCTTTTTATTTTCCAGGTTTATCTCGCGTTCTGGTTTATCTTGTTAGGCCGTCGCGAATTCCCTTGTTCGTTTTTAGATCCGGTGCGGATCCACGCATTAGTGTAGACATGATGGTTTTGTAAAAATGAAACCAAAGGGATCGAAGCGCTGAAAGGACCTCCCCACTTTGATGGAGCTTTAGTATTTGCGAGCAGACCTTCACGGTCACTTAGCCAATTTCCCTTAGGTTTTGGGATAGGTCTTCCCTCTAGGGCATCTTCGGCCACTCAGGATCGTTGTTTGACCACCCAAATCCACCATAGTTCATTGCGTTTTACCCCCATTTTGATCATCCAGATCAAAACTTTGAGGTGCGAGGCTGGAGGCGCAATTTTGGATAAATTGAGTCTCGCGTGATGTGGCTCAGTTTGATAAAGTTATTTTCGAGCTCGACCCGGAATTGTTCACGCAGGTTACGGATGTGACCGAAACTTCCCCCGCTGTCAGAAAAGTTCAGGCGCTGAAGGATTGCCGAACTCGATCAGAGAAACTCTTGTGGGCACTGCGAATAAAGAGCGCTCCTTAAATCACTTTGGTTACAACGTCCCCCCTACCCGTCTACCATGGAAATTTTGCGTGGCCAACTTGTCCCGGCCTATCATCGGTGCCGAATTCATCCACCATTACGAGGTTTTGATTGATATTTGTTGTGTCATCAATTGATTAGCAGGTGGAACAACTACAGGATTATGGGTGGTTTGTGGCACACCAACAGGTCTATGGGCAAATGCGATGCTATGAAGTGTTCAGACAATTTCTGTCGTTACGTTGTTTGTACCCCCGGGCTACAACCTCATGTCTCTTGGTTTGTCATCATATTCTTACAATCGGACCAACAGTCGCCGAAAGAGCTCCCCGGCTTACTCCCACGGAATTAACTGCTGCGAAATTATAGTTTGAGTACCTGCTTAGAATGGGCCATTGTCGTCAAGCTTGGTCGCCCTTGGTCGAACTCGCTTTATCTGGGTCGTAAAAAGGATGACTTCTGGTGGCCCTTTGATAATTATCGCCGTCTTAATGCTATTAGTTAGGCCAATCGGCACCCGATGAAACACATTAAGAACGTTTTCCTGGGGTTGGCAGGCAACGAATCCTTGCCAAAAAGGATTTATTAAGAGCTTTATATCAAATTGTGATTGGGGAGAGTGACATTCCCAAATCAGTTCCCATTAACCCGTGCAGTTTGTACGAGTTTTTAGTGATCGCGTTGGGTCTACGAAACGCTGTCCAGTCCTTTCAGCGATTCATGGACGTGACTTTAAGGGGCTTGATTTTTGAGCTTCGTATATTGTTGACATTTTCGTTTCATTTGAAAACCCGGAGTAGGATGAGCACCACTTATGCATCCTCTTTGAATGACTTAACAGTCATGGTCTCATGATTAATACCAAGAAGTGCATTTTAGGTGTTCATGAAGTGTAGTTTCTCGGTTACACTATTAACAAGGACGGAATTGCATCACCGGCATCGAGAGTAGGTGCCACGTAATTTTCCTCGACCAGCTATCTGGTACCATGGGAACCGGGGTGGCCTTCTAAGGGCGTATCCAAGATTATTCTTGGAGGATGTGTTCTTAGTCCGGTTATTTGCAGTTGGCGCCCTTGTGGGAGTTTCATGGTGGTTGTGGTTATGGCTACACCGCGAGCAGAGGTCCTTGGTGCCGTACCCCTTAGTTGCAACAGAGATGTTAGATAGGCCTTGCATTCACTGGTATGAATGCTGAGCCTGCACTCAGTATAAACCAGCACCGCCGCGCCAGTCATGGCGGGGCTCTGATTGTGGTCTCCACATCAATCCTCATCCGAAAAGGACCGTGGGGTTATGCCTTTACGGCAGGTACTCACGTTAAACCCCCAGGACTTTCACGTCGATTCATCCCATATGCTGCAAATTTGTAAGACCCACTCAACGATATGTTGTGCGGGTAGTCGAAAAATGAAAAGGCGTCGATCCATTAGACTGACTCCACAATTGGAGCTTTTAAGGGGTGTCGCGAATGCATGACTAGCGCCGCAATGTTTGTCTAGCCTTGTTTGCTGATGCGTCCAATGTGGCGGTCGAAACAGTCCTCTAGCAAAGGAAGCTTGACCGGTGGTTTCCACTCGCTTAGCTCGATTGGTACCCAATGAAACACATTGAGGGAGTTCTACCGAAGCTAACCGGAAAACGAACCTTTAGTAAAATATATCTATGAAGAGCTTTCCATCAAATTCCCATTGCCAAGAGTGACATCCCCAAACCAGCTCTCATCACCCCGTTTGGTTTATATGAGTTTATAGTAGTGACATTCGGGTTACGAAACGCTGTCCAGCCCTTCCAACCATTCATAGATGACACTTTAAGGGGACAGGTTTTTTGCGCTTTGTATATTAACGACATTTTTGTTTTATCAAAAAACCCGAAGCAGCATGAGTACCACTTCCGCATGTTGTTTGAACGACTTAACAGCCGCGGTCTGGCGATTAATACCGGGAAGTGCATTTTAAGTGTCCAGGAAGTGGAGTTTCTCGGTCGCACTTTTAACAAGGACGAAATTGGGTCACCGCCGTCGCGAATAGAGGGCCTACGTAATTTGTCGTGAATAGCTCAAGGAGCTCCGAAGGTTCCTTGGAGTACTGAACTACTACCGTCGTTTCATCCGAGATTCTGCGAATTTGTAAGCCCCATGCAACGATATGTTGTGCGGGTAGTAGAAAATAGAAAAGGTAGCGACCCATTAGACTGACTCCACCATCCGAGCATTCAAAGTCGAGCGAAACTGCTGCACGTACGATCACGAGCTCCTCGCGATATACAGCCGCCTTTAGCACTTACTCGGAACTGATTCATTTTGATCACAAACCGCTCAACTGATCTTGGTTAAATTTCGCAGTTTTTCACGTAAATTCAGAATTTGGCCGGATAAATGAACACCGTTGCAGTCGCATTATCATAGGTAGAAGAGACATCTCTAGCAATGATTTTCACCTTGAAAGAGTTCACTTGCGAACAATCTCACAATACTGAGTTGCAGCAGTTGGTGATTATCGGAGCGTTATCCTTGGAACTTAGAGCTATTACCATTGAAGGCTGAAGTAGTTAGTGTGACACATCCCTTTTGACGCTAAGGCCGGTCGTCCCTAAGAGGATGCGGGGCCGAATTTTCAACGGTTTTCATCATGATTCGCTCCCGGGAGCTCCGGTGACAATCCGAGCAATACCGAGAATATTCGTATGGCTTAGGATACACAGTGATTTTCGGCAGAGGTGACGCTAGTGTGTGCAGTGAAAGCGTTCAAAAGTTGAAAAGTACATTAAAAATCCAACAGGTCCATATTATTATTGTCGAGCAGTTCAAACTGTCGGGTTGTTTTCGGTACTGCTTTACTATGCTTGGCAGGTTTTCGTGATGGCCTCAGGTCTGTCCGTTGGAAGGGTGAGACGTTCTACTCAACTTGGATTTTTCGCTATGGTGCGTTAAGAAATGTCATCACCTTGTTCAGGTCGTTAGTGAGCTTAACCGGCTATAGACGTACCTGTAGTTTATCATCTGATGTCCAACGGAGCAATTGAGCGATGGCACCGATCACTGAAAGCGTCCCTAATGTGCTATGAAAGCAAAGTTAACTGGGTTCACCAACTACCTACCGTTTTGATTAGCCTACGAAAGGGTGTTAACGAGAACCTGGGTGCATCGCCTGTCGAGTTAGTATTCAGAACTTTTCTTCGGTTACCCGGCGAGGGGTTTGTCGACAGTAGCTATAATATCAGCCATAACAAAGTCGTAAATAGTCTGCGGTACTACATGCAAGTACTTCATCCACGTCCAGTTGTCCACCGTAACAGCAAACCGTCGTTTTTGGATAAGGACCTAGGCACCTCTTGTCATGTTATCGCACGAGCTGATGCCGTTAAACATTTTTTTGCCCAAACATATACCGGTCCACATCCGTTTGGCAAAAGTCATTCAACCACAGTCTACCGGGTCGAAATTAATGAAAAGGAAGCGAATATCTCGACTGCTTGCTGTACAAAAATAGAGGTCTGTAATTACAGTTGTATTTGGTAATCGTGCAAGAAAGAGGGGTTTATCTCGAAAATGATTTCACTATTGCAAAAAGAGGGACTGACGGTTTCGTCCAGGGCAGAGTCAACTCATCAGACGCACCCTCGCCTCTGCCTTTGGAGCAGCATGACCGAAATTTGCAACAGGTAGAAAACGCTCCTTCCCAGGGTAGAGGTGGGGCAGCGACAGATGAGTTGATTCTGCCCTGGACAAAACCGTCAGTATCTCTTTTTCTGTACTTTGAGGAATATGCTCCAACCGAGGGGTCCTTGGACCAGAAAACGTGGGTAGGTAGGTAGGGTAGGTATCAGTGGCCGCTTGGTGGCGCTTTGGTGCGCCGTTTTGATGCCACTAACTCCTAAGACCGTGACTGTTGTTATAGGAACAGGGAAGCAGAGTCCAGCTGGCTCGGATCTTCAGAGCCAGCCCGTAGCATTCACGAAGGAAAGCAGCTCTCCGACCCTGCAGCTAGAAATCTCACTAAGGTCCCCAAAGAATGGTTTACCCAGTGTCCGCAGCCTGACTCGAGCCAGAGCTGGGCAATCGCAGAGAAAGTGCATGAGGGTTTCCCTTCCTTCTCCGCAGCTTCGGCAATGCGAGTTGTTGGGTAAGCCGAGCCTAGCGGCATGGTCCCCTATGGGTCAGTGCCCCGTGCAGCCCGCCGTAATCTTGAATGCATTTGCACGCGTCTGGCACAGGAGCTCTCGTCATCGGGCTATGTTATAAGCGGGCCAAATTCTCCTTGATTTGGCACAGCTTGTAAGCCTTCGCCATCTCAGGCCCGCGGCTGCTAGGCAGTGCGAGTAGACTCGGCCCCCGACAGCCGCCAGCGGAACACCGACTGTATTCCCCGAGGGACTGCCAAGAGCAGAGCCTTGCCTGGCCAATCCGTCAGCCCGCTCATTCCCCTCTATGTTCCTATGCCCGGGAACCCAGAGGAGAGTGATCTTGAGCGTGCCGCCCAGATGATTGAGCGTGTCTCTGCACTGCCCCACCAACCGGGAAGATGTCGTCGTTGAGCACAAGGCCTTGATGGCCGCTTGGCTGTCGGTCACAATGGCTATGTTACGCTTGGGGCTCGAATCACGCTCCAGCCATCGACAGACTTCCAATATCGCCAATACTTCCGCCTGGAATACATTGGCGAAACCTGGGAGATCATACGACTTGGATACACCGTGTGTATTCGAGAAAACCCCCGCGCCGACTCCATAGGCCATCTTTGATCCGTCCGTAAAGAATACCGTGTCATAGTCTTGCAACACGCCGCCGGTCTTCCACTTTGCCCTGGTTGGAAGGTCCACAGCAAAGTTTCTCGTGAAGTTCAGCTTGCGTGTGACATAGTCCGTGGGGGATGCCCAGATTTCTCGAGGTATTTCATCTAGAATGTTGCTGTGGCCGTAGGACTTCGCTGCCCAGCATCCGGACTCACGTAGTCTGACGGCACTGCACGCTGCAACATATTTGATGTGGAGGTCAAGGGGGAGGAGATGCAGGAGTACATTGAGAGCATCTGCCGGGCAGGACTGCAAAGCCCCCGTAGCACCTTCACACGCGGTTCTTTGAATCCTGTTAAGCTTCGTTCTATTGTATTTCTTCTTCAAAGCCGGCCACCATACAATAGATCCGTACGTCAGGATCGGACGCATTACAGCGGTGTACATCCAGAGAACCATCCTCGGCTGGAGACCCCATTTCTTGGCAAAGGTTCTCTTACAGGCATAGAAGGCTATACAGGCCTTCTTAACCCTCAGTTCTATGTTCAACCTCCAATTTAGCTTAGGATCCAGGATTACACCCAGATACTTTACATTAGAGGAAAGAACCAATCTTTGTTCATTCAGCCGTGGTAGATGGAATTCAGGTATCCTTGTCTTGGTGGTGAATAGCATCAGTTGCGTTGCGGCCCACATGCACACCTTTCGCAACGCTCCTTCCATGATGTCGCTCATAATGGACAGAAACATCCCTGATACTAATATCACCAAGTCGTCGGTATACCTTCACTCCGCTGCTGTCCAATGTACGTAAAATTTTGTCCATTACTATTAGCCAGAGCACCGGCGAGATAGCACCACCCTGGGGCGTGCCTCTGTTCACAGCTCTGGTCAAGTGGTTGCCTCCCAGATCGGACTGGATTATCCTGGTACTCAGCATGGATATAATCCAATGCGTGAGATACCCCTCCAGTCCAATACCGGTCAAGGCTTCCTTGATGGCGTTGGTACTGACGTTGTTGAAAGCTCCTTCTATATCCAAGAAGGCAGCAAGGGTATACTGCTTGTACTGCAGCGACCGCTCAACCGTGCCAATTAACTCGTGGAGGGCGGTTTCTGTGGATTTTCCTTTGAGGTAGGCATGCTGGGACTTAGAGAAAGGCGTTCTCTCCATAATCGTCCTTAAGTGAATGTCCAGGACGCGTTCTAGGGTCTTCAGCACGAAAGAGGTCAGGCTGATTGGCCGAAAGTCCTTCGCGGACTCATGACCTCGCCTGCCCGCTTTCGGTATGAAAACCACCCGTGCGCGCCTCCAGGACTGCGGTACGTATCCTAAAGTAATGCAGCTTCGGTAAATCTCAACAAGCCACGGTACAACCCGTTCCTGCTGCTTCTGTAGCATGACTGGCATTATGCCATCTGGGCCTGGAGATTTGTATGCGGAGAAGCTATTTATAGCCCAGCCGATCCTATCCCCGGTAATTACCGATTTGATAGTCTCACACAGCTGGGGTTGCCGCAAACCCTCCAAGCGAGGTTCTGACTCACAGTCCTCCTCGCTGGAGGGAAAGTGCGTTTGCACCAGCAGCTCCAAGGTTTCACTAGAAGATTCCGTCCAGGAGCCTTCCGACTTTTTAAGGAAGGATGGACTCTTATGTTCCTTGGACAGAATCTTATTGAGCCTCGCGGATTCAGTAGTGCTTTCAATGTTCTGACAATAGTCTAGCCAAGACCGCCTCTTGGCGGTCCTGATAGCCGACTTGTACTTCTTTAGGCAGTCCTTGTATGGCTGCCAGTATTTTTGCCTGTAGCAGATGTTGAAGATTTCTCTGGTCAGCTTCCTGAGACTAGAGAGATCTTCATTCCACCACGGTGGCAGGGTCTTTTTGCTGTACTTGGCAGGGCACGAGACTTTGAAGGCGGTATCAAAAGCCTTCTCCAGAGCCCCGACCTTTGACTCCAGTTCGTCTGTCGTGCCAATCCTACCAATTTACGCACCGGAGAGTTTGTTCTTAATTACCTGACCAAACTTTCTCCAGTCGATCCTCCTGGGGTCTCTAAAGGGCTTGGAGACCTCTGCGGCGAGATCTAGACTGAAGAGTATCCAACTGTGGTCAGAGAAGGATCTCTGGTCAGACACTCTCCAGTCCTCCACCCTAAGAATCCCGTTGTCGGTTATTAGGGTGATATCAAGGACCTCCTCCCAACCGTCACAGTTCTCCAAGCAGGGGAAATGAAAGGTTTGTGTACTGCCCCTGTTACACACCGATAGATTTGAAGTAATAATAAAATCAAAGAATGACTTACCTCTTTCGTTGATTTCGGAGCTGCCCCAAAGCGTATGCCTTGCATTTGCCTCGCAGCCTATCAGCAGGTTGGCTTTCTTTGGTGTTATGGTGTTCGTCAGATGTTGTAGTTCTTCTGGCGGAGCTGATCGGTCGTGAGCCATGTACGCCGAGGAAATATACACGTTCTCTGCCCCCACCTGCTCCAGCTTGACCACAACTAGGTCACTGGAGCTCAGGTCCGGGCACAGGAAAGCGTGCAGACTCTTCCTCGCAAGAATACATGCTCTAGGTTTAGCCTGATCAGCGTCTCCTGTGCTGTGGAATAAATTAATATATTTGCTTTGGAGCCCTTTGATGGTTCGGTCGCTTCCGACCCAGGGCTCTGGTATTAATGCGATGTCGATGTCTTCCTCTAAGAGAAAGACGAGCAGATTAGCCGAAGCACACTTCGAGTGCTGCAGATTTATCTGCGTTACCCTCAGCATGATCTGCTTGCGTGGGGGGTTTGTCAGCCTCCGTCGGACCGTCGATCGTCATCTCCTCCAACAGCTCGTTGGCGGCGTCGATTGGGTCAAGGTCGTCGTCCGGTTTTGCAGAGCGGAACACTTTTACTTTGGCATTCCTGACTCCGAACCACACTTTATAATCAGCCTTTTTTAGTGCCTCCAGGCACTCCTCGTTTATGCGGAGTAGTACGGGCTGGTTGTTTATCTGAGGTTCCTCCTCCTTTATAACAACCCAGTCGTCCATGGGAATCCCGGGGTTGTGAAGGCGCAGGAAATGGACCAGCTTGTCCTTCTCCATGCGGATCTTCGGCAACCAAATGCGAGCGACCGGTCTCCTGGGAATCTCGTCGTAAGGGATAATCTTGAGCTTAACGCCCTCCCAAGCGTCGCTGATCTTAGCGACGCACGAGCCGAGAAAGTCCTTAGAGAACTGGTCCATGCAAGCTATTACGTGGAACCCACGGACCACCTGAGATGAATCAAAGTGGGGAGTGAGTCCCGGGTGTTTGCCTCCGGTCTCCACGAGATGTTCATAGACCATGCCCGACAGCCTAGCCTCCACACTGGTCCACACCTCCAGCGTTAGTTTGCCGCTAGCAGAATTGCCATCCGCCAGCGCCACACGTAAGTGACTCCTGGCCACATCGCTAAAGGGCTTCGCAGTACGTAGCCCGCCGGCTGACGGTTGCTGTACAATTTCCTCCGTATGTTGCTTGGCGTCTGCGCTATTGCCCACTCTGCTCCGCTTCTTATCTTGTTCGACCTCGTCTTGAGATCGGTTGCATTTTAGGGCGATGGGCTTCGCCTTCTGCTCGTCAGCCCGGCGTTTGCTGTTGTATTCATCAACAATCGCCTGGTATTTAGCGAGGTCTTTTTCATCCCGCTCGTCGACAGTACCGGCCTCCTTATTCTTGGCAATCTTGCCGAGAATATGCATGGCCTTCTGGTACTGGCTCTTGAGCAGGACACCCGTGGACCTCCGCTTCTTAGCCGGTTGCGGCGACCGGCATTCTTGTCGGTTTTCGCTTTCGAGGGATCCCCCGACGCTGAGGGCTTCGGGTCAGGAGTACTATGTCTGGTACTCGCTACACCCCAGCCTGACGGCAGTGGGTTCCAGGCTAGAAGCCACTAGTCCGTCTGACGCCTCGCTCCGGGAGGTCCCTGCGGTTGGTTTCAGCACAACGGTGCTACGGCTGGCACCGAGTGTACTGCTCTCGACGGCCACTGTCTCCTGGCTGGAGGCTAGCAGCTCGTCCTCCGATGATGGGCCTGGCATCATCGCCTCCTCTTCTATCGTCGTTTTGGTTTTTTTATTAATTGAGTCCATGTCTTGGGCCCACGAGTAGTCCGGGAAGAATGTCCACCCTGGCTGGCCCGGCCACCAGGGTAAGGGTCTTATTTGAAACTAAAGGTGCCCAAGGTATTCAGAGTTCGCATACTAAAGACCAAGCTCCCCATTGGCCACGCAGCCCTCGACGTATGCTGCTCCATCTTAGCTTGGGGTCCTATTAGCACCTTCTCCGGTGCAGGGAGGACGATCCCCGGGCTGTTGCTTCAGTCCACCCCCCCGCCAGATCTACTTGCCCCTAACACATGACCAGCAGACAAGCAGATCCTCGTCAGTTGGATGAGCCTACTCCCAGCCCGGCCCTACACACTCTTGGGGGGAGTAAGTTGCTCACCATTTAGTCTGGTCTAACATTAAGTAGATGTGGACTTAGGATCCCTCGAATCCTAAACAAAAAATCGTCTTTGAACCCCACATACTCTCCTCTGGAATGCTGGAATATTGGTCCTGGAATAAAGTACTTCCATAAAGTGGGCTTCGGAAATCGTTTGGAGGGGATCCCGGAGTATCTGTTTATCATAAGATAAATTCTCATCCGGAGTCGAAATAAAACCCTGCGAAGACTATGATTTGCATAATTCGCTAGCTCGATTCACTCTCCTTTGAATCACTCACTTCATCCTGGAACTCCTATCTCACAGGAGCTCCATTCGGCAGCAACCTTATTCAAATTAATATGGAAAATCTCTCATGAATTCATTACAGAAATGTTCGCTCTTTTACGATAATCTGAAGCACCACTTGCATCACGTCTCCGTGCTATCTGTCGGTATTCTCCGAAACATCCATATGTGCGGAAACTCTATGTTCACATCATTAGAATTGTAACGATTTACGAATTCTCCATCGAGTCCACCCACCTACCCCACACATGAGGCCCGAGCAAAGAGCACATACGGCATTTCCAAGTTCGGTTAGAACAAGACGGCGAAATCCTTTCTCACATTTCTGTACCATTCCATTAGCTACTAATTATCAACTTAATCCTTTTTGCATAATCCCTACCGTATTACGTGACGACGAATGAGATTAGACTTGAAGGAAATAAATTGCTCTTGTCCAAAGGTAGAAAACCCTTTACATAATTTATCTCTCGGGCTTGTGTTGAATTAATGGGAAAATAACGTTTCGAGTGTGCTCGCCCCAGCAGCTTGGCAGGGCGGAGGGATACAATTTCAATGGAGCACTACAGAAACTAACGCCTCGGGGAGCCTTTTCTTGTGTAGGCAAAATAAGTGCAAAAAGAAAACAAGATCTCATGAAAAACTTTCAAAAGGACTACATAGTTGCTTAGTTTGTGCACAAAGTAAGTGTATGACTGCGAGATAAGATTTTCCGCGCTTGGAATCATGGTTCTCTCCGGAAGGGAACAGAACTCTTTAAAACGCTTCAAGGATGCTATTCAAATTGTATCGGAAAAGAGGAACGTTTAAACAATGGCTTAACTGGGGATACGTGTACCTCAGAACGAGTTTAATGAAGAGTAATTGAATATTTGTGTATGAAAATGTAATCCAAGATAGCAACATGGGAAATAGTATTTATTTTCAGCAGTCGTTAGAATCAGAAGAATATTCGGACCGGAAGATAGGAAATAGACGAGGGAAGTTCAGTTATCAGCTATCCCACATTGGGCGCCAAATGTGATAAGTATATTTTTACATACAAGGACGAACCTGGCATGCAGATCTCCTAGATATGAGTAACAGTGAAACAGTAGCTTTATTCATCGGTTACAAATGGCTTCCTCATTCAGCTCTTGAGCTGGTTTAAGGATAGAAAGCAACTTGCCTCCGAACATCCTTTCTTGTCGAGGGATCTACGTTTTCGGAACGGCAGATACCTGTTACACAATTGCACTTGGATGGTTGTCAATTATAAAATAGTATCCATGATGTTTCCATAGTCCTGAAAATCCTCTTCGAACCACTCTTGATGTCCTTACAGCCGGACCACAGCATCCTTGAAATTAGACTCAATACTGTCCAACTCTGGTAGTATTATTACAGACATTGGATTGCCTTCGACTTCAAAAAGAATTGTTGATTTCTGAAACATTTTGCTAGTATGACGAGAAGTGTTCAGGATAAAGGACTAACTTCGTAGAATGGTTTCCACATGTATCTCACTTAGCTCAACTGGCTTAAATTTTGTATGATCAGTTTCAGGACATCTCCTCTAACTTTATGAAGTTTTCTATTTCCAACAATGTCGGAAGTTGCAATTTTGGCATTCGTGCGTTCAGTGAAACAAATTTTATCCTTTCAAAGGTAATATATAATATTTTGGAAGTCACTTGTTGCCTTGTCCAGTGTCCATTGGTATGTGACAAGGAAAGCGAGGAGAGTTGCGTTCTGTGCAGGGATCGAGGGGCATCTGGTGAAAGCATCGCACACACTGCGGGCTCGGGACGGGGACCGATCTTCAGGGCGGAATTAGAAAGGGCTGTGAAGGAAGCATTCCTGACATCTCTTTTGCGTCGGAATCTCTGGCATCATCGGTGAACGGGTGGCGAGTCCTAGAAGACTTCTCGGCAAGTGATCATCAGTACATTCCGTTCGAAGTGGTTGACGCTATTTGCTGGCGAGCACTAACACGACGCTCCCCCTGCGTGTGGAATGTCGCGAGGGTGAACATGGGGAAGTTCGTCGAAGCTCTTGGAGCAGGTAGGACCGCCCTGGGGGCACTTGGGTTGGTGGTAGTGTCGCAGCTGACACCACCGTAAATTCAGTGATGAACCTAATAACGACGACTTTTGAAGGTTCCATGCCCCGGAGGGGCCCCAGGCGGGACAAGCCTTCTATGTACTGTTGGCGGCAGAAATTGCCGACCTACGGAAGGAGTGTCATAAGCTCCGCCGTTTGGCACAACGTTTGCACGCCAGCGAGGAGGCATGCGCCATAAAGGCACAATATGGATCAGCAAAAAGGAGAGAAGAATCCTCCGAAGAATTTTTGGCCCCCTACATGAGGATGGACGATTCCGTAGCCTACACAATGACGAAATCTATGAGCGATACCATGACCGTCCGGTTGTGGATAAAATCCGGCTCAATAGGTTACGGTGGGCGGGTCACTTAATCCGTATGGATGAGGATGATCCTACCCGGAAAGTCAATAAGGGCAATATCTATGGTAGAAAAAGAAGACGAGGCCGACCCTGCCTAAGATGGAGCGATGGTGTGGGCCAGGACGCCAGACAGCTTTTAGGGATATCGAATTGGTGGACCTCGGCGCAAAACCGGGATGTGTGGAGTTCCTTATTAAGGCAGGCCTAGACCGGATACCGGTTGTTGCGCCGTTGATGATGATGATGATGATGAAAAAGGAGACTCCGCAGCGTTATAAATAATAGCAAACCTCGCGGCTGGCAGAATCTTGTTAAGGAGGTGAATGAGGACCCATGGGGACTTGGCTATAAGCTTGTCACTCGGAAAATCGGGGCTCTGTGGAAGCCCTGCATACTGAGCACCGATCAGATGGACCGCATTGTGCGTGCATTGTTCCCCAGTCATCCTGTACGGGTTGATGTAAATAGCGCGGAAAGCGTCGTGGATTGCCCCCTTTTCACACTGAAAGAGCTCGAAGAAGCGATTCTCACTATGAAAAACAGGAAGGCGCCAGGTCCTGATGGCATTCCGGTGGAAGTTTACAAACTGATGTTCCGACAACGGCCAGAATTGTTGCTTGAAGTGTTCAATGGCTGCTTGAAGGAAGGCATTTTTCCTTGTCGCTGTAAAGTGGCCAGACTCGCGTTGATCAGTAAGGGTAAAGGAGACCCAGAGCTCCTGGCGACCGGCTGCTGTGTATGCTTGACACGGCCGAAAAAGTGCTCGAGAAGTTCATCAGGGATAGACTTGCTGAAGCGATCCGTGCTGCCGGGAACTTATCCGGAAGGCAGTTCGGGTTTAGAACAGGGAAATCTACAGTGGATGCTGTTATGGAGGTCGTAGATGCGGTTAATAGAGCAGGGGCACGCGGCCGCCGATCTCGACGGATAGTGCTCCTCATAACGCTTGATGTCAGAAATGCTTCCAATTCCGTAAGATGGGCAGATGCTAGGCACACTAGAGAACTCCTTTCACGTGCCAAGCTATCTCTTGCGGATATTGAGGGATTATCTGAAAGACCGCTCCCTGCTCTATGATACGCTAGAGGGCCAATGGAAATCACGTTGGGAGTAGAACAGGGATCCATCCTAAGGCCGGACCTCTGGAACGCTTCCAACGATAGTCTACTGAGACTCGATATGCCCGAAGAGCCGCGCCTGGTCGGTTATGCAGACGACGTTGCGGCACTTGTTGCCGGACACACTGTTGAACAGGTGCAAAGCAGACTTGGCATATTGATGCGACGGGTAACCGGATGGATGACTGCTCACGGTTTCAACCTTGCGCTGGAAAAAACCGAAGTAGTCATCCTGACAAGAAAGAGAATCCCAACCCTGCGTCCCATATCAATGGGTGAATTGACTATAGAGTCAAAACCAGCGATTAAATACCTTGGTTTAATGCTCGACTCGAAGATGAGCTTCTTCGAGCAAATGGAAGCAGCAGCAGACAAGGCTGCACCTGGAGTCTTGGCCTTGGCTTATGGCGAATTTCGGGGGCCCTATATGGACTAGGAGACGTTTACTCATGGGAGCAATGCAGTTGATTCCTCTCTATGGTGCAGAGGTATGGGCTGATGCCCTTGACAAGGAGGTGCATCGTAAACGCCTTGCTCAAATGCAGAGGCGGGAGCTTTGCGAGTGGCATCTGCTTATAGCACCGACTCCGAACCGGCTGTGATGGTGATCGCGGGAGTGATCCCCGTTGCTCTCCTTGCCAAGGGTCGCAAAGCTATCTACTGCCGTAAGTTCGAAAACTTAAGAGAGGTGGTTGCCCGTGAAGAACGTCAACACACCCTTACCGAGTGGCAACTTTCTTGACAAAATAAGCCAAGGGGTAGGTGGAATGCGCGGCTCATCGACAAATTAGACCCGTGGTTGAATAGAACGCACGTTGAGATTGATTACTCCCTTACGCAACTTTTAAGTGGGCATGGAGGTTTTCGGTCTTACCTGCACAGGATTGGGAAGGCGCGATCTCCTGACTGTGTGTTCTGCAATGGAGTGGCGGACGACGCTGAACACACTTTTTTCTCTTGCGAGAGGTGGGACGGCCTTCGCCAGCAGCTTTATGCAGACACAGGGGTGCTCTCTCCAAACAACATTGTCAGAGAAATGCTGAAGAGCACTGGTGCCTGGAATCCTATGGCGTATTATGTTCGGGCTCTTCTTATTGCGAAGAAGATTGAACTCGACCGGCGGAGGGATCGGACGGTAATGGGCTCCCTGAACTAACAACAACTCCCTTTCTCCCCTCCCGATCCGTTGGCGAAAAGAATTCCCTGGCATGAAGGCTTCCAAAGCCGGGAGAGCGGGAGAGCTAGCCCGAAGTAATGTGTCAAACGGTTCCAGGCTAGTTCTCTGATGACAGGGAGGTGTTTAGTTGGTAGTCCGCCACCGTGCTGTTACGGGAGTCCAACACTCTGTGCGTAAACGCATTCACCTACCCTACTCCCAAAAAAAAAGAAAAATTGTTCTGTCACAAACTTCAAGACATTGAGCATTTTCATAACATCTTTATTAATCACGTAGCTTGCTTCCGAGATGAACTTTGCTACTACTGATTTTATCTAGCTCCTCCTTTCTGTGGTTACAATGATTGCTCTCCTCAGTTTTTCTTCCAATTTTGCACCTATGAGTCTCTTATTTTACCCATATGCATTTTGCTTACTTCCTAGAAGCTAATTTGCATTCATTGGGAGACAAGTACGCCCCGAGGAGTCCAATTGACACCATTTTGGTGCCATAAACTCCTAAGACCATGACCGTGGTGTAAGAACAAGGGAGCAGAGTCCTTCCGACTCCGATCTTCTTGCAAGAAGCGAAGGAAATATCCGAGGGCTTTTCCCTCTTCTCCGTAGCTTCAGCAATGCGAATTGTAGAGTGTGTCGAGTATGGCGGCGTGGTTCCCTATAGGCCAGCATTCTCTATGCATTTGCAGGCACCTCGTACAAGAGCACTTCCGCTACAGTGTCTTTGATGTGAGTTGCCCTGGTGACGACAGCGTACAAGGTCCTTTGAATACTATTAACCTTCGTTCTATTCTACTTTTTGCTCAACATCGACCATCATATAATAGAATCGTACGTTAGTATGGGGCGAACCATGACTGTTTGCATCCAGATTACCATCCTCGGTTAGAAACACCATTTCCCTACAAAAATTTTATTATAGACGTAGAAGACAATACAAGCTGCTCCAGGATCGTGCCAATATTTTTATTTAGCCGAGAGACGTCAATTTCGGGTACCCTACCATTGGTGGTGAGTAATATCACCTCCTTTCTGGTTGAATTTATACCATGGACGCATCTTGCGGCCACAGGCACAAACTTTCCAACACTTCTTCAATGATGTCACTCATAAGGGGCGGAAACATCCTTGACACCAATATTACCAAGACGTCGGCATACGCCACAACTTTCATCCCGCTCTTATCCGATATGCTTCCTATTTCGTATATCACTATCAACCAGAACATCAGAACAATGGTGCCATCCTGGTGCGTATCTCAACCCACAGCTGTGGTCAGGTGGGTGCCTGTCAGGTCCGACTGGATTATCTTGGTACTTAGCATGGATTTTATCCAATGCGTAAGATACTCATCAAGGCGTCCTTAATTGCGTTGGTATAAACTTTGTTGAATGCTCCCTCAATATCCAGGAAGGTAGTGAATGTACATTGCTTGCCCTGCGGTGACGCGTCAACCCTCCTAGTTGTTTCGGGGAGGGCAGTTTTCGTGGATTAGCCTTTGAAGTAGGCATGCCAAACTTGGAAAAGTTCGTGCATGACCCACTTTAGGATCCTCAATATGAAAGCAACCAGGCTGATTAGTCGAAAGTCCATCGCAGACTCATGGCTGTGCCTGTTCATTTTCTGTTTGAAAACCACGTGCGCGTTTCTAAGAGTGTGGTACGTATCCCGAAGAGATGCACCTTAGGTAAATCCCGCAAGGAATCGCTTTGGCCTCGGGAAATTGGACAAGCCTCTTCATAGCACTCTAAAAGTGCGCAGTTTAGAGTTTGCAATTCATCTTCTAGCGCGAAAGGAGTCCTTAGTCGCCTAGAGAGGTATAGGGGCAGACGCTACGTTTGCAGTCATGAGACCAGCTGAAGGGATGAAATCAAATAGCTTCTCCCCTCTTGGATAGCATTTGCTACTGCCCCAACAGCTATGTTGAGAATTCCCATCACAACCTATGAAGAGTTCAACCCCACTTGATTCTACATACGGTATCAGATCTCTAAGTTCTTGCGTCGTTTGAGAATACAAAGAATCAAACGATAAATAAGCGGAGACAACTATAAAGTTTTCCCTCTCGCCATTAATCTGATATTGTCCGATGACCGTAACTAAGTGCTGAGAACAGAACTGTCTCAGCATGGTTACCTCTAAGTGTCTTGACATCAGGGCGCAAGCTCTTGGTCTTGTGGATTCTACGATGAAAGGCAGAAGATCCTAGCCCCCTTTACTGATCCAATGCCACAGATTCTGTTAAATCGAACCCACGGCTCTTGCACCAGAAAAATGTAAGGGAACTCCTGCAGCTTTGTCAGCATTACTCCCAACAGATAGGAGGAGGCTTTGGCATGATGCAGGTTAATTTGAACAATCTTTATATTTTTCGACGTAAACTTAGTCTAATGTGTTATGGAAAACAGTTAGAAGCATATGCCGCTTTCCGCATGTAACGGGGTTTCCCCCTCACCATACCGCCAGAGACTCGATTTCCTCGTGTTTGATTTCTCTGAGAAAGCCGCGCTTGGAGGTACCGCAGTTCCCATGTCCTCATCTATGCGAAATCTCATCTCATCTCGCAGAACATTCATCCGGTTTGCATAGATTCGATTGCTCGAACTGGCATCAAGTCAGTTCCGCTCACGTCTCTAGTTTCCCTTTCTTCCGCCTGTTCCTTGGAAGGTGTAGGAGAAGTTATCAGCAGGTAGGATTCACACTGCAGTCCCTTCGCCAGTGCGAATCCTCATACGGGGGTTCCGCCACTGTATGCATTATCCTCCGCGCATCTAAATTGTGGGAAAGCATACGGAAGATGCTGCAATTTGCTCTGTATTGTGTGGGTCGAAAACCTTCATTGTTCTTCGCTCTCAAAATGGAGATGATTGAATTTAAATTTATCTAGGAAGAAGTGGAGCACCATATGGTGACTTCCCCTGAGCATATTTAGACTCTTTTGGTCCAGTTTGAATACCAAGTTGAAACCTTCCACGTCTGTAGATTTGTCCTTTCTGGTATTCATGAACTTTATTCTCCAGTGTCCAAAGTCCATGCCCGGATTCTGTTCACCCAACATGCAGATGATGTCTTCTGTCTTCCTTCGAAGGTCCAGTAACCAACATCCGACATATTCTGTCCTGCGCAACTTAGTGTTCACAATAGTGAGTTTGAGCCGATCGCTAGAACTCAAAGCTGCGATTACCTGTTGGAGCCACTTTAAGGCAGATTGTTAAACCCTGGCTTTGTTCCAGGCTCCAGCATTTTCTTCCACAGTTATTTCCGGAATGCATTCAAGATTACGGCGGTCTGCACGGTGCACTGGCCCATAAGAGACCATTCCGCTAGGCTCGGCATATCCTACAACTCGCATTGCCGAAGCTGCGGAGAAGGAAAGGAAACCCTCATGCACTTTCTCTGCGATTGCCCAGCTCTGGTTAGAGTCAGGCTGCGGACACTGGGTAAACCATTCTTTGGGGACCTCAGAGAGATTTATATCTGCAGGGTGGGAGAGCTGCTTTCTTTCGTGAATGCTACGGGCAAGCCCTGAAGATCCGAGCCGGCTGGACTCTGCCTCCCTGCTTCCATAACAACAGCCACAGCCTTAGGAGTTTGTGGCATCAAAACAGCGCACCAAAGCGCTAATTGGGCTCCTCGGAGCGGCCACTGATACCAACCTACCTACCATTTCCGGAAGATAGTAAATTATCCCTCTGTCATTTTGCCATCCTTGGAGGAAACTCCCACGCTCGCAGTCAGAAGTGAGGCTGTTGGTAGCGTATACGTCCTCTTTCTTCCTGCCTTCGTGTCTGTATTCCTAGGGGAAGGACTAGTTTCATTGGGATCTCTCTCGCGGATTTGATCACCTCCCGAATCATCGGTCCCAATCCCTGCGGTGCGTACTGATGTAAGCCCTGGTGAGGAGCACAATAAAGCGTTGGCCATAATAGATGTGTTGATCTTACACTTCTTGCGCGTTACCGCTGACAGAAGAGTCTGTTGCATCCAGTTTGGATCTCACCGGGGTTACCAGTCTATCTCCACCTTGCTCCGAAGATTCCGCTACCTTGCGCCCGATTTCTCTGGACGTTACCGGGTTTAGTGGTACAGCTACGTGCATGTCCTCATTCCTAAGGTGCTTCATCTTCCTTCGCAATGCCCTCTTCTGCCCCCGCTTTGGGGCCTTTCCAAATTCACGGTGTCCGGGCTGCTTGGATCCATTTCCACATACCAGCAGTAGCCCACCAGTAGCGTCACCTGCTTCCTTTTCTTCTGTTCTTCCCGGTGAGGTAGAAGGAGAAGGTTCTGACAGGCACGATTCAGCCAGTCGGCGAGGCAGGCTGGCGGGCTGGAAATTTTCTCGAAGCTTAGTCCTCTGATAGGGCTTGATGAAGAACTCCTGTGTGCGAAAGGAAGATTGGACGATAGCATCGAAGTCGTGGGGATACGCCACTTTGAAGGAAGCTAGCACTCGGTAAGGAGAGCCATCCTTCGTCAGCTTCGTACATGAGAGAGGTGACAAAGTTGGCGCTGCTTCTGATATAGGCCAGGATTTCAGCAAAAGTGATGGAGTACGTTAGCCTCGACTCGAACTGTTGTTTCGGTGGCGTGGCAACGTTCAGCAGAGAGCCGCTCGGGCGACATGAGAAGGTAGGTCGCAGGAGGATGAATGGATGATGGGCAGGAGGAAGCGTGTGGTGGCGTTAATCTAGAGGCAGTAGAACAATCATCGGGACTGCGTAGCACCTCCAATGGTGAGTAGGGAGCATTTTAATTACCTGCTTGTTACTAACATCCCCAATGACCATATCGTCCTGCAAGTTTTCATTTACTGTTTCCCTTTCTATTTGGTAATTCTGCAACTGAATTATTTGCTATGCATTTGTAAGTCAAAAACGAACCCTATGGGGGTGAAGGTGGACATTATCATCCAAAATAATTATTTGCTTTGACAAATTCGATGTATTGACAATTCAATTTACCGCAATTTGACGTTTTCACCCCTTCGCAAACATTCGAAAACCCATTATGAGTCGATTATTATGCCTTTTACCAATATATCAATACCGCGCTTGCAGTCAAACAAACATAGAAACGATTATCCTTTTCCTGTAAATGTGATATGCGCTTTTTTTCCGCTACCCAGCCTTTTTTGGGTTCCACCGTGTCGACCAAACAAACAATTGGACAAATTCGTTCCGCACCGGATATGTCATTCGCAGGTTCAGAAAAGTGTCATTTATTGCTGGGAGAGAGCCACCCCGCGTAGATGGCATACATGCAAATATCATATAAATTTGCAGGAACTGCTTTGGCAGACCATCTGAAGAGGACACCGAACGGGGAATGCAGCTCTAGAGGGGTCAAGGATTCAACAAATTTTTGTCAATGTTATATCACACTCGAACTGGTATCAATATGCATGTTCACAGCGCTCACATGGGGTCGACATCAATAGTGGAATTATAGCGACAAATGTTTAAAAAAAAAATCGATTAGCGGAGTCAGAAACTGGAAAGGATCGGAATTTTATTTTCAGGAATTCGTTGTATTTACAGATTGTATTTTTTCGCTCGAGAGGTAGCAACTAGGGTTTTTTTTGTATATTCTGGAAAGCATTTGTTTGAAATTGCAACCCCCAGGGTCTTCCATATAGTTTGCGCTTAATGGGACCATTTGAAAATTTACTGCAAGGTAAACCCACGTAATACGCATATCCCCAATCCCTTCTCCTTCGTTAAAAATATCATATCATCGCCATCATCAATTTTACGACCAACAAAATTTCAATTGAATCATCATCACGAGCAGCATTTCAAGACCTTCCTATTTTATTTACCCAAGCCAAAAATACTCCCGAGTATCTTACAATATAGATTGCGATGATACCACGCAGTAAACACGTCAATTTTTAAGGACTCTCCATTGAGATGGGGAGGATCCTTATTGAAACGTTCACGCGCGAACATCAATAAAATTGATTAGAGTCATTTGTTAAGTTTACGATATGTTCAATATAGCCATCATATTGACTCCTTTTGAATAAGTTCTAGCTTCCTTGGTACCTTTACCTGGACAAAGAGCCCCCAATGCCTACCGTTTCAACGATAAAGCGAGCGAAGGTCGTGAAATTTTCCGGGGAAAAGGACTTCCTTTTAACAACTTATCTATCGTCAAGTGGTATTAAATTTTATCGCTGAAAACAAGGATACTCAACAGTCCATGTGACATTCAAGGAGGACCTACGAAAATCAACAACATCAAGGACAACGGAAGCAGCAACAACCCCCAATGGAAACGAGTTGAAAGGATAATATGCACGTCGGTCGCTCCATTGAAAAACGTGAGACTGGTAATACACATGAGAGGTTTTATTGTATGCATATGGGAAGAACATGAGGGACATAAAAAGGGTCACCGAGCGCTGGGGATAATGATAGTTCCCGAATGATGACTTATCACCCCCATTGATTCCACCGTTGTAAAATCAAACGATTATTGTTATTCCAATGAGGAGGTTTAGTCATAGTCAATTCGAAAGCTATTATCGATATTCGGGTCAACCGCCCCAGTGGTGGTGGAGGGCGGATGTTCGAAAAATAGGAAGACGTTTAGGCGACCATTTGCTAGTGTAAGGATTATTTGCGAAAGATAAATACCCTCTTGGAAGTAGTGTAGCGTTTGAGATAATCGGATTTAGTGGCTCCTGGGTTTATTCTAGGATTCTGGGTGTTTGCTCTCTATGGAAAGGGTCAGGAGTTTATTCAAGTTTTAATGGAAACATTTGAGGGTTTAAGTAATGGAAGCTGTGAAGACAGTCACGTTTTTGACAAACTTATAAAGCGGCTTAAATTCATTTGAAAATAATATGCTCATGGTGTGGGCATTTTATAAAAATCCTTCAAGTTCTTTTGGTTAGTTACGGTGGAAGCTACTTTTCGTAGTTGTTCCTTTCTTAAGGAATTGTTATTTTATCAGTTTTGGTTGCCTACAACCTCCTGGTATTGTTGTTTTCTGTATTGCTTTGTACTCCCGCCCATAGGCCGTCCTCTACCTCGGCTAAATGGGTTCAGATAGGCAGGGCAAAGTTGCGAGATAGCAACGGTCGTTGTTTACTTCCAAACTAAGTTAACTCGCACCATCCAGTTGGTAGCCCCGCATAACCTGTAATCAACCTAGTGGTGAACTCACGTGAGCGGAGACGACGACGACCTGGCAGCTATGGTATTCTGTTACCTTAATACACCAGAGTGCCTCCTCGTGGAAACGGCCCTCGGGGTAATGTTACAGTTGCCTTCCTTCGCATGGCCTTGTCAGGGCTGGAAGTGCTTTCAAAGCGATGACACCAGTAAACTGTCTGGGTAGGCTCCGTTGAGATGGGCCCCTGACTAGCGTCTAATCCTCTTGATACTATTATAAGGATTTGTGTGAATCCATATAACCTCCCTGCACTTTAGTGCTGAGATTGTGGTGACTCATTGGTTGCGCCCGGCAAGTATGTGGCCGATATTGTAATAGGAAATGCAACTAACAAATCAGAGCATTATCTTGGGTTTTAATATCGCATCGCTGGGTATCTCTGGACATCTGGTCCGCAGTGAAAGTGTCAAGTTCTCCTGGCACACTTTTAGTGTTGCACGGTGACATGGCCTCTACTGCTGGAATGAATAGTAGTTATGACGTGTATCAGGAGCCAGCCCTTCAGTACCCTGGCTGGGTAGTGTGCACTGAACCGGTGCTAGTAGACCACGCTGTCCCGAGCGAGCGCTAATCCGTCCGTGAATTTCGGGATCAACTAAACGTAGGTCAGGCCTCAGGGAACTGGGGTACGGGCTATGTCCCCGAGGGTACACTCGTTCTTGATCACTGTCATCCGCTCCCTTGCACACGATGGGCTGGTGCATTTTCCATGGAGACACGAACGGAGGGCAAGTTCAGTCGACCGTCCAAGGTAGAGTTGAAGAGGAAAGGCTGATCGGGAAATGGGCGGCCGTGGTGAAGCACAGGCAATCGGCAACGTTTTGTTCGGAGGAACATCAGTAAAGGCGTCAAAAACGGGCTGATGGAAATGGAGGAACTACAGGACCGTATCTTCTTCTACTGGCGAACGTGGAGAGTAGCGGGTGACGATTGAGAAGCACAAATAGCCGCACCTCTCGCTACAAAGCGAACTGGGGAAAAAGCGGAAATAGGACGACGTTCTGAAGGAGACTTTAACGAAGTAGAGAAGACGAAGAAGGATAAAAGGAAACAACTGACTACGTCACCAAGGAGGTTACCAATCAAAAACCAGAAGCAGAAGAGACGAAGAAACGAAGAAGGACTAAACCGTCGACTTTGTTCATTAAGTCGACGCAAAGCCGCCGCAGGATGAAACCCGAAGACAACGGAGCAGAGGTGGAGTCCTCGTCCAACTGGTCCTGTAAACGACTACCAAGAGTAACTTATACGAAGCGGTTAAAGGATTACTGGGGGAGAAGGTTTCTGTATCTAGTCTAGAACCTATGAGTTCTCTAGGAATCCAAGATCTTCACTGCTTCACAGATAAGATCGAAGTGGAAGAGGTCATAAAGCGTGAATGTCCAGAGGTAACAAATGCGTGGTGAGGTATTACTTCTGTAAAGGCTCGAGGCCAAAAACTCGCCGTGGTGGAAGTCCCCTAGCAATAAGCGAAGAAATTTCGCAGCATTGGGAAAATCAAAATTGGATGGGTAATATGCAGGGCAACGTATGCTACATTTTGTAAGGGACCGCAAAGGTGGACAGCATGACGGAGATGCGATCAGATATGTCATCAAGCAAAGACCTGCAATGAAAGTGAAAGCTGCGTTCTCTGCAGGGATCGTGCCGCGTTTGGTGAGAGCGTCGCACATACTGCGGGCGCGGGACAGTGTCCAACCTTTAGGACTGAACTGGAAAGAGCTAAGGCGCGAATGGCATGATATACATTTTAGAAATTAACATGCTCCGGAGTGCTAGCGCAGTTTATGCGGCGGTAGAAGCTGATCTAGTGCTAATCAATGAGCAATATCCAAACAGAGATCCGACTTCCTGGCATCTCGACTTGTCGGTTTTGGGACGACGTTCGACTTCGCCTTCTTGCCCTTTGCCTGGATTCGGTGCTTAGGGATACTGTTTACCGGCTTCATGCTTTGGAGAACACCGTTTCGGGCAAGGAGGGGCGAATCATGTTAGGTGGTGATTTGAATGGGTCGTGCCTTAGCCAGTTTCGGCGCTCAGGCTGTGAAAGAAGTATCCCTGATATCACTTTTGTGCCGGAATCTCTGGCACCTTCGGTGGACGGGTGGCGAGCCTTGAAAGACTTCACGGCAAGTGGTTACCAGCACGCATTGACCCTGCCCTGCCGGCGTGCATCAACCCGGCGCTACCCTTGCCTGTGGAATATCGCAGCTTTTGGAACACGCAGAGTCGCGCTGGAGGGTGCTTTGGGGAGTGGTAACATTCCAGCTGACACTGTCGTAAACTCAGTGATGAACCTGATGACGACATCATTGGCAAAGTTTACACGCCAACGAAGAGACATATGACAAAAAGGGAGCACAATGGGATATGGATCAGCACAAAGGAGACTCCGCAGGTCGACGAGGTAAATGAGGACCTCTGGCAGCTTGGCTATTAGCTGCAGCATACTACCTTATCGACCAGATGGACCGCTTTGCCCAGGCATTATTCTCCAGACATTTTGTACGGGTTGATGTCCCTTTTCACGATGAGAGAGCTCGAAGAACCGTTTCTCACTATTAAAAACAAGAAGGTGTCACATCCTGATGGCATCCCGGTGGAAGTTTACAAACTGTTCCGTCAATGAGCAGATTTGTTGCTCAGGTTTTCAATGCTTGTCTGAGAAAGGGCAATTTTCCTTCTTGTGGGAAGGTAGCCAGACTCGCGTTGATCAGTAAGGGTAAAAGAAACCCGGAGCTCCCGTCTGCATACCGACCGCTGTGTATGCATGACACGCCCGGAAATGTGCTGGAAAAGTTCACCAGTAGTATGCTCGCAAAAGCGCTCCACGCTGCCGGGGACTTATCCCCAAGGTAGTTGGTGTTCAGAACAGGGAAATGAAATGCACAGTGGATGCTGTTATGAAGGTCGTGGATGCGGTTCATTCAGCCGAGGCACACAGCCGTCGATGTCGGGACGCTGATGGGTGGGGACTAAAAGCTAGTATGAGTGATAGCGATGGGAAGGTTTGTAAAATTGAGACTGGTGTATTATGAAGTTATTCGTGTAGAAGACTATTCTGTCCGCCTGAGTCGTCCCATTTGGAATAGGGAAGTATAGGAAAACAGTTTACTTTTTGTGGAGCTGGGTTGTTGACACCAGTTGCACGCTCCAGTGCTCTGTTGATATGGAGTACGTGGGGCAGACAGAAGTTCATAGTTACTCCGAGACAGTTGAGGTGGGTGTGATATGGATTTTGAGGTACCTGGTAGAGAGTCCTTCCACATTTTTGGCGTCAAGGGGGTATTTTCGTTGAACATGATGGTTTCGCATTACTGTGGATTTGGGAATAGTTTCCATTTTGATAAGTATTTGAGAAGGTCGTCTAAACAATAATTCTGGCAAGCTTCGCCTATCGGGATTTTTTTGGCGGACGTACAGAAGATCAGGTGGTCCTCATATTGGCAGGGCAGTTATCGAGGTGGTCGATGTAAAGCATCAGAACCCCCTCACGGATTTACCATTGAGGAGATATGAAGATTGCATAAAATACGCGTTTCTAAATACATTGGCCAGAGGGTCTTCTTCAATTGAATACCCTTTTGTATATCACTGAGAAGGGATATGAGATTGCGGCAATTGAGTGAGGGGGGGGGAGACCAGTCCTTTGAATACTTGCTGCATTGCGTCAATTTATTTACGAATTATCAATGGTTTCGTTGGAGACTTGGCTGTTGGAGGAAAGTCAGAGAGGTTGAAATTGAGGGCTACATTTATGCATTTCCAGTCGGCTTTCTGGAAGTCAGGTACTAATGTTGAGGATTATGGCTTCCTAGTCGGGGCGGTTTCAAGGACAGGGGAAGTGTTGAATTTTGGGATGACATTAAGATGAGGATGAGGAAATGGTTTACGTAGAAGCGGGCAAACCATTTGTTGAATGTGGGAGGGCTAACGACGCGAGAGACTAATTCGGGCAGCAAATGGATGCTATGATGTCCCTGGAAGCTAGGGTTTCAAAGGAGATATTGATAATTTGAATAGAATTAAAAAGTTGGGAAATGGGAATCGTTATGAGGACAGAAATTTTCCGGATATGAGAATGGTCGTACGACCATAGGTTTTGTAGTCCTGTGGTTGCGTTAGGATCGGTTCATCCGGAAAAAGTTGAAATTGGAGAAACTGAGGTTGTACTTATAGCTCAACCCGGTTTTATACAAGATAAAAATGTTGGGCTTATGTTCGTCCAAGAATAGCTTGATGTCGTGTCTATGAGATCGGTCAATAATGGAGTTCACTTTTAACTGAGCGCATTAAACATCTCTAGGAATTTCTCGGCCTCCTGGCGAATTCGAGGAAGTTAGGATTGGAGGTAGGTGGACGGGTTGATAGACGCGGTAGTTAACTGAGTGGTTCTCCCGCATTCTACGTACTTAAGTGCTTCCTCTGGGGTCTTCGAGCACTCGTTTGGTCCATGTAGCTGGTCACAATTAACCGTAGTTTAGGTGGCTGTTTGTTGCCACGTGATCATCTCGCTGGCAGTTTCTGCATTACAGCACTTGTTTGTTTTTAGTCTACTCGAAGTGGACAACAGTATGTTGTACTGATTTTATGAAGCTGATCTGCTCTTCAGAAAAGCAGACGTCGGATGTGACCAGCCACAGATCGAGATTTTTGCTGCAGACCTTCACCTGCGAAGAGACAAAGGGTTTGTCACTCATTGTGTCCAATACCCCTTGAGTTTTTAGCTCATCAACGATGCTCTAAGGGGGGAAAGTTCAGTCGAGACCTCGGAGGATGAAGCCTGTAGTTTTTGGAAGGGAAGGGTCTAGTTGTTTTGGTCTTCTAAGAAATTTTTTTTGCCAGATGGGTAGTTTACCGTGATTTTAGTCAGGATTTGGTGTGCACCACCTGACCTTTTGATTAGGTACCTATTGGGGAAGTTGCCGCCATTTGTAGTCTTGACTTTCCTGATCGTGGCGTTGGTTCCAACGGCAACGAGTCGGGAAATTTTTCGATATACCTTCTTCGGCTTTCCTAAAGCTGACTCGTGCGTTTTCGTGGTTGGGTTTATTGGGCGCGTGACCATAACTTTCGCTAGAGTTAAAAATCCGGGTGTGATAATTTTGGAGACTGTAGTCGGTTAGAAGTCTCCTTCCTGCAAGATTTTTGTCTCTTCGATTGCTGATGCAGGATCCATAATTGCTGTGGCGCGGTCCTTCTGCTTAATAGTCACTTCCAGCGACATGATGGTTGCTTCGAACCCCCGGATGAGGTCCGGGAGTGTTTTCCCAAGGCTTTTGAAGAGGCACCTGGTTTGCTTTCTGATGTCTGTATCTTAGAGATTGCACTCGGTAGGTCCTTGATCGTTTCTTCGCGGATGCAGTTTGTGGCGGAGTCACTCTCCCAAAAAATGTGCAACGGTTGGAGTCGATGGGAGGGTTGTGGTGTTTTTTCCGCGTAACGATGATGAAGGTGCCCTCCCAGTACGGCATCTATTTCTCTACATCTGACATACTTCACACATACCTTAATATAGATTTATATTATGATCCAACAAGTAGATAAATCATTGACTTCAACAATTTCTGTAACTCATACCTCAAAAACCACTGTTCCAAAAAATATCAACAGATGAAAATCCTTTTCATGTCTCCATATAAAATTTTCATGTCCCATAATCACAGAGGCAAATACCAGATAATGTTATTTTATGTAATGAATACAAAAGCTGACAGATATCCGTCAATGTAATGATATCATGAATACTGCGATGTTTCCTTGGCATGGAGGATGTTCTGGTCGCAACAAGCGGATTATTCAAAATACTTTACTCTCGCGAGCCCATCATTTTTTCCACACATTCTCGACTAATATGAAGATATCGTAAAAACAACTTGTTGGGCAAACCACGACTGGTATAACTTGAGTAAAATATAAATTTTTATTGGGTATTTTTCAGTTTGGGTATGAAGACATCCTGAAAAGTATGGAAGAGAATTTTCACAGCATTGTTATGAAATGTGTTAATGGAGGGATGGGAAGTTGTTGACGAAACAGAGTGTAGAGTAGAAATTTAGCTATTTTCAGGAAGAGAAAGGTTTTGTGAGAGTAGTAATTTGGTGTGAACCAGGTAACTTTGGCCTACTTTAACTTTATAGTAGGATTTCCACCAAACTTTCCAGTATGCTACTTCATATTAGAACCTATACTACTGCAATTTTATGAATTTACGATGAACTTAAGGGGGGTACGCAGCAAATTTTCGAAATATACTAATGTACCACTATTAACTTTATTTGAGCAGATATTGTAGCTGGGAGTATTTGCGTGCATAGATACCATGTGCATCGAACACCAAAATGTTGTTCCTATTTTTCGATTGGATAGTTTCTGAAAATGAACTCCCCCCTCCCCGGTACACCTCCCCTTTGAAAAAAATGCCAAAGTGGATACTATCATGGGAAGGTCCTGATCGAGACCTTTCATTTGATACCCCATCCGTTTCTGAGAAACGTGTCTGTGACCAAGAAACAGACATACACTCGGTTGCAAAGGAGAGCCAGGTCGAACGCGATGGTCAGAGCCAAAACCAGCGAGGTGGGTGTACAGTTACAGAAGATACACCCTGACTGAACTAAATGATAATTTCACGCGGATAGGGCGTACACAGAAAGGTGATCTGTTACTATCTACGGCAAAAAATCGAATTGTCACTAGGCGAAGCTGCGGCCATCAAAATGAGCAGGGATTCGGTGGTGATCGAAAGCAAGGATCTAGATGAAGTGGACATGAAGTCCGAAATCTGCGAAGCCGTCCGATCTCAATTAATTTCTACGACTTAAGAAGGCTTAGGGTAATGTATAGGCAGTATGTACGCCAGGCCACTCCGATGGATAAGACAAGCAAGTTCAGTTCATAAATGCTTTAAGTGCCGGCAGTTCGGCGGCATGGCGAGAGCCTACACTAGCTCGCAGAACAGATCCAGTTTGTGTTGCAAATGTGGAGATCAAGGTCATTTGCGAAGGATTACGATGGCATGCTCAGAATTTGCACAGCCGAGTATGGATAGGAAACAAAAACCGAAATCGAACTATAGAAGATGCAAGAAAACATCCGAAGGATGAGTCCATACGTGCCAAGATAGGAGGGGTATATATCTATAGCATTACATAGCACCGGGCCTCACATTAGAGGAAGTCACGTCATTCCTACAAAAACTATCTTTCGCATGGACAGAAGAATGGGGGAGCAGAGAAGTAAATGCAAGGGGACGAATAATGGTAGATAAATTCTTGCGCGTGAATGGAATACTTGCGACCTTTGAAGGAGCCAACACATATCGGAAAGGGGAATTGTAATCCGTTGTAGGCTTCACCTTTGTGAGCGACACCCTTAACAAAGACTTACAGTGGAATGCCAGCGAGGACTTCACAGACAGCGCTCATCATTCCAAACCTCGCCCAGATATTAAATTAAGCCACCTAACAGAATAGCGACCAACAAATTTAATGGAGTAATGTTCAATGAGGTACTTCTTGAGGACGCACATGAAAAAGTTTTACAGGGCGCAGCGGGCATACCGTGCATCTAGACATCGATGAATGCCACAAAAAACAGCTTCAAAACTCGAAGAAACCAAGCTGAATTTCTGGAGGTACACGTGCAATATAAAAATGTGACGAAAAATTTGCAGGTACTTATCATCATCAACTGGTAACAACTGGTATCCGGTCTAGGCCTGCCCTAAGAACCAACTCCAGACATTCCGGTTTTGTGCTGAGGTCAACCAACCCGATATACCTAAAACCTATTTGGCGTTCTGGCCAACGCAATCGCTCCATCTCATGTCTTTTTTTCTACCACAGAGATTACCCTTATAGACTTTCCGGGCTGGATCACTCTCATCCATACGGATGAAATGACCCGCCCACCGTAATCCAAATTTTGTCCACTACGAAACGCTCATGGAATCGTTCGTAGATTTCGTCATTATATAGGCTACGGAATCGTCCATCTTCTTGTAGGCGGCCAAAAATTCTTCAGAGGATTCTTCTTTCGAACGCGGCTAAGTGTTCTTAATTTTTCTTGCTAAGAGCCCGCTAAGTCTCCGACGAATACATGAGGTCTGGTAAGATCGTTGTCTTGTACAGTAGGAACTTTGCCCTATGGTGAGACGTTTTGAGCGGAATAGTTTTTGTAAGCTGAAATAGCCTCTTTTGGCTGCCATGGCTGCCAACAACCGTGTCCGTAATTCATCGTCGTAGCTGTCATCGGGTTTGATTTTCGACCTTAGATAGGAGAAATTGTCAATGGTCTCAGAGCTGTAGTCTCCCATTTTTGTTGCCCTTGCTTCACATATGCAATTTGGTGCCTCTGCCTCTTTGATTTTTGGTGCTGACTTTGCCGCTGTATGTTTCGCTTTGCCTTCATTGATGAGCCTAGGATCTCGCCCAGCTTGCTCAACGGGGATGATAGCAGTTTGTACATCTCGGGTTGTTTTTCCCATGATGTCGATATCGTCAGCATAGGCCAACAGTTGGGTAGACTAAACGGGGATGGTCACTCTCGTATTTACTTCAGCATCACGGATCACTTTTTCCAGAGCCATGTTTAGAAAGAGTCCACGATAGGGCTTCATCTCCTTATCATAGGCCATTGTTCATATCGCATGGTCTCGAGAGTGATACAGCTACTGTTATCTGCCCTCGCACAATGGTCGGGGGTCCGTTTTGTCAGTCTTATCAGATTCGTCGGGATATCGAATTCTATCATGTGGCAGAGAGGAAATTTGATCTGTTGCTGATAAGCCTGGAAAGAAGGTATGGGATGAAAATGTCCGATCTAGCAAGATAGCGGAAAATATCTTAAAGATGGTACTCAGCAAGGTAGTTTGCTGAATATGGTGTAGTGGCTCTTCTTCAAGAAACCAGTCCCTGTCGAGCACATCTCTTGTAACGCTTCTACATCAACTTTAGATCGACTGCGGGTAAGCAGCTTTCAATCAGTGCAGGGAGGGCGAGTTCTATAAGGAAATACGCAAATCGTTATTTCGTTATTATGAGGAAGTTCTAGATGAAAATAAGACCCCAGCAATGGATGAAATCCCGAATATCGCCCTGAAAGTGGCAGCCAGGATAGTACCAGCTGTACTTATGCAAGTTTTTGCGACATGCCTTATAGAAGGAGAATTCCCAAGCAATGGGACTGATAGTCCTTCCGAGGCCACGTAAATCATTGGGTGACTCCTCCTGCTTGCTATTGTGGCAAGTTAAGGAGGTCTTTCTGACGAACAATTCGAATTTAGTAAGGCGAGATTCACCATCGATTGAATCAACATTGCGGTTGGCTTGGCCCGGGCTACAATACAAGATGACAAGCACTACGCAGTGCTGACTTTCGAGATAAAAAATGCATTCTACACTGCAAAATGGTCGAAAATCGTAGATGCCCTGCCCAAACTACGGGTCCGCAAATACATTATATGCATTGTTGGTGAATTGCTTCTTGTGAGAAGAGTGTGTTGCGATTCGGACGGAATGAAATTATTCCCAATAACCTGCGGGTTTCAACAGGGTTACGTCTTAGGTCCCTTATATAGTTTTGTTTAGTTTAATGGAAGGAGCTGCAGCTCCCTCAGGCCTTTGTTAAGTTCATTGTACTATCTCCGTAAATAGCCGCCACTGTTCATCTCAGAATATTCTCCAGAGGCAGAGAGTGTGTAGGCTCGTTATTGAAGAAAATCTTACCGAGGTGTCTTCGTCTGAGACCTGAAAAGGCCGGGTAGCTACATATAAAGTGTTTTCTTCCTCCTTGCATTCCCCAATCTTAATCGCATGGTAGTTGAAGGAGCAGTGTCCCGTTAAAAGTCTTACTAGGGTTTTCATGGCCTATTTTTTAAGGGAGAACAAAAATGCCGCTTTCTTTCGGAAGTATTTTCACCTGTCGGCAGGAGTTCAAATTTTTCCATTTGGCTGCGTGAATCCTTGTGATTTCACCCGTCAGAGTACACTTGACCGGCTGGCCGGATGCCAAAAGCTGGTTTTGGTTCCACCATTGTGATCCACACCCTTGGCGAGCCAGTGTGTCAGCCTCCTCATTGCCAGGGATGTTTGAGCGTCCTGACATCCACATCAGGAATGTTTCGTTCAGTCGGCCAAGTTTCAACAGCACCTGATGACCACTCCACACTAACTGGCTTGATATGTCGTTGCTGGTAAGTGCTGATAATACTGCCTGGCTTCCGAACCGGTTCGAATGATGCGACCCCCATTTTTGTAGTAAACAGTCTTCTGCTGCTAATGGAATGGCATATATTTCCGCCTGGAATTTGGTTGTTATTTTTTCGAGAGGTCGGGCCAATTCCGTCTTCCATAACTGACTCGTCGATGGCGACTGTTAAGTCTGTAATCTCGAAAGACTCGTGGCTATTTATCGACCATTCTTCTCTTTTGTTGAGTACGATGGAGTATGTCTTTTCAAAGTCGAATCTGGAAACCATGTGATTGGTGAGCATCAGAACAGAATCATCAGATGTTTATCAAGGAATTTCCAGATGGACGCACAAGCGTATGACTGGCCTCATTTGCACGCTTCAATGGTATCGGGGCTGTACGCTTCATTGGCTGCTTTTTGTTTCACTTCTAAGTGAATGGGGAGTTGATTTAGAATAGCTTCGAGTGTCGCAATCGACGTATTTCTCATTTTCCAAAAATGCTTAGGAAACTGACCTTCTAAATCTTAGCGTTAGCAGCTTTCTGCTGTTAGCATAGCTAATCTCGACCACCAGACGATGCAGGGATACATCGAAATGGGTATCATTATGGATGTGTACATCTAAAGAATCAGTTGCTCTGAATTTCTCCAGGTCTTACCTATTGCAGTCCTACATCACCAGAGCAATCTGCAGGATTTCTGATATTGTTCCTGAAAATGGTGCTTCCACGATACCTTGGTGTCGAAGCATACTCCTTAATACTTGACTGTTTGCACCAGTTGGATTTCCACTCCTGCTAAAGTGGCTACGGTATAACTGTCTGACCTGACGTTTCTAGTGAACATAACAAGTCCAGTCTTCGTAGCGTTCACCATGAGTTTATTGCGGGGGCAGCAATTGTTCAGGCAGAGATGCATTCAAGTGGTCACATACTGTATCCGCAGAACTTGGCAGCAACTTCAGGCACATTGTCCGCAAAAGTTTTCGTGACGACCATTTTGTCCTCCAGGAGTCAAAGCAAGGTATCCAGTACCAGGAGTCATAACAGAGCGGGGAGAACCCCCCCTCCCCTGTGGGCAGCCCGGACATTTGATGTCAAAGGACCAATATGTGGATTTTCCCCCACTCCAGATTCTGAAGGATCCAACTGATTAACAGCGGTTCGATTCCATGCTATCTTGCTGCGTCACACATTGCGGCTAATGAGGCATAATTTAAGGTACCTTCGATGTCCATGAATGCGACTAAGTCGTATTCTTTGTCAGACAACGCATTGTCAGTTTTGGTAGTTAGCTCATGGAGTGCTGTCTCCGTCGATTTGCCTTTCTGGTAGGCGTAGGTGTGTGCATCCCTTATAAACCGACCTACTAGTCTTTCCAGTCCTTTTAGTAGAAAGGACGTTAGACTGATCGGTCGGAAACGTTTTGCGTCGATGAAGGTAGGTTTCCCCGATTTGGGTTTAGCCTTAGGCCCCTTACTGTGGTTGATTATGCACGATAGAGTGTTGCCACTACACGTTCCTACCTACCGGAATAATAGTTGCTGCAAAATACCTGGACGAGATCAAGACCTACGCAAATGAAGCTTCTGGTTGACCATTTTTAGAATATAATCTGCTGGACATAAAATGGAAGTAGTTCTAACCGGCAAGAGGGGAAAGGACATACCAGCCAAAATTGGCGAATAAATAATTTATTTGGGGCCATCGCTTAAATACTTGGGAGTAATGATTGATAAAAGGCTCAACTTAAAAACAAGTCGGGAAACCGGAAGCTGGGCGCTTCATGTATGAAAGGTTTTGTTTGCTTCTTCTGTGAGTATATTTGAGTTTAGAACTACCCCATTTGTACGTAGCCCGTTAAGAATATGCATTTAGCATGTCAGATTTAGTACTTCGGGTGTAAATTTACTCGGTAAAGATAACTTTGAGTATTTTGAGGTCTGGGCACTATATAGAGGCAGCTTCATGAATTTGTGCATATTTTTCGATTGGGTAGTTTCTGGAATGGGTCCGTTAAAGAAATCATCACTTTCCACCCCTCCCACTCCCCGCTTTTCTAACAAATTTCAAAACTAAGACCGGTTTCGAAAAGTACTAATCGAAACTTTCATTTGATACCCCACATGACTATATTTGGTGAAAAAAAATTGTATACCCCCTTTTACATGGAAGACGACCCCTCTTAAATCTCAACGCAGAAGGATATTACTCACTGCGTGTCTGGGGGTCCATAGGTCCCACCTTCTCACCAAATTTCGTGTCAATCGGTATAGACGTTTCTGAGAAAAGTGCCTGTGACAGACAGACAGACGGACAGACAGACAGACGGACCTAAATTTGTTAGCCCTGCACTGGCGCGTGGTATGTCTTGGTGTGTCAGCAACCACTACACTCACAGCGATCACCAGGCAATCTTCTTTGGCTATGGATGGAGTCACCGGGCATAAGATCATCATGCCCGAAACCGAGAAAGATGTCAGGCTGGTCCGCTGAAGCTCTGGATGAGCAGACCTTCATGGAGGTGTGGTTAGACCAACCTAATAAAGCAGGCGCCTCTACGGAAAGAGCTGCGCATGTGGTCCAATGCATCGCCAAAGCGTGTGACGCGTCCATGCCGAGGAGGTGCTCATTCCCCAGTAGAAGACCAAACTACTGGTGGAATGCTGAACTGGCCAGCCTTCGATCAGTCTGTCACTGAGCCAGAAGAGCGGCTCAAAGAGCGGTAGGCAGAATTGACCAAGGGCAAAAAGAGCGCGCCTATAAGGAAGCCCGCAAAACTCTCAAGTTCGCCATCCAACGGAGCAATAGGGAATGCTTTAAGGAGCTCTGTTTAGAAGCGGACGTAAACCCGCGAGGGAGCGCCTACAGAATCGTGATGGGGCGATTCAGACGCCGATCATCCCCGCAGATCACGTGCCCTTCACTCTTGTTAAAAATTATCCAGGGGTTATTCCCTCAGCAAGAGGAGGGCATAGACAGCTTCCAGCGACCTCTGAACGACACGGCAATACCGCCAGTCACCAGTCACGAGCTGCTGGAGATCTGCACTAGGATAGGAGATAACAAAGCTCCGGGTTTGGATGGCGTGCCGAATAAGGCCCTTAAGGTTGCCGTGAAATCCAGACCGGACATGTTCGCTGAGTTGTTCGAAGCGTGCATATTCGAGGGGATATTTCCTGCATCATGGAAACGACAGACCCTAGGAGTACGTTGTCTCCGCGGGTGTCCCACAGGGCTCTGTACTGGGTCCACTGCTGTGGAACATCATGTACTACGATGTACTTAATCTTTCCCTTCCGGAGGAAGCTATGGCGGTGGGCTACGCCGACGATATAGCGCTGGTTATGGTCGCAAAGCATCTCGAAGATGCTGAGTTATATTCATGCGAAGCGATCAGTGCTGTAAAGGGTTGGCTTGAGAGTTCTGGTCTGACACTTGCGGAGGAAAAAACGAAAGCGGTCCTTATCACCAAGCACCGTAAAAGAAATTTTGCCCGTATTCAAATTGGGAATCATATCATCACTTCTAAGCCTGCGATCAAATACTTGGGAGTGATGATAGATGGGAAGCTTAGCTATAAGCCACACGTGCAGTATGTCTATGACAAAGCATCCACTGCGAGTGTGGCCCTGGCAAGAATGATGCCGAACGTGGGAGGGCCACGGTATGCTTCCAGGTTGCTTATAGCTAGGGTAGTGAGTTCGATCCTGTTCTATGCAGCTCCAGTTTGGGGAAAGGCATTGCAGGTTACATCTAATGCTAGCAAACTGAGTTCAGTCTACAGAAGAACAGCCCTAAGAGTGTGCTCGGCATTCAGGACTGTCTCAGATGATGCAGCATTCGTGATTTCTGGAATGATGCCCATTGACATCTTGGCCGATGAGATGACGAATATATATAATGCGAAGTCTATCTCTCCTTTATCGCAGACGAAGAACGCCGAAAGGGAGAGATCGCTAAATAGATGGAAAGAGCGTTGGGAATGCTCGGGAAAGGGTCGGTAGACACACAGGCTCATCCCTGCCATCAAGGAGTGGTTGGAGAGACGGCACGGTGAGATTAATTATAATCTTACTCAGTTTCTCACGGGGCATGGAGGATATCGCCAATACCTGTTTAGGTTTAAACTAGATACCTCACCCGACTGTCCAAACTGCGATGGAGTCCCAGAGGACCCAGAGCATGTATTTTTTCACTGTCCAAGGTTTGTGGAGGAAAGGAAGAAGTTAGAAGAGACTCTAGGAGAGGTGCTTGTACCAGAGAATCTGGTGCGAAGAATGCTAACATGTCAGGAAGACTAGGATGCGATCAACTCCATGGTCGTATTTATCCAGAGTAAACTGCGAAAGGCAGAGGAGACCAGAAAAGCGCGGTTACGTACGGCGCGTAGAGACGAAAGGGGACCAAGCTAAAATGAGCTGACTCCGCCCCGTGATGTAATACCGTACGGTGGTTCCACGGGGTTTGGAGGGAGTCGGGGGCGGTTTTAGTGGGTAAGAATCCCACACGCTGGCATGTCCAGGCCAGTGTCTTTTGAAGATTTCTACCTCCTCAAAAAAAAAAAAAGACAGACAGACAGACTCTGCTTGATGAAATAGTAACGGATCTTTTCCCACAGAATGTGACTGTAACTTTCCCACTGTCGAGATAGACACCGCCGAAGTTCCAATGGTAAGCGAACAGGAAGTCCCCGAAGCTGCGGATAAAATTGTTGGAAATAAGGCACCTGGCTTGAATAGCATCCCCAATAAAGCTCTCAAGGCAGCAGTCAAAATAGCTCCGAATATGTTTGCCGAGGCGTTTACTACATGCCTTAAAGAAGCAGCGTTTCCTGCACAATGGAAGAAGCAGAAATTAATTCTAGTCCCCAAGTAAAACAAACTTTTGGGTGAAGTTTTGTCCTACAGGCCGATATACCTTCTAAATAATACTGACAAACTATTCGAACGAGTAATCTATAACAGATTAATTCGAATTGCCAAAACGGATGGCGGTCTCTCCGAAAATCAGTTCGGTTTTCGAAAGGGGAGGTCTACAACGGATGCACTTGTCCTAGTAACTAACACAGCTAACACTGCACTTGACGAGGGAAATGTTGTCCAATGATTACACTTGATGTGAAGAATGCCTTCAATTCCGCTAGATGGAGCAAGATACTTGAGTCCTTAATCAACTTAGGCGTGGCGAAGTACCTGGTGCGTATCGTTGCCGACTTCCTGATCGATAAGATTCTGTGCCGAGAATCAGATGAAGGAAGGAAATCATACCAGATGACGTACAGAGTTCTACAAGGGTCTGTCCTAGGGCCACTATTGTGGATTACTATGTATAACAGGGTACTGACGTGAGACCTTCCTGCTGGTGTGGCTTCCTTTGGTTTCGCAGACGATATTGGTGTGACACTTGTTGCACGCATTCTCGAAGAAGTCGAGCTTTATGCAAATGAAGCAGTCTATGAGATTAAATCCTGGTCTACAGTTCGCAGAGCATAAGACGGAAGTAGTACTTATTACTAAGCGGAGAAAGTGAACTTCCATAAAGATCAAAGTTGGAATGCAGACAATTCATTCCAAGCCTGTACTTAAGTGCTTAGGTGTAATGATTGACCAGAGGTTAAATTTCAAATTGCATGTAGAGAGTGCAGCAGCCAAAGCATATAACATCGGAGCGCTGGTTGCGAGAATGCAAGCAAATATAGGTGGCTCAAGGTCGAGCTGTCGACTCCTTATATCGTGGGTGGTCAGTTCGACCCTACTGTATGTAGCCCCAGTATGGGCAGATACACTGGAGAATATAGCAAATAAGAGAAAGATTGGAGCTGCGTATCGCATAAGTGTAGTCAGAACATGCTGCGCTTACAGAACAATATCTAATGAAGCAGCTTGCGTGATAGCAGGAATGGTCCCGATTGAGATTCTGGCGAAAGAAATACAACGACTTTACGATCGAACGTACCTCATCGGAGAATCTCCTGCCCGTCGACGACAGTTCGCACGAGCTGAAACTGTCGCGGAATGGCAAGAGAAGTGGGACGAGTCAGGAAAAGGCCGCTGGACTCACAAAATCATATGAGATGTCCTGAAATGGATCGATCGACCCCACGGCGAAGTAGGTTTCGACCTAACTCAATTCTTGAGCGGTCACGGAGACTATCGAGCATATCTGTATCGATTTGCGCTAGATGATTCGCCATATTGCCCAAAGTGCCCAAACATTGTAGAGGACGCAGAACACGCCTTTTTTCATTGTCCCAGATTCGAAGCCCAAAGGGCTACATTAGAAGCTACAACCGGGGAGCACTTTACACTCGAAAATATGATGGAACTTATGGTGGAAGCAAAGGGGATATGGACCGAAGTCGAAAAAGTAATTGCAACCATCGGAAAGAGGCTTAGGCAGGAAGAAGTCATCCGAAAGACTGAACGCGAGAGGAACACAAATATTAACATGAGCGCAGAATAAATTTTGATCCAGCTCCGCGACGTAATAACAAATGGGGGTCCCGCGGGGAGAGTGGAAGGAGAAGGAGGTGATTTTAGTGGGTAAGAATCCCACATAACCGTGTGGCTGGAGCCTGCGGTAGCTTTTGAGGCTTTGCACCTTCCATCGGAAAAAAAAGACAGACAGACAGACATTGAACCGATTTTAATAAGGTTGTGTAAGTGAAGAGCAAACTGGTCGTTGGACATACCGCATCATTCAGGACATTCAAAGGCAGTTGCAAACAGGCGCGTAACACCAAAAAATATTCTATAGTTCATTGAGGAGTCAACGGAGAATTAGAACCGAGTTGTATAGGAGCTGAAAACTATTCATTGACCGCTTAGGCATGGAAAATGATTACGAAAACAAGAAAGGGAGAGAAACATAATGCGCCATAGTTAAGAACTGACTTAGCTCCGCTATGCAATGGCAGCCTGAGGTGGGAGTGAAAAGAGAAGGAAGTGGTTTTAGTGAATAAGAATCTGACATCACTGCATGTCAGGAGCCAGCAGAAGAATTTGAACCTTCCCACCTTCCAACGACGAAAAAAAAAGACAGGCAGGCAGAAAATCGATTTTAATAAGGCTTGGTTTTCAAGAAAACTTTAACAAGACTGGTAGAGCTCTGAAGCCGCGGGATAGACTATTTCAGGTATAGAAGAGTCTTTCCAAATTTCAATAAAAAATAAGGGAATGCAGATTACGAAAAAACACGTTCCAAACCTCATACCTCAAAGTCGAATGATTTACTCCTTGAAAAATATTCCAATAAAAGGACATACTTTATGAAGAATTAATTTTCAAATCACTTTCATCAACTCATAGTAGTTGATCCGTCCTGCGTCAATCATTCATTCCCCTATTACCATGTATCAGTAAAATATTAAATCTATTTTGAACCAAATCACCTGGTTATCCATCTAAGCTCACTTGTTCCGAATTTTAACTTCTCAATATTTGTCAATTACCTTCCTCAGCAGAACTGTCCACCCCCACCATACACCGAATTCCTCAACACTGCATGTGGACCGCTCACAGGAAACCTTCTCTCCATAATCTACTAACAGATTGCTCTACTACCCTCTATCTAATTGAAATGAAAATTCAGATTTATCTAATTGAAAAGTTTCACAAACAGTCATGTCTCCACAAGGTATGGTGAGACGAGTCCTTGTGAATAATTTGAATTGGCTGAGAAAAGGATGAAAAACGATGTGGATCTAGTCAAGTTATAAACTGGCGCAAGGGATTTTAGTTGGAAAGTTTTACTCGAGAGAATATTTAAATTATTTAAAAATAGTCCTTAAATTCCTATTAGTTTTTTTTTCTGTGAGTGGAGTATTTTGATAGGAACAGGATCTACGTTCAGCTGGGATGGAAAGGTTGATTGTTCCGGGAAGTATTTTAAGTTGAAGCTTTATTCACTTCGGTGGGTTTACGAGTATATTTACGTAGCAGGAAGAGAAGTGTTTTTTCAGGTGGTTTGTTATTCCAGTTGGAAAGTTCGGGAAATTTAGTAGAGTTTCCTTTTTTTCAATTTACGCGTGTCACTTCCACAGTATCTCTCGTTTTTTTCATCCTCTGATAGGACAAGTTTCAACATTTAATGATGATATATCCGCCTTACAAGGAGAATAGTCCTCGTCAAATTGGATCCTGAATATCTTGGAGGACGTGATGTTTGCAGTGAAGCCCATGGTGTTTTACGTAGGCACCTGTCGTGAGACTTAATCCTACGGTCCTCTTAAGACACGGATTGATTTTGTGACCACAATCAGAGCCCCGCTGAGACAAGCAACAGCGGTACCAGTCTATACCAAGTGCATGGCTTAGCATTCATACTGGTGGATGCAAGAATTACCTAAATCTCTATCGAACTATGGAGTACGGCACCCGTGTTGATAAGCAACACCACGTCGAGGCCCGAAGGTCCCTTCTCGCTTGAGCATAACCACAACCACTATGAAACTCCTACTAGGGGGGCCAACCGCAAATAACCGAGCTGTCCTCACATACAACAGGAGTTCACCCGAAGTATGTAAGTCCAGGGGATTTCCCGGTTCCCATGGTACCAGTATACCCCTGGTAAGGTTTCGTGACCAATTTGCCACTCCAGATGAGTCCCCGTGCAGACTCGGGTCTGATCGCCCTGATTAGGTCGTTGGAGCATTCGCCTACTGAATCACAACCGGCAAACCAAAGTGATTACAGCGTCTCCCGGTGCCACCACTATGGAGGTTCTCCTCGGCCACTTGGTTTTGGTTTGGTCGATAGGGTTGCCGCCCCATCTTCCTCGCCGCCACCTCTGAGCACCCAACGTGATGTTTGCAGTAAAAATGGAACAAAGTTTTTAGGACCTTTCACGAAAGCAGGAAGACGTTCAAGTACCATTAGTGGGTGGTGACAAAATTTGGCACCCCTTCGGCAAAGTTACCAGTTGTATTGAAATCCTGAGAAAAAGGTCGCTCCAGTCATACATTCCTTCTAGTGTTTATTGCCCAATTGTTAGTCCTATCAGTCATCACCTTGAAGTGGTGGGGTTTGTTTGTAACCGTTCGCTACTGCACTAAGAGTGTCTAAATATGCATCTGGAACCCCAAGAAATTGATTTTCCAAATGGTAAGAAGTCACAGACCATTAATTCCCGTGGCAACGACCAATCAAGTCGCGGCCAGGACACGAATTTTGGAAAACAATCTTCGCTGTCAAAAATTGTTTTTCGATGTCATGGCCACCAGGATGCACACTTGTGTGTGTTCCATACGAAGGTTGTCAACGAGAAGCACAGCCCCCTCAACTCGGTTGCCGAAAGTCAATACGAACGCGTCCCGCGCCTTTCGCCCTGGTCGCGTATCGCGAAGGGCTTTAGTGGAGCCAAGGAGATCCGCTTGAACGTGCCCCCAACGTTGATTATATATTGGTGTCAGTCCCTTTCGAGGACTTCCAGCAGGCTCTCATGTGTACAGGATTCAAGATTTTTAGGCACGTCAGTCATGGTTTTCGCGTGGTTGACGGCTTCAGCCTTGAGATTGCGTCCTTGAGCAGACGCAACAGACCGGTGGTGTTGATTCTCGACCTGATGTCGAGAACAGCGTCACTGGGGAGTCTCAGGTTCTGCCTATATACCAGCTCTGCGGTACTTGCAGCAAATTCTAATTGATTGGCTGTTCGCAGGCCAAGTAAAACGAGTGGTAGGACTTGCGGCCAAGAACGGTCGTCTTGAGCTATTACAGCGGCCTTCAGCGTCCTGTATCAACTTCCGAGCATCCCTTTGGACTGCGGGTGGTACACGGTTGTCCGGAATACCGGAGAATCGACGGTGGCGGGGATCTTGATCTCTGCAATACGTGACAAAGCGCCGGAAACCACGTTGTCTTTTCCAAACATGTGTTGAATGTGGAAAGTGAACACAATCAGACGCGAATCCTTGGTTTTCGCCCCAGACAAGAAGGCGTTAAGGATCGATTGGTGATGGGTCGCCTTGGGAAAGAACGACGATAAAAGTTTAAATTGCCCAAGAACCTTCTCAGAGCCTTAACAGTTTTTGGAAACGGGAAGCTTGAAGTCGCTTGGACCTTGGTTGGGTACGGTTGGATACCTTGAGGCGTAATCAGGTGCCCGATGAATTTTACCTGCGATTGTAGGAATTTGCGCTTTCAAAAGTTCTGTACTAGACTGGCCTCAAGGAGACGTTGAAAAAATGCTCTAGGGCTCAGAGGAAGACACGACCAAACCATCATCCAAATAAACGAAACAGAAGTGGAGATTTCACAGCACAGAGTGGTTGAATCAATGAAAGGTTTGCGTCGCATTGCACAGTTCAAAAATCATCCTAGTAAACTTGAAGAGTCCCAAAGGTGTGCATATTGCCGCTTGTGGAATTCCTTCGGGAGCTGCAGGGACCTGATGGTATGGTATGAAGTGGAGATGACCAACAACTGTCTGTAGGCCTGTAAATACCCGGTTTAAGAAGTTCTTCGAACTTTTCCGCGTAACTGCGAGCTTTTGCAGTGGTAATGGATGAACCTTAGAAAAGATTGAGGAGCCAATAGTGTTGATGTGATGCTGAACATCATGCTTAACGGACTCAGAGAGATTACGCTCGGTAGTGATGTTGCGGTATTTTTGAAAAAGTGTGATCATTTTCGTGTCGGAAACGTCTTTAAAGACGGTGGAAAGAGTGGCGGGTTATGGGGGAGGAGGGCAATGAGGGACCTATTATGTATATCCACTAGCCGCGTTCGAGAGAAGAATCCTCCGAAGAATTTTTGGGCCCCTACATGAGGATGGACGATTCCGTAGCCTACACAATGACGAAATCTATGAGCGATACCATGACCGTCCGGTTGTGGATAAAATCCGGCTTAATAGGTTACGGTGGGCGGGTCACTTAATCTGAGGATGAGGATGATCCAGGTGGGAAAGTCTATAAGGGCAATATCTATGGTAGAAAAAGAAGACGAGGCAGACCCTGCCTAAGATGGAGCGATGGCGTATGTCAGGACGCCAGACAGCTTTTAGGGATATCGAATTGGTGGACCTCGGCGCAAAACCGGGATGTCTGGAGTTCCTTATTAAGGCAGGCCAAGACCGGATACCGGTTGTTGCGCCGTTGATGATGATGACTAGCAATTCATAGGGGCACAGGAAATCCACGCTCATGATGGGTATGCTGATGTCCACGATAAGGAAGCGCCAAGAAAACGCTCGTCGAAGTCCTCACTTGAAGTCTACCTCCCTCCAGCCATACATGCGAGTCGATGAAGAATTTACTGCCCCCAGTTTTCGCCAAACCGGAATAAAGACGCAGCTAGGCTAATATGCCAAAACGCCGGCATCTGTAAGGCCACGGTAGTTACCGGTGAACGTGTCTCTATTCCGGAGAACATCGTTAGTGGAAGAAACAACCCATAAGAGAAAGAATATGCAAGTGGAACGCGCGCAGAAAAGAGTAAAAGGAGCGGTGGAGAAGGAAACGGTCCTGCGCCGTCTCTTGTGCCGTTCTCTTTTTAATATTTTGCTTTACACAAAATTGGTCCACCAAACACATTTCCGCCCGATGTTGAGAGAAATGGTTTCTGCAACCACTTGACACGAAGACCTCTAAGATGCCTATCGACTATGTCGTCAGTCTGGAGGATCTTAATGGTCATGTGGGTGGCATAGAGAAAGCGTTTGGAGCACGGATCATGGGTATCGTGTGCCCCATTACGGAAATAGGGAAACGTAATACAATAAATGAAAATAATATGACGAGGACATTTTAACACCGTCATTGACTGCGTTCTCTATAAGACCATCGCACTTAAAAATCGGTTGCTGATTGGTGTCTTGCTAATCAAGGTCGTCGCGCATTAAATAGGGGCGATTTCGTGAGAAGAAATGAACTCACTAACGTGATTACAAACCAACTTTGCTTCGCGTCTCTGCTGTTGTTCACCAAGGAAGCGCTCTCTCACCACTTCTCCTTTTTTTTTGTAATGAATACTGTCACACACCCAATGCCAGCGGCCTATTCACTGCTTTATGCAGATGATTCCTAGCGTCTCGTAGTGAAGATGATCTCTAGTAACTTGTCCAAAAATGAAATGAATGAATAAAACTAAATTTTTGTCGATGATTTCCACGAAACACGAGCTATCATTGTCAGTTATAATTTTGGGTCACTGTTATCAGCCAATAGACAACTACTTTATGAAATTGCTTCGCAACTGGTGTCCTTTATGATCAACGTTTCAATGAACTCAACATATCTGTGTTCGTCCATGCTTGGCAATGCTCCGCAATGTTTTCCAATGGGAATAGTTGTTTCTGAAGGCGACCGTAGGAGTCCTCTCTAAGGATGATAAAGTGTCTGAGGGAGAATGTGAAAAAAATGCTGGAGCCCGGAGTCAAATCGAGGTTCAATATTCAAAGGTTCTACCAATATTTGATGTGGGCTCATCAGTCTACCTTAGCGTGGTCCGAGGAGGCAAAAACAGATATTATTTCGGGCGACCGACCTTAGTTCACCACTGTGGACACAAAAGTGAGACCGAGCATGTTGGTTAGCCAGCTTTCAAAGGAAGGTAGTGGCACATAATTGCATGCTTGGTGAGCAGAACCCGGTCAGAGTTACTCACCATATGATGGTCCACTTTTTTTGGGAAACGAACTTCAATCATATAAAAAAAAAACGATTTAAGTCTGCGACCTATAAAAAGGATGCGAATTTCTTCAGTGAAATTCTCTATAATGAATTTAAATGCTGACGAACTGGGGAAGCTAACTTCTACCTATCTGAACATTTTCCTTTGCGTTCAATGGAAGGAGTTTTCAGAAGTTACCATACTGAGACAATTATGTACCCAGGGTCTAGTTACCGTCGTCTTCAAATACCGGGTTAATAGCTGCCTCTATGGACACACTCAATGATCCTTTGTGTTCTCCTCCAACAGAGGAACTGAGAGATCTTTCAACGTATGTGGAAACAAGTCTTCTTGAATTCTTATAAGGTTTTGATGCGCCCTTGTGAGTTGGGGTCTTCCCTGTTTGTCGTAAGAGGCGACAAAAATTGACAGAAATTTGTGGGCTGGCAACCAGCAAATTTTGAAACTTCATTGAGACAGAAACGATAACAACTCCTGGGATATCGGTTGATTTCACGCTGAAAGCATTTGGTTATCGAAAACGGACTATGATTGATTTCTAGAATGAGCACATGCTTTCAACTACGGTATCCAGGGTCCCCAGAATGCTCGATTTTTCCAGTTCGAGCGGAAATTCTAATGACATGAACTGGACGTTCTGGGGCAAAGTGGATTAAAATGGTAGGGTTCTGGAAAGTACTCCTAGCCTTCTTGCGGCAATCTGTTTTCGTACTCTCTCTAGCCAAGTGGAAGCAAACACAATTCTGGGGTTGGATTGTTTCTGACAGCTACCGCAATATGTGCTCTCTTGTCCTGGCAGCTGGTTACTGACTGGAAAGTTCCGGTCCAGATTAAAGAGCGTCACAAGAGATTAGGAGGTTGACGTTTGTGGAAAATCCTGTCAATCTGTTCGCTCGTGGGCCTGATTGACATTTGGTGCATTAGCCATGGGGTTTCAGCAAATTCAAATAAAACCATGATGAAAGATGAAGGGAATAATTCTTCAAGGAGACGAAGTTTTCTTGGAAATATGTAGAAACCCAGATAAAATGAGCTTACACAGCCTATGGACCATGCAGACGCTTTGATATGGGGACGTTATTAGTATTAGGCTCATGTTCGCCTATGTATTCTTGATGGTTTAAGACAAGTTAGAAAGAACTTGCATCATAAAGTAACGTTACATTGTATTACCGGAACAGTGGACAGGACATTCGCAAGCGCAGATAGTACCCCGCCTGTGGACAACTTTGAGCAGTATTCATGACAACATGAATACTTTAAGAATGATGGTAACTCCTGGTTTTTCCGAAGAGGCTTCCAAAATTATCTGCATCTTTTCTCCGTGGAGACCTCGAATCTGACCCCGGTATATACATCGCTCTTGACTCAGCACTCTGCCAATATTTTCCTTGGAACTTACCCCTGTAATTACCACAGATCGAGCTTTCGTATGGTGATGGTTTATCTGGGCTATTTTAGTGTTGGCTATTGGCTCTTTGGAGATCTTCTCCACTGAGTCGTAGCTTGAAAAATCTTGGATTTCTTTAATCTGGGCCGTCTCCCCTTTCGAATGAGGCATCGCCCGCAGAAATCCGACGATTTCAAATTTTTCGTCATTTTTACCACCCGGGGGTCGCGGAAATTTTCAATTTTCTTGGATTTCGCGGGGGTCGGACGGGGTCCGATTTTCCGCGATTCCGCGTTCTTGAAAATTCTTGGATTTCTTTAATCTGGGCCGTCTCCCCTTTCGAATGAGACATCGCTCGCAGAAATCCGACGCTTTCACATTTTTCGCGTATCACCCTCCTCGTCTGAGATAGCGCTTTGTTGCACGTCTCTGTCTCCCTTAAGCCCTAAAGGATTTATGTCTAAATGGTTCAGCTTCCGCTCTCTCAGGCAGGCAGGCAGCAGAACTGCTCCTTGATTGATTCAGTCCTTTCTGCCTCTATTGCCTATTGCCTATCTCTATTGTTGCGACTTGAAGAACAAACGCGGTCACCATGTGTGCTCCTGGTATATCATCCCCAACACATGTTGACAGTTCTATTCCTTCTCAGCCTGGCAATTTAGGAACTAAGCCAATCCGCAGCGTCCTTTGTCAGGCAATCCACTAATATGTGATCTGATCGGAAGCGTATCTTGCTGGGCGGAAGCCTGGCAGTCCATCTCTTGCACATCTGCCTGACGACAAGGTCTTCAATAGTTTCCTACTCTTGACAAGTAAGTATTTGATCGGGAAACATTTTCGGTAGTATAGCCAATCGAATGCCCTGACCGCACTAGGATAGATAATGGCGGGTTCCCTGATTCCTACCTTCAACCATGATCTACCGGGGTTTTCTTCCCTGTTGAGTTCAGGTTTGAGGTTTTTGGAAGCATTCTGATCTCGGTTGTTTCCCGCTTTCTTGGTTCCAACAAAGATGGCTTAGGTCTCCCCGGAGCCTTCTTAAGGGACCCTTTTGGAACAGTTTAGCACCTGTCCCACTGAGGACTGTCTCCTTGCTGACATGCTTTCGAACGTGTCCCTGCTTCTTGAGCGGTGGTCCATTGCTTGGCGTCCCAACTTCTGCCTTTTTGGGTGTAATCACTTGGGTCTCAGTATTTCGGAGATGTGCCTCTGCATGGTCAGTCAGTTTGCATGCGCTACGGGGTCCTGCTTGTTCGGTTGTCTTTCTTTTTGTTTTTATACATCTGGGGATCTGCCGTGACATTATTCTTGGTAACACAAAAGGTCAAACTTACTCGCTGCCGCGACCAGGTATCAATAACGCTCCTTTCAAATACAGTCAGTTACCCTCGAGTACAAACTATCCAATGGGCACGGTTCGCATGACCTCCTGGATTGGGGGAGGTGTTTTTCGACCCCTTAGTCTAGACCCGCTTGGCTTACTCTCAAAGAAAGATAGGTTGACCCCAGGGTGCTACATTCCGCGTTAGCATATCCTGGAGTGCACTGATTGTCCCTAAACCAACTATTAATAACGCTCGACTCGAAGAAGAGCCCCTTTCAGCAAATCAAACCAGCAGCGGACAGGGTTCCAACAATAGTTTCGGTTTTGAGTTGACTGATGGCGAATATTAGGGGTCTTATATCAACCAGGAGACGTCTTTTTATAGAAGCAACGCAATCCGTACTGCTCTTCGTCACGGAAGTATGGGCTGATGTCGTTGATAAGGATGTGCATCATAAGCGCCTTTCTCAAGAGCAGAGACAGGAACTTTGCATTTGCATATCGCACTGTCTCCAGACCGGCCGTGATGGTGATCGCGGAAGTGGGCTCCGTTGCCCTCCTTGCTAAGAAAAATAAAGTTATTTACAGCCGAAGGGTGAAGATTTAAGAGAGAGAGAGGTGGTTGCCCGTGATAAATATCAACGCAGTGGCTTAGCAAAATGAGCCAAGAGGCAAATTGATTGCGCAGCTTATCGACAATTAAAATCTATGAGTTAATGTCAGCTTACCCACCTTCTACGTAGGCATAGGGGTTTTCAGTTTTACCTGCATAATATTGGGAAGGCCCAATCTCCTGATTGTTTATTCTGAATTGTGTGTGTATGTGGCGGATCACGCCGTATACACCTTTTTCTCTTGTGCAAGGTGTGACGGCTTTCGGCAGCAGCTTTTCGCAGATACATTGAAGCTCTCTCAAGAAAATGTTGTCAGAGAGTTGGAAGATCTTAATAGCCATGAGGGTGAAAAGACGAAACGAGGTACTGGTGAGTGGCGTGGGTCCCACTCCAAAAAAGGTAAAATTCAATACAATAAATGGAAATAATAAAACGAAGACATTTGACCACCGCCCCTGACTGCAAAGCCGTTCTGTAAAAGACCATCGCACTAAAAATTGCCAAAAGAGAAGTGTATTATGAAATAGTTTCTCGTATTAGCGCAATCTGTTCCACAAATGGTGTTCTTTGTGATCGACGTACCAATAAAAGCGTCAAAGCTAAAATTGACCGCAATGTCGTCCCCTCTGTCGCTTTATATGGTTCTAAGTGTCGGGCGACTATAAAAGAAATGAACGACGTTTCATGGTAATGGAGACGAAAAAGATGTCGCCAGAAATTTTCGCAATAAGGCCAGATTGGCCGTATTTAATGCATTTTTCGTGTCTAGGGTTCCAACCCTGCTGTATTTGCTGGTGCTACCGTTTCCACAGATTGCGTTCTCAGTGATGTAAGTAGCCAATTTGGTGGCATCAATGGTTGATCAGCTTTTATGGAGCCTGTGTTAGGACCATTTTTCACATATTATCTAAGCCGCACATCAGTTTATAAGAGGCTAGTTTGTTTGGAGGGTTGCCCGTTTCAAGCAGAAGTACTAGCTTACCCTTAGATATGCACGCCTCGAAGAACTCAGCGAACATGTTTTGGTCTTCCAACTTTCACCTCTTCGGTATGCTGTCCAGACACGGAGGTTTGTTGTTGTCTATTCAACAGCAGATTTCTAGTAGCTCGTCTCATGCAGAGATCTCTGGAAAATGTCAGTGTCCGTTCCTCACTACGGAAATATACCCTGGGAAATTTTCAGCAAGAGATTAGTTCACGTTATTTATGGGGGTGAACGGTCTTTGAATCGTGTTAGTACCATTTTGAAGAAGCTCTTCATGGGCTTCCGTCCATTTTTAACTAGACCTCTTCAAAATATTTCCCTCTGTTTCGCTGAATAACAAGGTTCCTAATGGACATGGTTCTACCTAGTTTTTTACGAGTCATTTTCCTGGTTCAGTACCAAGTTGATAAAAGGGTGGTTGGTTCACCTCGAGGAGTTGGGTTTTCCACTTGAGAATTGGCATCACACTTGTAAAGTAGTTGGTTTAGCTAGAACTCCCTGAAGGTGTGTTCACCCAATGTGTTGGTAGCCCAGCTTGATATCCTTCTCGGCTTTGGTTATACTGGTCTTCTACGAAGTAGCTCTTTACCTAATTGGTCTGCAACCCGGCTAAAGCTTCTATTAAACGTATATTCTTCTTTCTGCTTCAAGGATCCAATCATTAAAATATCGGTCGGGGTTACGTTTGACCTATTACTGCCACTCCATTCGACAGATTGTCCTTGATGGAGGGAACAATTGCCTGTGGGCAAATTCGCTCTTTCATTTTCTTCGCATCGGAAAGCCTCTCCGAAAAGGTTCATTCCACACCCCTATCCTATTTTAAATTCAATTTTCCTTAAAAAGGGATTTTTACACGAGATTATTAACAACCCTCAAAGTTCCTGAAATTAAAATACCCAATTTTTAATTCATAATTATCCAACTAAGGTGAGCACTACCCTCGCCAATTTATAATCACCAACCAAGAACATAATCTGCTGTTCGTCCATTCTCGCTTTCGCACGCCCGAGGATAATGCTGACAATCCACAGGTGTTAAACTGAGTGCCCTAGTACCGCCCAAGGATATAATATGACACTCTACAGCGACATTACGAGCCTTGGTAATTGTGTCGTTAAGGATATCATAGAGACGTTGCAGCAATAAACAGGATCTCCTCCGTAGGACTCAGCCGACCTCAGAAGGGCAATAGGAAGTCGTAGGATTAAAGAGTCATTGCGTTGTAAGTACGTTGCAGAATTGCATGAAGACAATTCTGACGAAATGAGGGAATCCCGAGCTTTGCCATAATTCTCTTCTAATACCAAAAAATATAACGCCGACCGCAAAACACGGTAAGTAGCATGTTATGTCGGTAAAGTGGCGACTGAACTATGTGAATATCCTTCCTCTGGCGTTTCTTTCCCTCATTTCGGAATCCTTGCTATTCGTTTGTGTTGAATCCTTGTTGTACGTTGTGCGCAATTTAAGTTCATACAGGCAGCATCCAAAAAGTCCCGACGGTCTTTCCGGTGAATACCTTTTTCTTGGGGGACAGAGCCTTATTTTCAAAACTGGAAAACAGGAGATAGGCAAAGGTGGAGGTTTGTCAATCAAAGTCGTATCTTTTGGGAGTATTTCAGTATCGAATATGAGTGGGAGAGAATCTGTTTAGTGGATTTTGCAAACGTGTCCTAGCATTCTCTTTAAATTATCCTAGGAAGCAGGATCTGCCCTAAATTCAATGGTTGAATCTAGGCTGGAACTTTTTTTCGACACCGCCTTTTCGCTACACCAACAATTCATCTACAGATAGAAACTTAGATACAATATAGAGCATGTGAGATTCCCATTGCGACATACATAATGAGACAAAAAACTTTGTTGATATACACGACGGCTGGTGGTTAATATCCTCACCCTTGCACAGCGCAAGGATGTGAATGAGTACTTGCTCCCAATATATGTGGGTAATGTGATATTAGGGCTACCTGTTGATTTATTTGCGGAAATATGCTTTTTATCACACTCCTTCAAAGAGCCGGCAAACGCCAGGATGATGGTAGCCTGGGGAATTTCGTACTTGGAAAAAATAGAAAGCACAGCAAGGATATGTGTTGGAATGGATGTACGGTTGGGAAGAAACGGAAGGACAGGTCAAAGTGGCGAGAGATACCACATGGAAAGAAATCACATGTTGAATGTACGAATGTGTGTTGAACAAATTGTTTTATTGATTATACGCTAAGTGGTGATGTTCTGTTGTGAATTCTAATTGAAGACAAAATTTAGATGATCTGTTTATGGAGGAGTTTTCTTTGTGGTGAATCCTTGTGAAATAGTAGAGAAGATTGTAGAATGCACCCACAATTGGTTCACTGTCTGTCTGTCTTATTTTCGAAGCAGAGTGGGAAGATTGAAGAGTTACCGTTGGGTCCTGCTAGACCGTTATGTGGGACTCTTATCCAATAAAACCGCCTCCTTTCCCCTCCACACTCCTTGCGGGATTCCTGTATGGTATGCGGGGCTGCATCAGAATTTATTCCGCCCTCAGGTTTGCCTCTCGGCTGATTTCTTCTTGCCTAACCTCATCATACTCAAATCGATCGAGATATGCTTGATAACCCCCGTGTTCACCCGGAAGTTGTGTTAGATCGAAACCTACTTCATATGACTCAGCGGGCCCAGCGGCCTTTTCTTAACTCGTCCCACCTCACCTGCCATTCCGCGATAGTTTCACTTCATGCAAACTGGCGCCGACGGACAAAATATTCCCCGTTGAAGTATGGTCAAAGGGTATTAGGTTCAAGGGCGAAACGAGAATTGGTGCTCACGATGGAGCATAAAACCCGGGAAAATCCTACTGGACCAACAGCTGGACTACCCTGTCTCCACCTCCACGTCGTGACCGCTGGGAGTTCTTTCTTAATGAAAAACTGCAAACGAAGACTCGGTTGAAGGCGAGTCTCCTGCACTTGAAAATGGGACAAATTGTCCCAAATGGTTCTCCTGGGTGGGGGTTTGAACAGGGCTGATAACCTTTCATGGAAAACCAAAGTTATGAAACCACAAAAGGAGCCTCGGAGTGAATTGACTTCACAACGAAGAATTGGGCAACGAAAACGGCCTAACGATTTACGTATTTTCTAATGGAATGTGCGCTCCATGGACAGAGTGATTGCCATCCAGTTGCTAGCCCATACCCTCCCCATATATTTTTCTTCAGGAAATCTATTCTTAAAACCAAGGGACCAAGCTCTTGTTCATTATAACTTCGACAAAGTCTAGGCACCTAGGAATGGAAATAGATTTCGAGCTCCACGGAGGGCACGATGGAAATGTCTAGGGCTAGAAGCGAAGCCGAAGGTAAGTTTCAAAAATGCACATAAATCCATGTAGATTCTATGCTGGTATAGGAAGAGGAGGTTCAGAAAGTGGAGGTGGGAGGGGTATTAAGCACGAGGAAAGTTTTTCTTAATAAAGCCGGAACGGGTGAATTTACGTTAAACCTTTTCAAGAGCAAGACAATCACATTTACGGGAGGGTGACCAAACAATAGAATAGAACTCGAGGGTACTTCTCAAGAGGGAGTTGAAGAGAGTTAAGAAGGTTTGGAAGAGGTCAAAATCAGAGGAGGAACGAGATATAAATCCCGACAATTTTGCTGCTCAATTGGTGACTTCGAAGCAATGGGTGTCGAAGCGGAGCTTACTGTCGAAAATGACTTCGTGGTTTTGAGTGAAATTCTGATATGATAAGGGAATTCCGTTAAGAAACTAGGAAAGGAGGTGGCTGAAGATTTGAGCACATAGAGTGACATTTTGATATTTAGTGGTAAACCACTGGCAGTGCACCAGCAAACCAGAGTGTCTAGGATTGCTTAAGGGAGGACACAGTCATGGGCGACAATACAGCTGAAATATCCTAAGGTCGTCGGCATAGAGCGACCAGGGACAAGTAAGGAAGAGAGGATTCACTAAAGCCTGCGAACACCGTAGGCGGGAAGCCATGGAATAGGCAACTTACGGGGATAGTACAATGGGCCTAATAATGGCCTGAGTGCTCGGAGCTGCGGCTCCCCCCATTTAACTAAACTAAAACTAAGCAAGAGAGGAAAGTCGGTGATAAAAAATAAAAATAATAAAGGGCCTAGAATGGACTCCTGTGGGACGCCGGGAGAGAGGGAGAAGAAATAGGATGTCCATCCGCCAAAAGTGATGCGGTAGGGTCGGTTGGAAAGATAATCAGCAAACCATTTAACAAGTGGAATGGGAACATTTAGAGACGAAAGTTTGGACAAAAGTATCTTCTGATTCACAATAGCGTAGTGTTTAGCAAAGTCAGTGTAGACGGTGTGCATTTCCTGCCGTGAATTCCGACTTTAGGGAATAAAGTTAGTGAGGTGAAGTAGGTTGGGCTGATGAAACTGCGTTACAACAGGTGCGCTGAAGAAGGATTGGTTTCTCGTAGAAAAGCCACTACATCATATATTACAGTAGTCATCATGTGCTCGAGGTGGATTTCTTAGTCAACCAAAAAATAAAACCTGATGTTGTTTGATTGGTTTTGAAAACGTAAACGAAAGGCTATGCCCTTCTGTATTTGCGGGAAATAAGGCTGATTAAATTTCACGCCCCAACAGAGGAGACTGGAGAGTTGGAATAGGGTACCTTCAACAAAGCACTGAAACTCACCCTCGATGCCTGTCCTAAGTATGATATCAAAATCATACTTGGAGAATTTATCAGTAAAGTAGGGACGGAGCCCGTATTCAGCCGATACGTCGGTTCTCATAGCTTAAATAAAAACACCGACGGCGAATTATACAGCAGTATCGCACGAAGTGGTTGCTGGAAACGCCGAATTTGCGCGGAAAGCGGTCCACAAACAAATGCGGACCTCTCCAGACGGGACCACTTTCAACCAAATTGTACACGTGTCAATCGAACGCCGACACCTCTCAGCCTTGATGAATGGCTGAAAATATAGGGGGACCAATATAGGCTCGGATCTTGTGGGCATGGTGACCCGGGTTCGAATAACAACACCGCCTACAATTCCCTCTCATTCAGGTGAGAGGTAACACTAAAGTCATCTACCGCACAGTTTTCTGTAATACCTAAAAGCGGAAAGAAGATGCCGTCATAACTGCAGTCAACAAATGGTCATATGGGAGCGATGGGTTTAGTATTTTGACGAACTGATCAGCAACCAGAATATCATGAGTCGGAGGTCCCGGCAACTACAGTAGACGGACAAACACTGCCACCACTAAGCTTAGAAAAATCATAAGCCGCCAGGAGCCAATTGAATGACAGCGTACCGCAGCCTCAAACAGTTCCCAAAGTGACTTGCTCTTGGGGGATTATGATGCCAGATAACTCGTTGCTGTACCAAGCACTCTTGGATTTTGCCTTCTACCTGTTGCTATGCTTCCTTTGAGACTCGAGCTACCCTAACCAAATTCGTACCATTGTCTGAACAAACTGACCTTGGCTGTCCCCGCCTACTCGTAAACCTTCGGGAGCAGTCAAATATGCATTGATACTAAGGTCGAGCAAATTTCTAGATGAAGTGCCTTTGTGGCCATGCACACGAATATGAAGACATAAACCTTTATCGATTTTGAGCCTCAAAGCGTACCTTCCTTTATTTGGAATGGACCGCATAAATCAGTCCCTATGTTTAT